>NC_071353.1:11272500-11577500 GCF_943734655.1 Sabethes cyaneus
CCGACGGCGCTCGGGCGGCAGCGGCGGCCGATGAGTGCAGGTGATTCAGCAAAAAAAAAATGGAAACAATCGCCTAATGTTTCAAATTTTCCGCACGATTTAATTCAATCTCGTCGCTGGCTGCCGCCGTCGGATGACGGGCAAATCCGGGACGAAAATGGGACGGTAAATGGCGACGCTCCGCTCCTGCCTGACGCTCCGTCGATCATCCACGGGCTTGCTTGTTCGGGAGGATTTTGGGGTTATCGAAGTTGCTCTTTGTCCTGGCGAGTGCCTGCGGTATCATCACAAGGCATTCATTGCACGGCAGTGTCATGAAGGGGAGGAACGGAAAGAGATTGATCCGGCCCAGTTTATGCTATTTCCCATTCATCGGGTATCGAGCTTAATCGAAGGTGATGCTAGTTGATGAGGATAATAACAAGACAGTGACAGCCAGTGTCCTATCGCCCGGCTGCGTTGCCGGCTGCAAAGAAGGATACACGCTTTCAATTCCTGACATTTACATCCATTCATTCGAACGGATTATAAATCATGTCAAAACGGCTAGGAATGCAGCTTACTGCTGATTTGCATGTGTTTCATACAACATATAACTACTTGGTACAAGGACCAGTGGAAACTGTAACCGTAAGCTATTTCAATTTCATTGACGTAGTAAGTCATGAGATATGGAAAGCTAGGAAAGCAGTTTGCCGGTGACTTTGACCGGGACATAAATCTATCAGTGAGTGTAGCATGATTTTCGGTTTTTGTGATGCTGGCTGGTGGCAGTGCAGCAGCGTCGTCGGTGATGGGATTGGCGTCGTTAATGACGTTGACGGTTAGCACAGCGCCTACTATTCGTGTGCACAGCTAGGGAAAAGAGCGAAACTTGGACGTTATTTGCAGTGAAATGTTATGAAATATTTAAAGACCGGCATTGGTGGCAGCTCCAAACTGGGTATTTATATTTTATGCGATTTTCACTAAAGAAGGAGCTATCGGAAATTCGGAAAACTTTTCTATTCTATTAGGAATCAATGATTTTCATGTTGATAACATTGAGACTACAGGCAGGAAATTGATGATTTCCATCCAAGGTGAATATCTTTCCCACAGTCTGCTCTGGACGTGAATTTTCCGGGCACACCTGTTCCAGTTGCCAGGCGGCTCCGGTTTGTGCCTCAGCAGTATAAACATTTGCTACCATCAACGTGGTTGCATTTCACTATTATCACCTCGAATGAAAACAACGAAACAAAGGCCACTCTTCAACTCATTCACACCGAGAAACAATGGAACAGTAACAACAAACGGTACAGCAAAAAAAAGAATGGAGGTTGCCAACTAGGTAAGGCGGGGAACTGAACGGGGGGTTAAACCAAACAGAGCGTAGGAAAGAGACAGACAGTGAGGTTTACACACTTAACAACAGAGTGAGCTCAACATCACATGAAAAACTCGAAAGAAAGTTACCGTCATTTGCGTCAGCAACAGTGTGAGTGAAATGGCGACAGGTTATAGAATACTTGCTTTTTTCTTCGTCATTTTGTTTTGTTTTTTTAGACCATTTATAGTGAGGTAAAGAAAAAAGGTATGGAATTTTCTAGTTTCATTCGAAACTAGTCACAATCATAGAGGAGAGAGAGAGAGAGAGAGAGGGATAGAGAAAAAGAGACAGAGGGTGGAAAAGAAACGACGAATCAGAAAGAAAAAAGAGAGGATAGAAAAATCTCCGACAATACTTACATTCTGCCTTGGTTGCCGGTGGTTTCCTAGTGGCCCAGTTTGTCCTGATGGATCTCGATCCGAGCCATTGTCCATTCATGGCAGCTATTGCATTTTCCGCTTCCTGTAAGCAGATGAAAGGGGAAAAATGAATGAGTTAGAGATGCTGTTAGATGAAAAGAGAGAGAGAGGGAAAGGAAAGGGAACAAGTTAAGATGATATCCTAGAGCGTTACAAAAGCTGATGGCCAAGCACTTGACACGCACTGCTTGTGGTACTCCGTGGTACAGGTCGAATGGAAAAAACGTGGCATCCCCTTGGTTGGAGGCCGAATTTTAGAAAGCTGAAAGAGATTTTCAACATAAACTATCGCTTGATAATATTTTTAAATCATCAAAGAAAACATAGCCTGATTTAGAGATAAGTTTTTGTAATTTTTATGAGTCGTTAAACTAACTTTGAAGACATATTATTCAGACTTTTGAGGATCTATATTTGGCTTAACGAACCAACAAAGAACAGGAAAGGTGTAGTTGAAAATAGTGATAATATTTTGCCGTGGGGCTCTTGAACGGATTTCACTGCACAGTCGTCCGGCATCCTTGCAATGTGGCCGGCCCACCGTAGTCTCCCAACTTTCTCCAGGTGATACTATGGGAATCTCTCCAAGCAGTGGGTGTAGCTCGTGATGCATACGCTTCCGCCACTCTCCGCTTTCCGTTTGTACTCCGCCAACATTGTCTGCAACACTTTTCGTTCAAATACGGCAAGTGCGCGTATACCTTCCGTAAGCAAAGTTACTGTTTCAAGCCCGTAGAAGACTACCGATCTGATTAGCGTTTTGTACATCGTCCACTTTGTGCGGTCTGCGGTGGCATATGCTCTTTGATCGAAGCGTCTTGCGGAGGGAAAAGTAGGTTCGACTTACACCTTGAAAGCGTCATTTAATCTTCTTACTCATTTTTGTTGAATAACGGCCTATCTAGCGCTTGTTTACTAAATATTAGCTGTATAATGGCTGAATAAACTGATCTTGAAATAAAATGTTTGCTGGGCGGTGCCCAGAGATCGCAAATATACGAACTCGTCAACAACTTCCGGGTTCATCGCCGTCAATAGTCACTGTCCGTGGGAGGCCAACGTCGCTTTCTTTGGAAACTCTGCCTACCTGTCCAATCCAGTCATTGGGTCAGATTTGAGTGTGATATGGCGTTCCATCTTGTTGTAGACCAACGTAATGATTTTCCGATCTTTCGGTTGGTGCCCGAATGTTTTACTCACTGTACCGGAATCAATGGCCGAATACTTTTTTGATTTATTATACAACAGTAGAAGTAGTGACGTTTCCCCCCGAGGAAATATAATATAATACCGTTTGTAGTTTTGAAACAAAATGTTAGTACGCTGTATGAATCTTTACTGAAAATCTCCAATATGGCTCTTCGACAAAGCAAGTTCCTGGAAGTTCTTACTTTTTTCCAGTATCTAAAAAAGGACCCAAGCTAAGTTTCGACGGAACAACATGGCTTGTTCCCAAGACGTTCTATTAACACTAATATCTTACAGTTTAGTTCGTTCTGTCTTAGACATATGGAGTTCAGATCGACGCTGTGTACACTGACCTAAAAGCCGCTTTTGATCGCTGTTTAGAGCATCAAATATTGCAACGGAAACTCTTTTCACTAGGCGCTTCTGACGAATTTGTCAGTTGGCTTCAGACATACTTGACAAGTCGTGGACTCTCAGTAAAGCTAGGCTCTATCGAGCTCGGTATTTTTGCAATAAGTCTGGTGTTCCACAGGAAAGTAGCTTAGGACCGATACCTTTCCTTATATACTTTAAAGACGCATGTTTGAATCCCAACGGGATGCAAATAATCGTATGCGGATGATTTGAAAAGAACCTTAGAGGACTCTAAGCAGCAACAAAATCTTATAGACCGATTTGCCGAGGTGAATAACCTCTCTAGAAACAAAGCTCCAATCTAATCCAAGGGTCTCCTGTACAACGTGTTGCCAATGGCAAAGACCTGGAAGTTGAACTAAATTTTAAGCTCACCTTCCAACACCACTGTTTCTGTTCCAGTATTATATCAAAAGCACACTGAAACCAGGGATTCATTATATGCTTAGCCAAAGACATTTATGATCTACGTGCCCTCTACTTTTCACTAGTGCTAGTTCCATTCTTAGTACGGCGTTTCCGGTTGAAGCCCGTACGTACAATTGTGGATATCAAGATTCGAGATTGAAGACAGATGCAGACTGTTAAACATCGACAGCCTAGCCAAAGAAAGAAATGTTTCGAGTGCCACATTCGTCACTAAACTACTGAAACGGGAAATCCATGCCTCGAAAATTTTGTTTATGCTGAACGTACGTAGATCTCCTAGATCCCGAGATTTTCTTCGACCCGAGTTTCAATTAATGAAATGTAAATTCAAGGTAGAAAAGATAATGGGGAAATCGGGTTTGTCCATGGATTCACTTCAATAAGTCTTTGTCAGTGGAAGCCAAAAAAGTAAAAAAAGTAAAATAAAATAAAACAAAAAGTAAAATTTGGAGTAAACAATGAGCGATGAACGCAATTACGTTTAGCAAAAGAGAATGGCCCTTCAATCTAGGTACACCTCACATTGGAGGAGCATGGGAGCGCCTGGTCAAGTCGGTGAAAACAGCGGTAACTGTGATAACAGTCCATTCTCATCATCACATCGACGGGATGCTAGAAACTGTACTTCTCGAGGTTGAATCAGCGATGAATTCGTGACGACCATTCTCATACATCCCACTTGACCACGCACAACAAGAAGCATTGTCGCCAAACCACGTCCATCAACTATCACGAAACTTGGCGCAAGCAATTAGTACTTTACGGGATTACTATCTAGTGAAACACCTGATAGACACATTCTGACGAAACTGAATCCATGATTATTCGCCGACGTTGATACGACGCACACCGTGACTTGAAACCGCTGAAACCTGACTGGATCCTAGGACCTTATAACCTGGATATTCTAAAAGTTTGAGACGGACAAGTGTGGCGGGCAGTGACGGCACGCCACGCCAAGAGAAGCCGTGAAACGACCGGCTACTTCATCGGTGACCGGGTCTTGCCATTCTTATTGCAACAGTTCGGAACTGTTCGGAATTAACTGTAGCTATTAGTTGCGATTAAGGTGAAATTAGTCGTCGTCGATTCCGCAATTTTTATAAACAGTTTTTTTGTTTGAAATAAAAATTCTTTACTGGAAAATATATTCGCTGTGTTCTGATTGGCAAGAAGAATGCAGTGAATACACTTCCATAAACAGAAACTATTCTTGAACCCGGGATCAAATATAAAGACTGAAAAGTAAAATTCTAAGTCATTTTAGTACTCAAAATGGTGGATGAAGATTCAACAGGGTGCGTAAAAAATCGAAACTCAGAACCGTTTTTGGAATCGAAATCGCCCCTACCACTACCCTGCCCCTACCGCTGTTATAACTTTAATCAGCCGCGTCAGTTTGTTCGGACAACCGTGCATTACCTGCCATACCTGTTCGCGCTCGACTACATCTTATGGTACTCTTAAGTTACTCATGGCTTACTATGATTAAAATAAAATAACTTTTTTTGTGTTGGAAAACACTAACATGGTTTCTTCGGCAAAGTTGTAGCCAATATGAAGGCAAACAAAAATGAATGACGGTTTTTTTTGCTAGCTGTCAACACTACATCTTTTCAGATCAGCATGGTTTTTTCCAAAATGTTAGGTATGAACACCGCCTTGGCCTTCCGCCAGCTTGTCGGGACATGTCCCAACATAAAGCTGGCACGGAAGAGGTTGATAAGCTGGGACATTATAATCTCGTTCGCTTTTTGTAAGAAGATGGACAGTATGCCATCCGGACCCGGAGACTTCATTGGTTCAAAGGAGCTGAGTGCCCAATTGATTGAAGCCTCCGTAAACAGTCGACGTGCAAGTAGAACCGAGTCGTTTGACACATTGCGTGATGACTCAACTTGCTGCTACGCGCCGACGTCGCTTCCAGTGGAGAAGTGTTACTTTGGTAGCAAGTTCAAATTCGTCTTGGCCGGTGAAACGTCATAACGTGACATTTAGCAACGCTAACGAGTTAGCCAGTTTCTACGGAATCAGCCCACAGTACCCAGGAATAAAGGTACGCCATTAAAGAACAGTGTAAATAGCAAAGGCCCCATATTACTGCCATGGGGCACACCAAAGTTGTTTGTAAGCCGTGAGGAATGGCAAGCATTGAGAATCACACGCAGACTTGTGCCATGCAGGTATGAACTCAGAATAAAGGTGCTTATCACAATTTCAAGTAGCTTCGAGGCGGCAGCCATGATAATTCTTCACATTCCAACGATCGTCACTTTTGGATACTGGAAACTGGATACTGGAAAGGTTTTTGGTTTTGGTTTTTTTCGGCGACAATCCGCTTATCGAATCAATGCCGAATTCAGAAGCCGTCTCCACATTACTCGGTCTTGGGCTGCCACTCTTCAGTCGCCCCTAACACCCGCTGTTCTAGCATCCTCGTCAACAGCGCTCATCCAACGGGTACGGGGTCTGCTTCGAAGTCGTCGGCCTCTGTCGGGTTCCCTGCTAAATATTGTTTTCGCTGGTCTCACATCCGGCATCCTTGCTACGTGGCCAGCCCGCTGTAGCCTGCCGTATTGTAGTCGCTTCACAATATCCGCATCTTTGTACACTTGGTATATTTCATGATTCATGCGCCTGCGCTAGACTCCTTCGTCTGATATGCCGCCAAGAATTGATCGCAGGATCTTACGCTCGAAAACGCCAAGAGCTCGTCGGTCGCTCTCTTTCAACGTCCACACTTCGTGGCCGTAGGGTACCACCGGGAGAATTAGCGTCTTATAGAGCGCGAGTTTTGTACGGAGTTGTAGGCTACGGGACCTCAGCTGGCTACGTAATCCGTAGAAGGCCCTGTTGGCAGCCGCTACCCGCCGTTTTACTTCACGGCTCACATCGTTGTCACAAGTCATACCAACATACCAACGTAAATAAATTCGTCGACTACTTCAAAAGTATCACCATCTATCAACATCGCAGTCCCAACACCCGAAGGGCTACCCCGAAGATTACCAGCCACCATATACTTTGTTTTGGTAGAATTTATGATAAACCCTATCCTCGCAGCTTCCTCCTTAAGATGCGTGTACGCTTCTTCCACAGCTCTACGGTGAATACCGATGATATCGATGTCGTCCGCGAACCCTAGGAGATTTCGCGATTATGGTAGCGCTTCTCTGCACGCCGGCCCTTCGAATAGCACCTTCCAATGCAATGTTGAACAGCAAGTTCGATAGTCCGTCACCTTGCTTCAAACCATCTAACGTCACAAACGAGTCCGAAGTCTCACCCGCTATCCTGACGCTTGATTTTGAACCATCAAGGGTGGTAGCACGTATCAGCCTAATCAGTTTTGTTGGAAAACCATGTTCAAGAATAATCTGCCACAGCTCGTTTCGTTTAACTGAATCGTACGCCGCCTTGAAGTCTATAAACAGATGATGAGTCTGCAAGTTGAATTCTCGGAATTTATCGAGGATCTGTCACAAGGTGAACATTTGTCCGTCGTGGAGCGTCCCTCTCGAAAACCGCACTGGTATTCGCCAACAAAGGTTTCCTGTAACGGCCTCATTCTGAGGAACAGGATGCGGGAGAGAATTTTGTATGCAGAATGAAGGAGAGTAATACCTCGATAATTGCTGCATTCGAGTCGATGGTCCTTTTTGTAAATTGGGCCAACCAGTCCGTAGGTAATTCCTCCTCAGTCCATACCTTTAGTATAACCTGATGGATTGCACAATACAGCCGTTCGCTCCCGACTTTCAAAAGTTCGGCGGGGATGCCGTCCTTTCCAGCTGCTTTTCCGTTTTTCAGCTCTCTCGCTGCTTTCCTAACCTCGTCCAAAGTTGGTGGATCCACAGCTTGTCCATCATTCTCAATCGTTATCCTGTTTCTGTTGACCGTTCACCATTTAACAATACATCGAAATATTGTTTCCTACGCCTAGCCACCTCCGATCTTTTGGCAATCAGGTTCCCTTCCTTGTCGTTGCACAATACAGGGGTTGGCATGGTCCGGTTCCTGATTCCGTTGATCGTATTAAAGAAGCTTCTTGTATCGTGCCTCTCGAAGCAATTCTCCGCCTCCGTAAGAACGCGATCCCAGTGCTGACGTTTATTACGACGGTGAAGTCTCTTTTCGGCAGCTCTAGCATCTTGGTCTCTCTCTCTGCTCTGGCATGTCACAGTTGCAGCCAAAATCTGGCTCGATGTTTCTCATCAGTCACTCGCTGGCACTCTGCGTCAAACCACTCACTGGAAGTGGCTGCAGCAGTAGTACCCAACACTTCCCGCGCTGTAGTACTGATCGCGTCGTGGATGTGTCTCCAATGTTCGTTCAGGTTCTCGCCGAGATGTTCACCGATCCGCTCATCAGTCTTCTGAGAGTACTCTGCAGCAACTCCCTCCGCTGATAACCGCCGAATGTTCAGTCGTATCTTCCTCGTTGGTTTCGATTTGAATACGTTGGACAACCGGGCGCGGATCTTGCTTACTTCGAGATAGTGGTCCGAGTCAACGTTTGGTCCCCGGAAGGATTGCACGTCTGCGACATCAGAAAAGCGCCGGCCATCAACCAGAACGTGGTCGATTTGAGAGCAGGCCTCTCCATTAGGGTGTTTCCAGGTGTACTTCCGAATGTTCCATCGTGCAAAATGGGTACTACAGATAACCATTCCTCTGGCTGCAGCGAAGTTGATTAGCCTCAGGCCATTGTCGTTTGTGGTAGGATGGAGGCTTTCTCTACCAATAACGGGGCGAAAGAACTTTTCACGTTCGGCCTGTGCATTTGTATCCCCGATGACTATCTCTATGTCATGTCTTGGGCACTCTCGATATGTTCTGTCGAGAAGATCATAGAATGTGATCATGTGATACTTGAATGTCGTGCCCGCAATAGGATCTACTGCGCGGAATTCGCGTTCTCTCGTCTTCGGCCACCGCATTTCCTGGATGGCTGCAACCTCGACCTCCATCTTCTGCAGCTTTCTTGCCAGGATACCCGCGCGTGCCAGTTCAAGTAGAGTCCCTACATTCCAGGTACCAAGTTTCCAATAATCGTTGTCCTTTTTCTTTTGCCTGGGTCCATGCCGATTATCCGGTTATAGTTCCTTTCCTGAATTTCTCCTAGCGAAAGTTGTTTAAGCGTACTGCCTTACTGGGGCTGCGATGCCTAGTCTCACGGACAGGGCTGCTGTCTTGGGTATAGCTGGCGAGACACAGCGTTTCACAGCGTCAGCCGTCCACTCCGGATCAGTCGCTGTTGTGTGCCGCCCCTAACCTGGGATACAGCCGCATACCTGGTACGAAAACGGCGATTCACCGTGCAGCGGAATCGCCGTCGCGAGCAGCCCCTACCCTGGAGTCAGACGCTCACGGCTGGCAAGGCTGTTCCTTTTGCCAACACACTCAGCAGGAAACATAAAAGATTCCTTCCAAATTAGAGGAAATATCAAATGTGCTTAAGAAGTCGACTTATTTGATAAGAACGGACTGCGATGCTATTTCAGATTCAATTCCGATCGATGCAGTATTGTCGGCGAAATCAGAGACAAAAAAGCGTGCAAGTCATTCAAAACAATCCAAACAAAATTGAAGAAGACTCGAGATGCCATTGTTTCTTTATTAATCCTCTGGAAAACTACTAAAAATCAAATGAAGCGTTCGGGAATACCGACATTACTGCTGGTGGCGCGCCCCAAGTAATTGCGCTCACATTTGCCTGATTTACTCGAAATCCCCACCCACATTCGTTCGAATTTCGAGTGGTAGTTTTTATTTTTCCGCAGGATATCGCAAAGCAAAAAGTGAATTATTTCCAAATTTCTTAACCTCACAGACCGCCCACTGATGCACTCTGGCAGTTAACCTTCGTTGTTGTAGTGCTGCAAACAATTTCCTCAACTTTGGCGGACCCTTCCCAAGCGAAGTAGTCGGAAATCATCGTACCTACGCTCCGCCCTCCTTCTTCGTTTCAAAAGACAAAACAAACGCAAACAATGCCGGAAAAGGCTTGACAAAGTCGTCAACTTGTGCGACTCCGGTCGGTGGTTGGTGGCTACTCACTCACTGTGTCTGATGGTAGGTAGGTAGTAGGATCGTGTTCGCCGGCAGCTCCGAAACGAAACCGAAGAAGAACCGGTGCAAAGTGTTTGAATGTTTATCTGAAGCTAAATATTTGAAAACACAACTTCTGTAAACTTTGTCCCGGTGGTGGCGGCGACGAGGGCGGCGGTTTGGTGGACGACGACGGCTTTTGGCCTGCAGAACGGAACCCCATTTCCATCGAACAGGCCAACGGGGGAGGTGAGGAGGAGGGTGGACTGCATCGAAAAGTGTTTTCATAGAACGAGCAGCAATCTCATCATTTATTCATTCCTGCTGAAGAGGGCCCGCTCTTCTCAAGTGGAGTTGTACCGTTCAGTTCAAGGATCATTTCACTTACAAACAGAATTTCAACACTTTTCAACGCGTCCTTCCGCCGGCTGAGGTTGTCTGATAGCACTTCCGGTCAAAGGACCGACTCGGGTGGTGGCCAAACTATCAAGCCAACAGTATCAGCTACACACTCTTCGCTTTGCCCGAAAGCGAGGCACTTACCGGCATCCGGAATGGAACAACTTTCGAAATAAGCTATATAATAAACAAACTCGACTGGAACTTTTCATTTAGCAATATCCGCTTTTTATTGAGCTTATATACATTTATCTTGCATTTCTTCCCGTGTTGTTATGCCAAAGTGAGAGGCTGTAATTTTCCTTTTGTCTGCTGTGGCAGTGTCGACATTGTCGTTTGGTACACAAAAAAAGGAGCAGAAAACGCTTTACAAACTCGTGTCTGTCTACCCGGTCTTCTGGCAGTTAACTTGGCGGCGAAGACGGGCAAAGAAAAATTTTATTTGCCATCGATTTCATTCACAAAACATCCCCAATTTGGCTTTTAGCATGCTCTGAATGGCACTGTGAACGGCGGCTGTGTGAGCCGGGACATACCCAGAGTGCAGTTCAGTTCCACCAACAATAGACAATAAACTGCAGTTCGTCCTAAATAGCGTTGCGCACTGATTCAACCGACGTCGGTGCCAAGCCAACCCGTCACGGCTGGTTTTCTGTCGTTCTATATGGCACAGAAAAAACGGGGATACCCACTTTCGGTGACTGGAAAAGTTTGCCTTTTCCCAACAGTAAATCAATCCGAAGCGACGTGCTTGTTAATCAGCCAATTCAGATGTATGTAAATTTTATCGATTAAAACCATTCCGTCAGTGTCGATTTTCGGTAGCATTTTAAAGCTGTTCATCCCCATCCCCATCTGAGAGCCGGCTAGAAAGTCGACACGCAATCCAACGCCAAGCAAGGACAACGCCGAGAAAAGAGCCATGGATGTTACCACGTTTGCTGTCGCCGTTGTGCCACGGAAAATAGTGTGTTGCAAATTCAGCTCCATTACCACCATTCTCCATCCATGGCAGGCATTCACAAGGATGCATCCACGCCGGCGAACAACGGCAGCGAATCAACGACAAAAACGGCACAGAATAGACACAGGCAGCACCCGGCTGCCGCCGTTCAAGTGGCCTTCTATTGCAGCGGCAGTCATCATCGTCTAGTATGAAACCGATGCCGGAATGCTGGCACGAAACCTGCAGGAAAAGCCTACCAGAACAGAACGGTTATCTTGGCAGTCGTCGCTACTCGCTGTTCGCTTGAAGGACGCAAGCCAAACCGAGAGAGACAGACATACAAACAAAAAAAGAAAAAAAAAACCAGCAGCTTGGTTTTCATTGAGAAAACGAACAACGCACTGCAAAACATCACATAGTCACTGACTCACATACACTCACACACTCACAAGTGAAACGCTTCTCTGCAGTTGCAACTACCGTGTCACCCGTGTCGTAGTCGTCTTCGTCGTCGTCGTCGTCGTCATCGTCGTCAGCGTAGAACGGCGGCGTCAGTCAGTGGTGACTCAAGAGTGCATGACGAGTGTTTTGTACCAATCGTCTAGTTTGGAGTATCCTTTGAATGACTTCCAGAATGAATACAAAACAACAAAACAAAAAAGAAGAGTTACGCAGAAATGCTTAGCAATGGGATGCGAGAAGCTTTTTTTTCACGTGCTGACATCCACGCAGCAAGCAAGCAAGCAGCCACCGCACCGCCTACTAAGGATATGATACACAACACATCACTCTATGTCAACTACCGCAACTATGTAGATTTGATAGCGTTTAGTAATGGTTACTGCGTTTTCAACAACCAGGGGACGTAATTAGAGAGAACGAGAGACTTACAGACTCGGGTAAATGATATGAATGATATTACTTCACTTTGGTTTTGTTTAATTTTGTTAGCGTGATTGGAAGGTTCAGTGCACACCAGCGAACCAATGAAATGGGCCTAATACTTATCGACTTTGCCGCCTCCAAAAATATAGCCGTACGTAGTACCTTTTTCCAGCACAGAATCCATCATAAGTAAACCTGGAGGTCACCAAATCAGACAGAATCACAGATCGACCACGTTTTGATCGACAGTCGGCACTTCTTAGACATTATCGACGTCAGATCCTATCGAAGCGCTAACGTTGACTCGGACCACTACCTAGTGATGGTCAAGACTCTCCGTTGTGTGTGAACAACATTCGGTACCAACGCCAGCCTCGGTTAGATCTCGCAGGGCTGAAGCAGTCAGACGTCGCCGCAAACTACGCGCATTCACTCGAAGCTGCGCTGCCGGAAGAGGACGAGCTGGACGAAGCCCCTCTCGAGGACTGTTGGAACACTATCAAAACAGCCATCAGCAGTGTAGCAGAGAGCTCTATCGGGCTTGTGGCCCGGAATCAGCGGAACGATTGGTTTGATGATGAATGCAAGAGGGTGATGGATGAGGAAAAGGCTGCGCGGGTGGCCAAGATGCGCAGTGCCACACGACAGAACATGGAAAGACACAAACAGAAGAAGATGCAGCGAAACCAAATCTTTCGGGAGAAAAAGCGCTACCTGGAAGAGCAGGAATATGCAGAGTTGGAGCGGCTGCATCGTTCTCAGGAAACGCGAAAATTCTACCAGAAACTGAACGGATCCCGCAAAGGCTTTGTACCGCGATCCGAAATGTGTCGGGATAAGACTGGCAGTATTCTGACGGACGATCGTGAGGTGACCGATAGGTGGAAGCAGCACTTCGACGAACACCTGAATGGCGTCCAGGCGAAGAACCATGGCGGCGGAGAAAACGATTTCGACGGTGCAACAAACGGGGAAGAGGTGCCAGCCCTAACGATAGGCGAAGTTAAGGAGGCCATCATGCAGCTAAAGAACAACAAGTCAGCTGGAAAAGATGGCATCGGAGCGGAGCTTATTAAAATGGGACCAGAACGGCTGGCCGTTTGTCTACACCGACTAATTGTTAGAATTTGGGATACGGAACAGCTGCCAGAGGAGGGGAAAGATGAGGTTATCTGCCCGATCTGTGAGAACTATCGAGCGATCACCGTTCTCAATGCCGCCTAAAAGTGCTGTCACAAATCATTTTCCGCCGTCTATCACCAATTGCGAATAGATTTGTGGGAACTTATTAAGCCGGCTTCGTCGAAGGTCGGTCTACAACGGATCAAATATTTACACTGCGGCAAATCCTCCAAAAGGGCCGTGAAAACAGAGTTCCCACGCATCATTTATTCGTTGACTTCAAAGCCGCATATGATACCATCGACCGGAAAGAGCTATGGAAAATCATGGACGGGAACAGCTTCCCCAGGAAGCTCATCAAACTGATATTAAATCTACGATGGATGGTACACAGTGCTGTGTTCGGATTTCGGGTGGATTGTCAAGTTCATTCGAATCACACAGAGGGCTTCGTCAAGGTGATGGTCTTTCATGCCTGCTGTTCAATATAGCACTACAAGGTGTTATGAACCGAGCGGATATCAACACGCGGGGCACGATAGTCAACAAATCTAGTCAATTCGTCTGCTTTGCCGATGACATGGATATTATCGGCAGAACATCTGTAGCGGTGGCTGAACAGTACACCAGACTAAAGCGCGAAGCAGAAAAGATTGGGTTAAAGATAAATACGTCCAAAACAAAATACATGCTGGCCAGCGGAACCGAGGCCGAACGACACCGCTTGAGCAGTAGTATATTGATCGACGGCGATGAGTTTGAGTTGTTCTCTACGGGCATGAAACATGGACAATGCTCGAGGAGGACCTGCGGGTGCTCGGAGTTTTCGAACGACTTAGAACGATCTTCGGCGGCGTACAGGAGAACGGAGTATGGAGGCAGAGGATGAACCATGAACTCGCACAGCTCTATGGCGAACCCAGTATCCAGAAGGTGGCTAAAACTGGACGGATACGATGGGCAGGACATGTTGCAAGAATGCCGGACAACTACCCTGCAAAGATGGGGTTCGCCTCAAATCCGGTAGGAACAAGACGACCAGGAGCGCAGCGAGCAAGATGGTTAGACCAGGTGGAGCGAGATCTGGCGGAGAGTACTCGGTGTCGGAGGAATTGGAGAGCGGTAGCCTTCAACTGAGTTACATGGAGAAACTTTGTTCAACAGGCTTGGTCTTAGGACGGCAAGCCACCTAAGTAAGTAAGTATGCGCACAGGGAAATACTCAGCCGCAAACGGAGCCTGCGGAGTACCAGGGCGCCCTCCACAGTAATCTGCCCTTACCGCATCATGAGGGGCTCTGATGTGGCGAACTTTTCTTTCCCCTCAACTCGGAGGATTCTTATGGAAAACAAAATCAAAAATTCATCAAGTGCAGATACGGTGCAAAACCCGTTCGCTAGAGGGGGCATCCAGCGTTCTCCACCAACGGTGGAGAAGGATGTAACTAGGAGCGCTAGTGTGGGTGGCAAGGACAGCGGTATGCCTATCACGTCGGACACAGTGATGAACGGCCCAGCGCTAATCAGCGCGATGGAGAAGAATAGCGACGCAGTACCTAAAGTGGTAGCAGCGTCACAGCAGCTCGAGTTCACGTCAGGTCGCGGCAATTTCTCCAAGGACCTAAAGCAGAGCTTGCTCATGCTTCGGAGAACCTTGAATGCAGCGACCAAAACGCACAACGACCTCGTGGCGCGTGCAGGTGAGGCGAAGAAGGTGACCGTAAAGGCGTCGAAGGCAGTATAGACGGACGCCTGCCCGTTGACGAAGTGTCGCAACGCGGCCCAGAAGGCCACGGAAAGCACTCCCAGCAGCGGTAAGGCGTCGGCCAAGCGTCCGATACAGTCCCCGGGAAATAGCACCGCTGGTGGACCAAAAAACACCTGATCGGTAAAAGCTCTCAGGATAGCGAGTTGGCAGAGCTAACCGATGATCCAGCGGGAAGCTCCAAGACGAGTGACCCGTGGACCGAGGTTATGGACAAGAAAAAGGGCAGAGGAAGCTCCACTAAGAAAACAGCTCCATCTAAACCGGCAAGGAAGCGAGCGAAGAAGGGCGACGCTCTCATCCTGAAAACTGACGGGTCGAAATACTCGGAGGTTCTGAAGGCCATGAGAGTAGACGCCCTACTCAAGGATCTGGGTGTAAGGAGGATTCTAGTAGGGTCTCCAAATACCCAGCTTTAGCACCAGACGATCACTCGTCTGCCGGGATTACGGATCAGTTTGCCCAGGCTAGCACGTTTTCCTAACCCTATGCTAGAATCCACCTCCCAAACCCCAAAGTCCCAAATCCTTTCCAACCTGATTTCTTCAAGTTCAACTAAAAAACCAAATTTCCGTTTCTGTCACTCTCGTCCTATTATTCCAACCGTTTCGTTAAAACCAAACTAAATTGCAGCGAAAATTAACTACTTTCACCAATATCTGTTTCCGAGCAAATTAACGAATTTAAATTTAATTTTGTTTAATTTCCCTTTTTACTTTCCGATCTCCTTTCCTCTCCTATCTTCTTCTACCTCTCTGAGATACTATCAGTGGATCTCCCGGAGCGAACTCGCTTGCCAACGGGATCGATCGGTCTGATAATATCTCCACGGGCTGTTTGTGACGTCACTATCCTCCTAACCACTCTTTCTCGCGTGAGTCGTCCCTATCGTGTATTCTTCCACCCTACTGAACTATTGTACTCCCTACTAATGTCAATGTTGGGGATGGTGTGGTGCTAAATTGATGTTTCCAGAGTACTCGCAACTTTAATCCAGGGTTTTCCGATGTACGGCTATTTTACAGGGGACGCCCAGTGAGCGACACGAAGCTACGAGATGGTGGCGTAACCTCGGCTCTGATGGGGGCCACGGCAAATGGTAGCGACACAAAACGAGCAGCGATAGCAACCGCGTGGTACAACCGCAACGGATTGGCTTCTTCACACGTTCAAGATCGGGACTGCAATTTCGCGTGAGTCAAGCGGATCCACAGCACTGGCGGTTGGAGTCTTTCCCCACGTAGATCACTCGTAATCCTGGCAACTCGTAATCCTGGTCAAGATATTTTCCACAACCGCTCTCTGAATGCACCTATAGATGCACCCAGGGGATCCGCCGAGTCCACCGATCGAACCAGATTCGTTCACCGACGAATCGCGTTTCTCCTGACGAATTTCCAACGCACGGGCGACTGCTCACGTGGTCGCTGCGAACTTTTGCCTAGGTTTATAAAACCCACTATTGTTCCGACTCACGACTCAGCTTTATCTATATGACTCGCTACTATTTTATTTAAGCACTTGACTCACGAGGTTCTTATGGTAGTTAGAGACCCCTCCCCTCACTAAGAGGGCGGCTCCCATACAAATGAAACACAAATTTCTGCATAACGCGAGAACTAATCAAGCGTATGGAACAAAATTTTACATGTGGGTGTTTTTGGAGACAAGAATGTTTTCTATGGTGAATTGAAACCTCTCCCTGCTTTAGGAGGGGGGGGCGGGGGGGCTCCTATACAAATGAAATACAAATTTTCTCATAACTCTAGAAGTTGGGGGAGTTGTTTTCTACTTTACTGTGAGGAAAATTTGTATATTAAAACACCCATGAACTCCTCAAAAACTTGCAAAACTCGAGATTGTGACAAAGATCATCCGAGATTCATGATTTATGTACAACAGAGGTTAATTTGTGGCAATACGAAGTTTGTCGGGTCAGCTAGTATTTAATAAATTAAACTCAGCGAATTTTTAAATGATTTAACGAGTTGCACTTCGTTACACTTTATTTTAACTTGTTAACATCTCGACGGTCTAAGTGGGAAAGCACGCTAGCCAGACTCATCTAGCCTGTAAGTTTTCTAATTCTTGATTTTGTTCTTATTTTTATTTCTTATCCTAGATTGTGTTTCCGGTTTTTTGAAAACCGATTCTTATTTCTAAGTTTCTGTCATCCATAGGTGACTGTAATTCCCTACACGAAAGAATTTCCACCCATAATCCTCAATCGTCAGTTGATAGTTATTTCTATTGGTTCGAGCACTGGTTGCATACCTAAAGGCTAACGGCAATATGTACTAACGCTACTTATGTAATGGTTCTATACTCATTACAACGGGCGATATGATCCTCGAGTTAAAGAAGGACGCCACCAAGAAGAGTTCCGCATACAAGTCCATAGCGGAAGAAGTGCTCGGGGACGGAGTGCAGGTACGTGCTCTCACGCCAGAAGTGACTCTCCAGCTTAAGAATGGATTCGGTGGAAGAGTTCACCGAAGTGCTCGAGGTCGTACAAGCTCTCAAAGAGCAAAGTGGAATGCTACCACTATGGGCCAGAAATCAATATTTCGGGACAAATATATTTGCGGTTAAACGGCATGTCACAGCTCAATGTGGTCTTCGGCAACTTTTTGAATAAAAAATTGATGCATATTTTGAAGGGGTCGTCCAATATTTAAGCGTTACTTTAACAACAATTTAAGTAATAATTTTTTGAGTAAATTTTTTTTCACCTTTTTGGTTTCAAAATATTAAAGATAAACCAATTTCAAGTAATTGTTCTGAAGATATGAAACTTCTACCTTTTACCCATTTTCAGCAATAGACCTTTGTTTATAAACGACCCCTCAAAACACATTTCTTCTTGTAACATGTTTATTTCAAAAGACAGCTCAATGTGATGTTCTAGAAAATATTTTGCACATAAAAGAGGAATATTTTTGCTGGAGGCTGTTTTGATTTATGTGCATTAATTAATAAGATATAACTAATTTTAGGTTAAAAACCATCTGATGAAAAATCCGAATATCTTGGCCATCTGCAAGTATCTGCAATTAGTTTGCATGCCAATTTGTAGGGAGTTGTTTAAGTTATCTGCCCAAATGTGTATTTCAGAGAATACCTGGGAATACCTGGGAATAGTACGGATTTTTTTTTTTCAAACATTTTATAACTTAACATATAACAATGCGTCCTAGTGTCAAACAGTCTTCACAGAAAATATGTATTTCAACAACTTTCATACTGAATAGCTTTGCAGAACATTTGAAAGCAATAAAATAATAAAATAATCGTGTGCAAAATTATTGAGTGAAATTGATTTTTAAGTGCTCTTTTTTAACACATCATTATATTTCGCAACCGGTAAGAGATAGATAGTTACTTTATTCAGCAAAGTTGCTTATTTTAGTATGTTCTGCAACTTTTGGAGAAAAAAAACTTATTTTAAAAACTATTTAACAAAACAAAAGTTTGTATCACCCTAATGCATGAATTCATGGGCACCCTAATAATGCAGGAAGATGCGCTATATTTTATTATTTTACTACTCCGAAGACACCACCCTTGAAAAAGTACACATTTTTCATCAGACGGTTTTTAACTTAAAAACAGTTATATCTTATTAGTTAATGCAGAAAAAGCAAAACAGTTTTCAGCAAAATTATTCCTCTTTTATGTGCAAAATGTTATCTAGAACTGTCTGTTGATATGAACATGTTACAAGAAGAAATGTGATTTAAGGGGTCGTTTATAAACAACGGTCTATTGCTGAAAATGGGTAAAAGGTAGAAGTTTCATATCTTCTGAAAAAATACTTGAAATAGGTTTATCTATAATATTTTGAAACCAAAAAAGTGAAAAAAAGTTTACTCAAAAAGTTATTACTTAAGTTGTCGTTAAAGTAACACCTAAATATTGGACGACCCCTTCAAAAGATGTATCATTTTTTGCAGTCGGAAGCTTGCTTATTTTTGTGACCATTTTACTTAACTGAAAGTTATTACTACTACTCACCCTGCATAGATTTTGCTTATTAAATCTTTTCAACCAGCATATAATAGACCTTCCAAAACAGGGTCGGATCACAACAGGAGGATTTCCGGATGAACTGTCGCGTAATCTTCAAAAGATTTGCACCAGGCATTTTTCAGTAATGCTTTGAGCAGCATGCTGTATGATATGAGTCTCACACAGCATGCCATGGCCATGACCCATGACCACAGCTAACGTCAATATTGTCACATACCCCATGTGGTGCTTTTCTCTGTCACAAATTGGAATTACCCTTCGTGGAAAACAGAAGGCCATTCCGAAATTAGCCTATCAGAAATCGTTGATTGTCTGGCTGAAACGGTGACATGTGAGCGGCCTTTGTAGGAATTATCGGAATAATAATTCTGGATCCCAGTAAGGCAACTACTCCGAGCAGATTTCAACCTCTTAATCCAGAAAACTGTTACAGCTTTCGACATGAGTTATGGAATCCAAAAAAAATAGGAATGTACCCTCCTAGTGGTGAGAATTACTTCGAAGTTCTTTCCCACGAAAAAAAGTCTAATTAACAGCCAAACAGTAAGCAGTTACTGTGCGGGCTTGGCTTGTGAATATTTTCGAATTGAACCGTCGACTATTCTGCGGAACGGTCGTCCTAGCCGAACCCTGCGTCCAAAACATTGGCAAACTCTGAATCTTTCGGCACCCAACCAGTTTCTGGTGGAAACGTAAATGCCATTTCATCAACAGCCTTCCCACGCTCGCAATCATCTAATAACCCTAATTCCAGCTTCTCTTTCAAATAATTCTAGCTTCTCGAGCGAAGCGAGCCCGTATCGTTCGGTTCGGTGTCCGCCGTTCCATTGGCCAAAGCTTATAGGTACACACGCTCATCAGCGCATTCCAATTATTGTTGCTTTAGGTGGTGGTGGCGGCGATGGCGACTGCTGGCCATAGCCGCTCGTTTGCTAATTCCATCCAAACAGGTGGAGAAGAAACGGAACGGAACGTTCGGGCCACCAGCCATCGCGGTTGTTCTAATTTGCTTGACTATCCGACACACGCGCTTCCACCATTGGCACACTGGCCACACAGAGGCCAGGCCAGGTATTGGAAAATTATTCGCATGTGGCGATGCGATGGGTTGGGTTGCTGAACGTCCCTTAATATCCAACGCAGCCCACCACCGATGATCAATCCACCGTCCGTCGGCGTCAGAATCCAATTTTAAATGGTTCATGTTTCATATTCTGATTCAATCATGTTTGCGTTTTGGCCGCGTGGTGGAATCGGAGGGTCTTTTCTCGTTGGCAACGTGGAACGATAGGAATCTGCTGCTCCTTCGATTCACGAGCGCACGGATGACGGTCTCCACCGTTGTAGTAGCAACGTCGTGCTAGGTATATTTGCATGCGAGATTCATTATTGAAACTGTAAATAATTGAAAACGCGAAACAGTTCCGGGCGCAAGCGTCGTCGTCATCGTTCTCGTTCTTGTAGGCGGCGGCGGCTGGTACTCGATGGAACACGTTCTTCGGTTGATGTATTGCATTTCAGCCAACACGTTTAAGTTCTACCCGGCAACAGTAACAATAACGACGACAAAGCGAAACCAGAAGAGCTCCCCAGAATATTGAAATGATAATTTCCGAGACTCCGAGTGGTGCAAGCATCGCGCTACCGGCTGTCAAACGCAACGGTCTGTGTTCTTTTGCCATCATCGCAGGTAGCGTTGGCTGGCTCGGTTCCAATTCAAACTCACTCATCGCTAGACGGCGTCTCAAAAGTGCGTTACCAGGAGGACGTACTGCTTGGATGGGAATGCAACGGAAACTGGTTGCCAGGTTGCGTTGTTTGCTGCGTTGTCATCAATTAAGTCTGTTGGCAACTCGGCGAGCCTAGCTGTATCTGCATTTGCAACCGAATAATAAACAAGTCCTGCTCGGTGGCGGCGCGGCGGCGGTGCTGGCCGGTGTTTTCTAAACAGCAAACAAGCACACCAGAATCGCTTTTTACGGTTGGCGTTATACCTTTGCAGCGCAAAACGTCGTCACTTCGTCACCACTGAACGGAGATTCCTTCGCAATAGCGCGTATTCCAAACGAGCTTCGGACCGTATAAAGATAGTGACTCTAGAGGGAGTACTTGGACCGGTTCCGTTCCGATGCGGAACAAACCGTGGTCGCGTGTTGCGATATATGGTCGTGAAAAACACATTTCCTCGCGATGAAATATTAATTTCAAACGGTCATAAACTGTCGCTACCTTACGACGTTGTGTGTCGCGCTTCGCTTTGGCATGGTGCAACATTGGCACAAGGATTCCGGATGACACAGAATGGTGACGTGTGTGTCTGTGTGCATTTCTGAGCTGGTCCGGTCAGTTGAACTAACGGCTCAAAAAAAGTAATAAAACGTTGCCATTCACCACACCGCTTGGCGGCCTTTCAAAGTGCGATATTCAATATGCGTACAGACGGTTATAGTGAGCTCCCAGAAGAGCAGTTCGCGAGTTTTCCACACCTACCGGCTCGTGTGTGTCTGTGTGTGTGTGTGCGTATGTCCTGTTTCATCGACACGAATGAGCCCTCGGTTGGGTTTGGTAGGTTGTATAGATCCGCCATAAACCATACATGAATTATCCTCCCGGGCTTTAAATTATTAATTTGCTCCGGTGCAAATTGCTCGTTGTTGCTGCCATTCGCTGTTTTTGGCACGCTGGAATTAAGTTGGATTTTAGTTTTGAGTGGTGAATTTCCACACTCGCTTTGATCCTGGGCTAAGTGCTGAGTGTGCCTGTGTTTGGGTTTGCAAAATGGACTCCCGAAGGACTGCCTGCTGTTACTGTTGACTCACTTGCTATTCTTTCTAGTGAAATAAATTCACAACTATATGCGTTGGGTTGTCGTGTATACAGAGGCTCTTCCCTAGATAGATTTTTCAAACAAGTAAACAAACACAGATTGGAACGAAATGGAACAAGTTTTGTGAAGGAGGAATCAATTTACTGGTACTTTGCCGGTGGTGGTTCCCGGTGGAATCAATTTGTCCTCGCACCGGAAGAAACACTTTGAGGGAGTAAGCAATCTGATCCGAATGAATGTTTATACGTTACGAATAAAGTCGAGTTTCGTGTGATGATATTTTCTCTACAACAGTTAGGTTTTTGGGGAGCTCTTTGGGTATGGAATTTCTTCACGACTAACTCCCGATTCGCTTTACGCGGGAAGCTCTCAATCGATTCCCACACTTTCTCGCTCATCCTTGATAATCTACAAACAACACACATTACAGGTAGATCCTCTAATATGGTATAAACACTAGGGTGCCACATCCTCCCCCTGCGTAAAATGAACAATTCATTATACGATATTACTCCTCGTCAGTTATCGATTACTAGAGGACCCGGCGCGCGTTGCTACGCCATTCTAAAAAAGGAGTACATGCATAATCCTGAAGACTTGATTAATTGTAATCTTGCAACCAAGAGCTTTCTTTTTGACAACCCAAGATATTCCTAAATCAAGCCGCAAATTTCTAATCCAACGCCCCAGCATTTGTGACTTGTGCAGCAAGTCCAACGTAACGATTTGGGTTCTATTACCAACCCATAAAATGGTAATGTTGGCAAAATCGTAATAAAATGTCAGTGCAGTTCGATTGAAATCAGTTGAAAACTGGTCAGAAACCATAAACTTAGTGTAATCTCAACATTATTTTCTTCATATTTTCATTACAACAATGTATTTTCTCTTCAATTTTGTTTTTAAAATAAGTATTATATTATCTTACTTTTATTTAATTTGACCCATTAATTAGGCTTCACCGATTTATTTTTAACAATTTTGTTCCAAATTTATCTTATATTTTAGTATGGACGGCAACACTCGCGAGTTCGATTACTTTTTGAATATTGCAAAAAATTCTGTTTAATTTGTATGAGAGCCCTCCCCCCTTCCAGAAAGGAGCGGAATCTCAATACGCCATAGAAAAAAATGTTGCCTCCAGTAACCCCCAAATTCATTTGCTTGATTAATTGTCGAGTTATGGGGAAATTTGTGTTTTATTTGTATGGGAGCCCTCCTCTTAGAAGAAGGAGGTTTCTCAATCTACCATAGAAAAAGAAATTCTACCTCCAAAAACCTCACATATCAAATTTGGTTCCATTTGCTTGATTAGTTCCCGAGTTATAAAGAAATTTGTGTTTCATTTGTATGGGAGCCCCCCCCCCTTCTAGAGGGGGAAGGGTCTCAAAACAACCAAAGAAAAAAATCCTGTCTCTTGAAACCCCCACATGCGAAATTTGGTTCTGTTTGCTTGATTAATAGTCAAGTTATGAGAAAATTTTTGTTTTAATTGTATGGAAGCCCCCCCTCTTAAAGGAAGGAGAGGTCTTAATTTACTATAGAAAAAATATCTACCTCCAAAAACCTTCACATATCAAATTTGGTTCCATTTGCTTGATTAGTTCCCGAGTTATAAAGAAATTTGTGTCTCATCTGTATGGGAGCCCCCCCTTCTAGATGGGGTAGGGGTCTCAAACCATGCTAACAACATTCCTCACATCAAACGCAATATGTATGCCAAGTTTCATCAAAATCCGTCGAGCGGTTTGCGAGTCTATACCGGACACACGAACAGCATTTCATTTTTAATATATACATAGATTTACATTTCTGGTGCAGTCGTCAAGTTATTCTTGTTTGCTATATTGAAATTTTGTCAACTCTCATACATAGCCTGTAGAGAAATCGCTCTCGATTTTGTGATGTGTCGAAATGCCAAAATGTCGGAATGTTTAATTCGGTTTCAGGCATTTACTATACACTGAAGTCGCTTTTTATGCGGTTTTTTATGCGACTAATTTCACGCGGTTTTCGGAATTTACGCGGTTTTCGGAATTCACGCGGTTTTTTTACGCGGTTTTCGGAATTTACGCGGTTTTTTAACCCGGTTTTCAGAATTTACGCGGTTTTATACCCGGTTTTCGGAATTAACGCGTTTTTTACGCGGTTTTCGGAATTTACGCGGTTTTTTTTACGCGTTTTTCGGAATTTACACGGTTTTCGGAATTTACGCGGATGTGCTCAAAACGTCTATTTTTTCGCGTAATGTTGAAATCCACAAAGTTTTTTTTACACGAAATTTTGGTTGTTTTACGCGGTTTTTGGAATTTCCCCGTTTTTTTATGCGGCTTTTGGAATTTACGCTGTTTTTTTACGCGGTTTTCGGAATTTACGCGGTTTTCAGAATTTACACGGTTTTCGGAATTTACGTGGTTTTTTACGCGTTTTTCGGAATTTACGCGGATGTGCTCAAAACGTCTATTTTTTCGCGTAGTGTTGAAATCCAAACTTTTTTTACGCGAAATTTTGGGAATTTACGCGGTTTTTTTACGCGGTTTTCGGAATTTACGCGGTTTTCAGAATTTACGCGTTTTTTTACGCGCTTTTCGGAATGTACATGGTTTTTTTACGCAATTTTCGGAATTTACGCGGTTTTGATTTACACGGGACGTATCCTCCGCGTAAAAAGCGACTTGAGTGTATCTTGCCTTTAATATTGTACGTCTATGAACCTTGCTGCAATGGATTGCCATAGTCTTCTACCGATTCAAAGTTTTTTTGTTCGTGTTGACCCTGGGCTATTTCCGACTCAGTCTTTTCAAGCAAGAATTTTGGACGTTTGAATAGGGCTAGTATCTCACCCTGGTTGCCGCAAATACTTTTTTTTCTTTGTTTAGTCATACGTAAAACTTGGCACGAAAATCTTATTTAGATGACTTTGTGCTCAACTCGGAGCATCCGTTTCCGATGATCGTAAGTCGCAAGTCTTCCATTTGCTTAGTTTTGAGCTCAACTTATCGCTTTTGCTTAACCTTTTTTCATTTTGTTATTTTTCACTTGGCTTAGGCCCAACCCTGCTCAAGTCTGCTCCTTTGGTTTGGGCTTAATCCTGCTCGAATCTTTTCGCATGGCTTGGGCTTAACCCATCTCAAGTCTTTCCGCTTGGCTTTGGGTTATTCCTGGTCAAGTCTTTCCGCTTATTTTGGGATTAACCCTACTTAAGTCTTCTCGTTTGGTTTGGGCTTAACCCTACTAGCAAAGTTGTTATAAAACAGTTGGGGCAGCTGATTTAGAACCAATGTGAGTCGTAAATAAGTTTATTCAACTAAAACTGCCAAAAGTATGCTGCTTGGGAACCTTACTCAAGTCTTTCCGCTCATTTTTTCTCGGTTGGTTTGGGATTAAACCTACTCAAGTCTTCCTACATGGTTCGAGCTTAACCCTGCTCAAGTCTTTTGGCTTGGTTTTGGGTTTAACCCTGCTCAAGCTTTTTTATTTTCTTGTCATGAATTCCTTTGTATAACATCTTAATGAAATCTGAAAATAAATAAGAAACTCGTAGGCGGAATGAAATATAGTAAATAAGTAATAAAATTCTACTAAAAACTTTCATCTTTCTTGTTTTCACGTTTTAAAATATGCCGAAATGGCTGCTTTAATCAGAGGTTTGATAATTCGCAAAATGAATACATGCGAAAACAGAGAAATGGATGGTTCAATTCGCCTTTAACTGACGAGCCGCATACAATCACGCTTCATAGCATCGCTGAATACGAATATCGTGTGCAAAAGTGCGAAATAACACGTTCTGCTGCTTCTAGAGCAACTAACACTACTTTAAACTATTCACTTTTCATGACCAAACTATTTTGGACTTTTAGGGTGTCATCCGATCAGCCTATACCCGCTAAATCGACCAAGTTCAATGTCCAATATTCAGTTTTTGAACGAATTCCGATTTTTACAATGACGCTATAGGTTCGTGATAACATTAAATTCAAATAATCATTTTTTCACAAATTCTCCAACCACTACTGCTAGTTACTGTCTTCGCCGCAGGCTTCTGCCGTGCTCTGCAAAAAGTCTCAATTCTCGGCGTTTTACCGGAAAAGCGCAGAAGACGAATCGATTTGCTCTCTCTCTCAGTCGGATGTTACCTTCTCGGACGCGATAAGTTTTGTTTTGCTTTTGCAGTGCTTTGCTGCTTTGCTTTACCGGCGAGTAAGCAGCAGTTTGGTCTCATCTTGCTTTTTCTGCCGGAGCGCTACCGAATACTTGCTCTCAAGGTAACGGAGCAAATCGTTCCAGTCCACATAATTGCCTATCGCATATTCTCTTTGGAACACGGAGCGAATAGTCTCGTGTCGCCAGTGTGCGAAGAAAATATTAGCTCTGCTTGTCGTTGTGCTCCTTCTGCGCAAGCTGAGCGGTCGTAAGAGACAACAGTATTCAACGGTTGAACAGAAAGTGAAAACACTTGATCGTCGTAAGAAGCAGATTGCTCTACCTCTGTATGTATAAGATGAGCAAAATTAAACCTGCTTCGTCGTCCTTATCCGTTTTATTAAATTGAATGTTAACATTGTTTAGGTGAGATTTGCCTTAAAATTAGGGTGAAAACAACGCATATCATTGGACTACTTCGGCAATCCGTAAACTTTGCGTTCAAACTTCTTCATAATTGATACTGATATTACTGACTTTAGGCATTCAAATTCAGCGCTTGCACTTAAAACACCAGGTTCAGATTGCGATAAATCCCCAATAAATTCCGGGAATTCAACTTGCAGACTCACCATTTGTTCAGAGACTTCAAGGCGGTGTATGATTCAGTTAAACGGAATGAGCTCCCTTGATGGTTCAAAATCAAGCGTCAGAAGACGGGTGAGACATCGGACTCATTTGTGATGGTTTGTTAGTAGATGGTTTGAAACATCTGGTGACGCGTTATCGAATTTGCTGTTCAGCATTGCATTAGAAGGTGCCACTCGAAGGGCAATCGTGCAGAGAAGTGGTACCATCATTCACGAAATCTCACATGCCCCTAGGACTTGCGGACAATATCGATATCATCGGTGTTAACCGTAGAGCTGTGGAAGAAGCGTACATCCATCTTAAAGAGCAGGCCACGAGGATAGGATTTATCATAAATTCTACCAAAACAAAGTAAACGATGGCCGGCAGAGAGCGTGGTGGCCCTTGGGGCGTTGAAACTGCGGTGCACAGTGATCCAAAAGAGGGAAAAGTGGTTTTCTAGCGTCTCTTGTTTTCATTTTAGCATTTCGGGTCTTCAGCACTCTCATAATCTAAAAGTGTCAAAACTTGGTCATGTTTTACTATGATAACAATAAAAAAAATAAATTTTTGTGTTAGTAGTTAGAGACATGGTTTCTTCAGCAAAGTAGTAGAAAATGTAAAAACAAGCAAATTTGCTGAAGAAATAACATTTCTATCTCTATCCAGTGCAGAACTATAGAGCATTTTCTTTGGAATTTCTTTAAAAATTAGTTTTTCATACTTAACTTGTTGGTTGATTTTACAAGAACACATTGTTCTAGTCAATTATCGAAGTACATACTCAGAACACACGGTTTTGCAGAAGACGCAAATCTCTAAGACATTTACCTGCGAAGTTATCGCTTATTCAAGCTTTATTTTTTCTGGACTTTACAAGTCTATAGGATAGAATGGGGCAAGTGGATATATCAAATCAGTGCTTCACCTTGAAGCTTAGTTCAAGTACAACAAACTTGCATAGATGCCGCTTATCCCCACTCATTTTATGTTTGCGGAAGGCTCAATTCACGTCCACTTTTTTTGTGTTAATAGTTTGAGACATGGTTTCTTCGGCAAGGTTGTAGAAAATGTAAAGGCAAACCACTCTACTGAAAAATTGACATTTCTATCTCTATCGGGTGCAGAGCTATAGAGCATTTTTTAGAAAGTTCTTTAAAAATTAGTTTTCCATGCTTAACTTTCGTTGGTTGCATTTTACAAGAACATATTATTCTAGACAGTTATCGAAGTACTTGTAACACACGTTTTTTCAGAAGACCGCACACCTCAATGACCTTTTCTTTCAAAGTTATTGCTTTTTTAAGCTACTTCACAAGCCAATAGTAGAATTGGGCAAGTGGAAACATGAAATCAGTGCATTGCCTTAAAGCCTAGATCAAGTACCATAAACTTGTATAGGTGATGCTTGTTCCCATCCACCTCCTATCCGTACCTTAAAAATATTTAACCATGTTTTAATAATCTTTTAATTTTTTTTTTTTTTTGACAGAGAGGCCATATCATGAACATCCACGCAATTGTGGATACAGTTCCAATCAACAGCTTATAGGTAAACAGAAAGTCTGTCGAAATCGATTTTCCGAAAATTGAGTTCTCTCCTGTGTTCTTCTGACGTTAGTAGCGACCCCGAAAAATCGCCACAAACATTAATACGAATATGGAAGATGATGAAGATCTACTGGTAGTAGGGGATCCTCGGAAATAGTAACCACAGTACGGCTGACCTCAGACACAAAAACTAAATCTTGAGAGCGGTTGTTGTTATTCAGTTGTAGATTTACTTGATTCATGGTCAAGAAGCCCATGCCATCTACCAATGCTATATTCACTGGAGTTAAATACGACAAGTTATTAGGAAGAGTACCGCTCTCGTCTTTGCGCCATGCAGGACGGGATTAATTGTAATCGCCGTACACAAGGACAGTGTCACTTTGAGTGGCCCTGTTGCAGAGTTCACGGACGGTGCTAATGTGCTCTGCTATTAAATCAACTGATCGGCTTTTGTCGGGAAGAATGTAAATATTGCACATCAGGAAACGATGACCCCGTATTGTAGCAGAGGCACACACTTGCTCCAGCCGTTACATGTGTTAATGCGAGAACAACCATGCCGCTCGGCAACAGCAATTAACACCCCGCCAAAACTATGGTTGTCGCTGTTAACACTGGATCGGTCGCAACGGAAAACATTGAATGAGGTACCGAAATTCTGCATTGTGAATTGATGCTGTCATTTAACCCAGCCTCCTTTAGCATAATTACGTCGTCGTAGCTACAATCGAAAGATGGCAGAAAGATATCGTCAAGTTTGGTCGTCAACCTCTTACATTCTGATAATAAAACTAATGGGCATCATCGGTAGCAGTAAGGGTAAGGGCTGTTTATTCCTGCATCACTTCCGGTGTAGTATCGAGCGGAGTATCCAGCGTTGGCGTCAGGTTCACAGCTGGGGATCTCCAAAATTTTTTGACCGAATAATCCTTCAAACTCGCGGAATACAATACCTTCCGGTCAAGTCATACTACTTATATCCGCCGCTTTTCCCATCATCCTTACAACTTCAGGTTCTTGGGATATCTGGGAGATTTGCTCGTACCATAGCAGAAATTTGTTCCGGGCGAATGGGGGATCAGTAAAGCCAAAATTTGTTTGCCGAATTGTCAACTACGGGAACGGACACAACGTTTTGCCCTATTTGCTTAGAACCGGTTTGGCATTCGGATGCTTTACAAGCCAGATCAGGTATGCGGGGACGTTTTGCAGCACGAACTATAACCCGTTTATTATAAAACTTAAAACAAAACAAGCACCAGAAATAGTCAATCGATTGTCTTTCGAAACTGAAACGGTCAGTAGGTAGGTTGCAATCTCAGTTTCCGAATAAATGACGAACCTTTCCACGGAAAAGAAGCCAAAAGTTCGACACCACCATCCAGTGGCAATGGCAACCTCCGCCGAGAAGGCGCAGCAGAAGAACAGCCGGACGGTGGCGCTGCGTGTCTGGCCGTAATATAAATTGATAATTTGATCAACTGGGCTCGCTCGCTCGCTCGCGTCGTTTGCCCCTTCGGGAGTCAACCCCTAACCTAAGCGAACAAAGCCAGCAAAACACAAGGACCGAGTGAACTAAAAGACTTTTCGGCTTCCGCACTACATTCCCCCCCCCCCCCTCCACCGTCAGGGCAATCTCCACACATTTGGCTTTCACCGCACGTCTTCTCCCGTCCTTGCTTTTGTGGATGACGGTTCCCTTAGCTTTGATTATTTGTTTCAATTTTTATTTTATGCCTGCTTTATGACCGTTTCCTCCGCTTCGCTCTGCACGGTTTCACTGTGCTGCCGTGGTTTTTATTCACGTGGCATTTTTCATTCCCCAACTTCCGTCGTGGTTGTGCGACTTTGTGCGTGTACGTTCTTTGTTTTGGCAGATTTTTACTGTTCCTCTTCCTCCACTGCTGGGTGGATTGTCAAATGTGTCCGAAATATTGCCAAGAAGACGGAATCTACGGCACAAGGACGACAATTTCCTGTACACCTCCCGGTACAGGCTTGTACGGTTTGTGTGCCAGTGTGCATTGGGAAGTAGAAATAGGTATAATATTCTTATGATAAATCAACACTCTGCAGCTATTTTTATAGTGACACGATCGTCGGTTAACGAGGGGAAGGAGGGTAAGCGTAGTTGAGCGGCACTTTGTTAGCGAGCGAGCAAATTCCATAAACATAACGACTTGACTGCTGCTCGGGCCGTCGCCGGTTGCTGCGATGCGATGCGACGGTGTGTTCAAGCTTTTAGATCATGATTTTTATATTCACAGCGGCAACTCCACTTTGCCTGGCTCGCAGGATTTCTTAGCGCTAGACCATGTGTGTACACACGTACACACTCACACACATATGTGTGTGAGTGCTGAGTGAGTGCTTGCAGGAGCAACGGGAAGGCACGAAGGAAGCGATTCTGTCATGTTTGTGCTTGGGTAGGAGAAGTGTTCTCGATAACTATTAAATCTGACACTCGAGTATTTGCAGTCGCATTCCAGGAATTTCCGAAAGCACGGCGGTTTACCGCTGCTTCCAGTCCGGTGGTCCTCACGGCCGCCCGGTCTTCATCGTACGATTTCGATGTTCCCCGAACCGGCCCCGTTGTGTGGTGTTTGCATGCTCGTCTGCGGTGCCGGTGGCCAAGTGAGGCATGGTTGTGTGTGAGTTCCCTTCGCCTTCCAGTCCAGCCCATCCAGCCAGCCAGCCGACACGGTGCCATGCCACATGCCATGCCATGCCACATGTGCTTCCGAACGAAAGTGGTGAGAATATCAAAGTTGGAACCGGAAAACCAGCAGCCGAGAAATGTATAGCGTATAATCCTTCGATGGGCAAACATCTCATATATTCGAATAAATATCTTTATTTGTGTATTTGCATAAGAATCTAGGCTGTTTTCTGAACGTTATTGGATTGCAAATAGTGTTATTTATGTTTGACGTGCTTCAGCAAATAAGGGTTCGCTCTCTGCAGTGCATCCAGCATCCGGAATTGGTGCACTGAACTGGCTACGAAAGTGTAACCGTATATAAATCTCGAAACATGGGAAGCAGAGACAACGAAAGGAGATAAAGATATACACATACCATTTGCTCGATGTGATGCTAAGTCGAGTATTAGCAGCACTGTACAAAAATCACTTCATTGCCGTATCACTTTCATTGCCTTCGGTTCTCTGAACTGAACTCCCCATGTGAACCAGGGAACCATCCATCCCACGGTTTGAAGCAGCTTTGAAGCACTGTCAGTATTTTATTTATTTATTTTTTCCATCAGTGCCGCACACCACTTATAGTGCATCATCATCAGTTGCCCTCTCCAGTCCGCGCCACATTTTAACTCCATTTCGGCCTCCAGCCGTACTTCTTCTGACAATCCAACAAAGTTGAGTGAGTGCGAGAGTTGAGCATGGAGTGGAATCTTGATTACCCTTCTAGTAGCAGTGCTGGCTGCTGCAGATGCTGTGGGTTGCCGAACGACTTTTGCTCTATTCATCGGAATGTTCCTACCGAGGATTCAAGTGAAGCCAGCCAGCCAGCCAGCCAGCCTGGCCAGGGACTGGAGGAAAAAGGCTAATGTGCTTTCCTTAAAGCTGCACACTTAAATCGAGCAAAATAAACGATCTATAATTTAGATTACACCGCCGGAGAATTTCGCAACGGTTTGTGCCCTGATATGGATGTCGGATGCAGCAGCAAGTAGCAGTCGGGAATCGGTTGGGGTTTTCGGGCTCTCCTTTTCAGCTTATTGGCAAGCGTGCCTTCTCCCCCGGATGACAGTGACAAAGGGGCAACTGTAAGCCGCTGACAAATTAATGGCTTGACCTAGAAATAAAAACACGAGTTTCGAACACTGCACCACTGCACTGCACACACAGAAAGTGCACACAAACCCGGCGGGTAATCCATCTCGCTCTCTGCTGGTGCGATTTGTGTGTTCTGCTGGTTTCGAATGGTTTTAATCGATGGCTTCATATTTTCTTTCCGAAAGGTTTTCTGCACTGGACGGGGGGGAATTTGGATGTGTTCTTTTTATTAGTATTTGGATTTGAAAATATCCATTTTTCTTCGCTTTTTTATCATGGGTTGGATGGATTATGAGGCGCCTCCATTGTTCTTTTTAAGGAGACGCAGTTTTTAAGTCGCGAAAACAAGTCATTAAGCTTCTTTTTAGATCAATCCAATAAGTTTGCTCATGGAAAGAAGCCGGTTTGAAGGTTGCCCTAAAAAATATTGCGAAATTTGATTGGATTGAAACGAGAATCTGATCTGTCGCGGTCAAAGTCAGTCTTTGAGGCCATTTTTAGGTCCATGGTGCACGTCCATGGACACGAGAGGAGGGGCTGTAAGTGTCAGCATGTCAATAGGCACTAACCTCGCAATTAACAAAATGGCGGACGATAAATACACTTAACGCAGGGCTTTTTAGAACCGAACAGACTTATAGAAGCCAAACATCAATAATCGCCGAAGTAAATCTTGAATCCTGTATGACAAATGGCGTTTGAAAACAATGTGGCAGAAACATACAATTATGGTATTTTTCAAACATGATAAAGTCAGAAGCCAAAATCTTTCGCCGACACCATTTTTCATTCAAAGATGGCCGAAGATAGTTTTAAAACCTCTTAATTGGTATATTGCAAGGTTTTGAAACTATTCTTGGAACCGGGATTAAATATAAAGTATATAAAATGGTGGATGAAAATTGAATAGAGTGCATAAAAAATTCGAAGCACAGAGCCGTTTTTGAATCGAAAATGAGGAATGCTAACCGAACCAATCGCATCTTATGTTACTCTTAAGTTGCTCATGGCTTACTATGATAGTGATAAAAAAATAACTTTTTTGTGTTGGAAAAATACAGACATGGTTTCTTCGGCAAAGTTGTAGCAAATATAAAGGTAAAAAAATTTGCTGAAGCCGTGATATGTCTGTTTCTTTCGGGTGTAGAAATACAAGGCATTTTCTTTGGAACTGCTTTAAAATTTAGTTTTCCATGCGTAGCTTTTGTTGGTTGCATTTTACAAAAACGTATTGTTTTAGGCAATTACCGAAGCATTCAAAACACACGATTCTGCAGAAGGCCGCAATTCGCTAGGACCTTTTTTACAAAATTATCGCTTATTTAAAAGCTTTATTTTTCCCTAACTTCACGAACCTATTGGATAAAATAAGGTTTTATTTATTTTTTTTATATGCGCATACTATTAAACCACTTTATAAAACACAAAAACAAGTAAATTTATGGTTTCCATAACCTTCTAGAACACTGTAAGCTTTGGGAAACAATACGTTTACAGAAAGCTTGATAAAGATTAAAACAATTAAAAGATTATTAAAACATATGTTTACATATTTTTTGAGTACAGATAGGGGGTAGATGGGGACAAGGATTACCTATACAAGTTTATGGTACTTGATCTAGGCTTTAAGGCGATGCACTGATTTCAATTGTACTATTGGCTTGTGAAGCAGCTTAAACGAGCAATAACTTTGTATGAAAATGCAACCAACAAAAATTAAGTATGAAAAACTAACTTGTAAAGAACTTTCTAAAAAAATGCTCTATAGCTCTGCACCCGATAGAGATAGAAATGTCAATTTTTCAGCAGAATGGTTTGCCTTTACATTTTCCACAACCTTGCCGAAGAAACCATGTCTCTAACTAATAACATAAAAAAGTGGACGTGAATTGAGCCTACCACAAACATAAAATGAGTGAGGATAAGCGACACCTATGCAAGTTTGTAATACTTGACCTAAGCTTCAAGGTGAAGCACTGATTCGATATATCCACTTGCCCCATTTTATCGTATAGGCTTGTAAAGCTAAGAAAAAATAAAGCTTGAATAAGCGACAACTTCGCAAGTAAATGTTCTAGAGATTTGCCGTCTTCTGCAAAGCCGTGTGTTTTGAGTACTTCGATAATTGACTAGAACAATGTGGTTTTGCAAAATATAACCATCAATCGTTAAGTATGAAAAACTAATTTTTAAAGAAGTTCCAAAGAAAATGCTCTATAGTTCTGCACTGGATAGAAATAGAAATGTTATTTCTTCAGAAAATTGGCTACCACTTTGCTGTCTCAGGCCCATGTCTCTAACTACTAATACAAAAAAGTTATTTTTTTTTATTGTTATCATAGTAAGCCATGACTAACTTTTGACACTTTTAGATTATGAGGGCATTTATACGAACAAAAGTACTGAAGACCCGAAATGCTAAAATGAAAACAAAAGACGCTAGGAAAAAAGTTCCACTTTTCGCCCTTTTGGACCACTGTGCATCGCAGTTCCAACACTCGAACGCTCTCTGCCAGCCATGTTTTGGTCGAATTTTTGATAAGCCCGATCCTCGCGGCTTTCCCTTTAAGATGCGTGTACGCGTCTCCCACAGCTCTACGGGTAACACCGATGATGTCGTCCGCAAGCCCTAGAAGCTCCGTAGCCGCAAGGTTACCGAGTTTGCTTTGACAAGCGAGTGGTCGTGGGTTCGAATCTTAGTAGAATCAAGCCATTCGATGTCAAGCGACTTTAGCGACTTCTGACGATTGGTTTTGAACCATTAAGAGAAGCATGTATCAGCCTAGTCAGTTTTATTGGCAAACCATGTTTAATCATAATCCCTAACAGTTCATTTCGTTTAACTGAATCATGTGCCGCCTTGAAATCTATGAACAAATGGTGAGTCTGCAAGTTGAATTCCCGGAATTTATTGGAGATTTATCGCAATCTGAACCTGGTGTTTTAAGTACAAGCACTGAATTTGAATGCGTGAAGTCTGTAATATCAATATCAATTATCAAGAAGATTGAACGCAAAATTTGCGGATTGTCGGGGTTGTCCAATAATATGCGTTGTTTTCACCCTAATTTTAAGGCCAATTTCACCTAAACAATGTAAACATTCAATTTAATAAAATGGATAATGACGGCGAAGCAGGCTTCATTTTGCTCATCTTATGCATACAGAGGCAGAGCAATCTGCTTCGCACAACGATCAAGTGTTTTCGTTTTCTGTTCAACCGTTTCCTCTCCCTCCGAACGATGCCTGAATACTGTTTGATCGGATAACGCCCGAAAGAGTCCAAAATAGTACAGGGGAGCTTCGATATAACGTACATTTTCATTTTCAAGTTGTACGTTATATCGAAGCATACAAAAAGAACTTAAAAATATAGCTTATACTAGCTGACCCGACAAACTTCGTATTGCCACAAATTAACCTGTGTTGTACATAAATCATGAATCTCGGATGATCTTTGTCACAATCTCGAGTTTTGCAAGCCCCCCAGTGGGCAGCGCTTCCGACGGCGGGTCGCCGGCAACACTCGCGACCGTCTCGTCCTGAATGATCTAGTGTTACTATAGATAGTTTTTGTGGTATTGTATTGGCTAATGTTTTAGGGAAGAGTCTCGAATTTCTCGAGTTCGATTAGTTTTTGAGTTTCGCAAAAATTTCTGTTTTATTTGTATGAGAGTCCATATCCCCCTACCACAGGGGTGAGAGGTCTCTAACTATCGTAAAATAAATTCAAGACCCCAAAATCTCCCACATGCCAAATTTGGTTCCATTTGCTTGATTAGTTCTCGAGTTATGAGGAAATTTGAATTTCATTTGTATAGGAGCCCCCCATCCTAAAGTGGGTAGGGGTCCCAATTCATCACAGAAAAAAGTTTTGTCTCCAAAAACACCCACGTGTCAAATTTGGTTCCATTTGCTTGATTAGTTCTCGAGTTATGAGGAAATTTGTATTTCGTTTGTATAGGAGCCCCCCCCCCCCCTCTTAAAGTGGGGAGGGGCCTTATTCACCATAGAAAATATTCTTGCCCTCGAAAACTTTCACGTGCCAAATTTTGTTCCATTTGCTTGATTAGTTCTTCAGTTATGAGGAAATTTGTATTTCATGTGTATAGGATCCCCGCCTCCTAAAACGGGGAGGGGTCCCAATTCATCATAGAAAAAATTTTTGTCTCCAAAAACACCCACATGCCAAATTTGGTTCCATTTGCTTAATTACTTCTCGAGTTATGAGGAAAATTGTGTTTCTTTGGTACAGGAGCCCCCCCTCTTAAAGTGGGGAGGGGTCCTAATTTACTATAGAAAATATTCTTGCCCTCGAAAACCTTCACATGCCAAATTTGGTTCCATTTGCTTGATTAGTTCTCGAGTTTTGAGGAAATTTATATGGAAGCCCCCCCTTTTAAAGAGGAGAGGAATTATAATTCCCCTTATATAGAGGGGAGGGGTCTCAATTTACCATAGAATAAATTCTTGTCACCGAAAACACCCACATGCCAAATTTTGTTCTATTTGCTTGATTAGCTGTCGAGTTATGCAGAAATTTGTGTTTCATTTGTATGGGAGCCCCCCCTCTTAGTGGGGGGAGGGGTTTCTAACCATCACTAAAACCTTTCCTGGCCCCAAAAAACCTCTATATGCATACTTTCATGCCGATTGGTTCAGTAGTTTTCGATTCTATAAGGAACATACGGACAGACAGACAGACAGACAGACAGACAGACAGACAGACAGACAGACAGACAGAAATCCTTCTTTATAGGTATAGATTACTCTGTTTTGTTACTGTTTAACTACATTTAATAAATAATGATAATATAATCCAACTAGAAGTGTGTAGCAACCTTTTTCGTATTTTTTCCTGTACACAGTCCTGAACACTAACTTTTTCCAAACAAATCATTATATTTTGCTAACGGTAAGAGATAGACAGTTACTTCATTCAGCAAAGTTACTGGTTTTGGTGTGTTCTATAATTTCCCCGGTGGCAAAATAAATTTTGGACGCATTTAAAAAAAACAAATGTTTGTATCACCCTAATAGGTAGATTCACGGTCACACTAATAGTGTAATAAGATATATATTGATATATATATCTTATTACACTATATTTTGATAAAAAAACTTCTCCACAGACATTATCCTTGAAAAATTAGACATTTCTTACGTAATAGCCAATGATCGCGTTTTTGCAACTCAGCACTACTGTGCTGTGAAATACCCTAATTGGAACTCAGGAACCTTTACCAAGGCACTAGATGGCCATTATGAATCTGTGAGATTGAGGGATCTGTGAGGGCATTTAAATGATTGCGAATGAAACTTTAAATACAGTTTCTGAAGAAATTTGCAATACTTAAAAATATGTACGCTATTTCGAGGTAAATTGTACGTTATATCGAGTGACGTCGTATCGAGGGTACGTAATAACGAGGGTACGTTATATCGAAGTTTGCCTGTATTTATTTATTTGCCTTTTTGCCTTTCTACTATATAAATATATAGTATAAAGGTATAGCAATCACTTGAAAAACCGAAAATCAATGGAAGGCCCAGCGGGACGAATGTCAGGTACCATTCGACTCAGTTTCAAAAACAGAGCATTTTCTCTGTGTGTGTGTGTGTGTGTGTGTGTGCGTGTGTGTGTGCGTGTGTGTGTGTGTGTGTGTGTGTGTGTGTGTGTGTGTGTGTGTGTGCGTGTGTGTGTGCGTGTGTGTGTGTGTGTGTGTGTGTGTGTGCGTGTGTGTGTATGTGTGTGTGTGTGTGTGTGTGTGTGTGTGTGTGTGTGTGTGTGTGTGTGTGTGTGTGTGTGTGTGTGTGTGTGTGTGTGTGTGTGTGTGTGTGTGTGTGTGTGTGTGTGTGTGTGTGTGTGTGTGTGTGTGTGTGTGTGTGTGTGTGTGTGTGCGTGTGTGTGGACCCATTTAAATGATCTTAGTGTCAAATGAAAGGCCTAGATGTCCCATAAGTCGCTATTGCATTTTCTACTGATCGGACTTTTCGTTCAAAAGTTATGTATAAAAATACGAAAAATAAGGGACTTCATTATCTCAAAGATCCCTTAACCGATTTGAACAAAATTGATTGTATATGAAAGAGGGGCGTTGCAAAACCTTAACTTCCAAATTTTATGACGAATGCGCTGGTGGTTTGAAAGTTACATAAAGAAATATTGAAAAAAAAGCATTTAAAACATATTTTTGTTGCATATAAGTATTAATTCAATGAGATATATCCTACAATTTATTATTATTTGAAAATTATACTGTTGAGATCTATCAAACAAAATCGAGTTATTGAAAATCGGACGATCCATTCAAAAGTTATTCAAACTTTAATACTTGAGCATCGTATATTAAACCGTTAAAACGTGTAAAATGAAAATATATCAATCAAATGTGGATTGTATTCAATGTATGTATGTATGTGTGTATGTACGCATGTATGCGTGTATGTATGCAAATCAATGTGTGTATGTGTTTACGCTTTGCAATGTTGAAATTTGCATCGAAATACAAGAAAACTGAGAAACTTGTCAACTGGCTGAAGTTTTCGGAGCGTTTCAGTAGAATACTACTGTAGCTGTAGCTGTTAGCTAAACACACACTCGCAAAAATTCGTTGCAGTGCATGAAGAAAGCAGCAGCAGGAGTTTGAAAGAGATGCTTATGCCGGCGCGTTCGTTAGAATGAGTACGCGTGAGTGAAAAAATTAGACCACGCGAGTGGTCGCGAGGGCTTCGCAACACTGTTTGGAACATGTCGATTAGCTTTAGACTCAGCTATAGACTCGTACACTGCTGAACAAAGGTCATCCGAGATTCACGATTTATGTTCAACAATGTCTTATTTGTGGCAATACGAAGTTTGTCGGGTCAGCTAGTAAAGGATAAAAATTAGCATTACGTACAGATATGCATGCTAATAAACCGTATTTGATGCGCATAACTGGCATATCCGTACTATTTTGGAGGCGATATACGTGATTAGGAATAATTATAAGCGTTCCGAACATATAAGTTTTTATATATGATGATATCCAATTAAGCGAGGCTCACTTCGTAATGCTATACAATTCTGTGCTGAAAATCGTATGTATGTCAGTTATTATCATTATATACGATTGAAAATCAACTTGGGCGTACTTTATCAAGCTTTAGTTTTGATTTCGAATTTGTTGGGAGATATTTACTTACGATAATTTTCGCTAGCTGGGTCATTGTAGTACAGTGAGAATAGCAAGAAAGGATTTTAACCACCGCACGAAAGTAGCGGAGGCACCAAGATGCTTTCATTTGGCTAGCAGTATAGTGTGGTCAACGAGATCGAACGCTGCTTTGATATGCTGTAGACAAAATGAGCTGAACCCCAATAGATTTATCTGCTGTCAACAAGCATAGCAATTTATTCAATTAGTTAAAAATTCAATGTTCTTACTTTGTCCTGCTATTACCAAGCATGGTCTAACTATACAATGTTGTGCCCAAAGCCACTTGCCACGCCAAAACTAGACTGCAATCCATTGTTACCAAAATTTCCCGAATGCTGATTACCAGCGAGCAATTATTCTAATAGCTCTATTGCAGCAAATAGCTGGAAAAGTTTCTAATTAATGAAAATTATAATTAAGTGAAATACAACCCGGTTTCGCTACGTCACATTTCAAAAGCAATCAACAACACTTTCCCGCTGGAGAATGATGTAATCTGGCAATCCGTATAGTCTAGACAAAGGGCAACCGAGCTTGGCTTGGTTGTAAATCTCCCCGGAAAGTTAGCAAACACGGTCTGTAGAATCCGTGACGCGGGGCAAGACGGTGTGTTACCCGCGCCGGTAATGGCCTACTTTGTCGTTTCGCATCATTTGGTAGAGGAGCTGCATGAGGCAACCGAATCGAGACGTGAGTTCGTGACGAATTTGAAATGCCAGCACAAAACATCACCCTATAGTCTAGCTCTCTAGGTAGGGTAAGTGACTGTTAACTATTATCAACGAACTGTTCGAGCTGAAAACTAAGCCGTCAACCCTATTGGTTCGTGGAATCAACGATAAACTCCCAAACCCACACACACACACACTCACATACATACAGACAAAGCCAGATATGGTTTTGATATACATATATGTTGCACATAATGAAAATTTAATTTGTCAAATTCGTGAGGTGTGCCGAAAACATTGACACGCAAAGCAAGCCAAACCAAGCCAGGCCAGAGCGCCGGCATACAATCGTAATTCCACCGTGGGGCAAAGGTGAATCCATTGTTGCCTGTTGTTGACACCGCCACCGACCGGTTCTCGGGGGGTGGGGAAAGGCTGTTGACGCTAATGGCTTGAATTATTTTGCACAAAAATATGAGGTAATGTGCGGTTTTATGAGAATTATTGTGTGCAAGAGGTCCCGCACTGGGTGGCTGGCAGGCACATCAGCCAGCAGTGACAAATGGAATGTCGACAAAATGAGTGGATTATCTCCGCTGCGGATTGTGCGATGTTAGTAAGTGCAAGCAGGGCTGGCTGGCTGGCTGGCTGGCTTGGCGTGAGCAGGATATAATGGAGTGATCATTTGTCGTTACATATTGTTTATTCCCATCGTAAATGGGTGCGCAGTCATCGCCTGTCAGTCCCGGTTAACTGGGCTAAGTTTTTCGGCGTTTGCCGCATTTGATGTTTGCTTTATTGTGTGTATGGTTCAGCCATGTTTCAGAATTTGCAATTTATTTATGTTTTTTTTTTGACGCCACGAACGAACATCATATCCAATTTCCACTTCCAAACGATGCGCCTACTTTACCAAACTACGGATGTTAACAGCTCGTTTCACATGGAAATTGCCTCGTCTGTTCGTATATTTAATGCAGATATTAATATCAGTTGGCCCAGCTCGAGAAACTCCGGCCAGCCGACATGAGTAACGGCACCTTTCGAATGCTATTATTCACACATCTGTTGAACACACGAGAGCAAGACCAACAGTAATTGCATACTCGACGCATCTGTAACATACGATACACTCTGCCCATGTGGCAAAAGGCAAAACCTAGCGCAACCAACCAGCAAAAACAAATAGACTGAAAAAATAAACAAAGCAACCAATAGCCCAGAAATAACAAGTTGTTGGCGAACCACTTTTTGTCATTTATTATGTTTTACATAATTTGACACACTGCTGCTACACCTACACAAACACACCCATTTGCATTGCCATGGATGGCCCGAAACGAAACTGTTAATTAGTTTTTAAACAAGTGTGGAAATATACCCTATTGATTCGCCGGCAAACACTCTCCACACACATGTGTTGCCATGAACGCCTCGCAAAATTGAAACGAGCTGCAAACGACGGCGGTGGAAAATATGATGTAAACTGTTGTAAAATGAGCGGCCCACGTCGTCGGATCAGGGGATCCGTGCCTGCACCGGGTGTGTGTGTGTGTATGAGTCGATACTGCAGCCGAAAGTTTTCCGGCAATAAAAAGTGTTTGCTCGATGCAATCGATTTTCGGGTGAACTCCGCGAGTTGAATCGCCGTCGCTTGGCATCCTGGGCTCTTAGTGCTTCGATCACCAGCATCACCCCACCAGCCCACCTCGCCACGATGGGGGGATTGAAGCTTTCTTTTCCCGTGCAAAACCATCAGCGGAAGCTGATGCAATAAAATTGTATGAAAACGGGCTTGCGACAGCTGTTGCAAATGAAGTTCCCGAACGCTTCTTTTTTTATTTTATTTTCCTCAGCTCGTAGCTGATCGGTGTGTTTAAAAGCGATAAATTTTATCGTTCCCGAGTAGAAGACACCGATCAAGGGGTACGGCGGAAAAGACGGTGCTTCCTGACGATCCTTGGGTTAGCGTTACCCGTGTATACCAATAGCATAGCAATGAAACAATTTCAGTTTGAATAGGACATTTCAATTCAGTATTTCCTTCACTGCTGAACAAACAGCCAAATATTCGATAATGATCAATTAAACTATAGTATCTTCTGCAAGTTATCAAGAACTATAAAATCGATCCAGCTGTTGCTGAGTAGGGCGGATTAAGTTAGCATTCATCTGAAGTATCTAAAACACGGTAAGGTTTGGCTATGCCCCTAAAAATGTCATTCCAAAAAATCAATCTCGACGCTAATAACTTAGCGGTTTGCTGAACGACCTTCATTATTTTTGCTTCAATCGCTCGGAAAATCTCCGTTCGCGTTGACCCAAATAAAGAAAATTTTTGATTTTCAAGTGTGCAGAATTAAGTCTTGTTGAAACATTGGAACACTCAAAAGTCACGAAGTTGAGGGAACAGACTCATAGTTAATTAATTTAAAAAAATCATTGTTGATTGTCAAAAGAAATAAACCAGCAAAATCAGGACGTCAAATATTAAAAATCAAAACCATAAAGAAGTTTATAACGTATCTAGAATAAGTTTAAAAGAACAACATAGAGTAGGGCGGGGCATAAGTGCGATGTTTGAAGTTGTCATCAATTTTCGCGAGATATAAAGAAGAACAACAACAAAATATATTTTATAGTGATGCAGCTACTCAATGTCTTTACATTCAACTATAAATAATCTGGAATAATAGTGTTATTGAAAATAAATTCTTCATTCTTCTGAACACGTGCCGATTCGCACTTTTACCCCACTAGCGGGGTAAAAGTTCGATTACCGCGGGGCAAAAGTGCGAAGCTCGAATCCATGAAATTAGCACAGCAGTAGCTAACAAAACCATATTATCGTCAATCTGTGGTATGTTTCGGTAAGGAATATTCTCAATTTACACCTTTCCTATTTTCCGCTGGTGTATTGCAGCCTCCGACAGATCGAAACTTTCCCAAACGTTTGTTTTATGTTTCATCAGCGGAAAAACATTGTTTTTCTTCGACCAACATCTGTAGAGCACAGTTTTCTGCAGATCTTCCATTTCTACTATCTGTAATATAGTGCCAAAAGCTGTATATAAGTTATACATTTTTGCCCCGTCTGTGAATCGCACCTTTACTCCGCTAGGCGCTTGACCGGGTTTTGATTAAATTATGGAAAAGCGAAACTGTTATTTTCTTGATTCAAATAGAATTTCGTTTCGAAACAAAAATATTTTTAGGTTGTTATAAAAATTTCGTTTGAAACAAACGAATTTTTTCGCTCCGTGATAGAACTAGAACTCCTTTCCCCGAACAACCCCGTTGAGAACCGCGGCTATAACGCTGACGGACGAACAGCGTCGCCCGCAGTACCTTGCAAGTCGCAAGGATTTGCATAGTGTCGTCGTCCCGTCAGTAAAATGAGTTAGATTCTCGATCCATGAATCGAACTTTTACCCCGTCAATAAATCGAACTTTTGCCCCGCTAGGCGCTTGACGGGGTTTGATTAAATTATGGAAAAGCAACATATATTTTGTAAATTCTTCTCACCGCAATTTCAAGAGAGATATCTGAGTGATGTAAAACGCTGCTACAATTTGTGAATAAGTAAAATCCTCCTGTTGATATCGTATTTGCCGTACAACGAAATATTACATTAAAACCGTTCTAAAATAACTTTTACCCATAACTCAGCAACTATGATTCGTAAACAACAAATGTTTATGATGGATTTAAGCTGTCAAAGTACTCACCCATCCATGCCAATGTAGTCAATTTACTCGGAATCCGCACTGATAAATCATTGAATCGCACTTTTACCCGCATCGTACTTTTACCCCTCCTTACTCTACATAAGAAGTCCAAAACAAGTCTGAAAAAAGTTTTAAAAGAGTCTAAAAGATTTAAAAAAACCCGATTTAATCCACCTATTGGTGAAAGGAACCTTTGCTATACCATCTCATTTGTCATTATTGGGTTAGAACACGCTTTCGGAACATTACTCATCTTTTTGATAACACTATACTGATAAATTTGTATAACATTTCAAAACAATCAATGAATGTCTCCCTTTTATTTGTAATTTGGTATTTTGAGTTAATAGAGGGGACGCATTCTGGGGTTTCGTTTTAGTTAGAAACTGCCCGGATTTCCTGGATGCATTCGGAACATTCCTAGAACGTATCCGGCTGTGGCCAATGTAATCCTGGACACTTTATATGACGACAAATGAACTACTTTTTCAATTTTGAGTACTTAAAGTTGTCACATGTTGAATTTTAGTTCAATTCAGATATTGATCCCCGATCCGGAACATTCCCGAACGTGTTCAGATGTAGCCGATGATGTCTTGAACATTTTATACGACTACCAATGGTCTAGTTTTGCAATTTCGAGTACTTGGAGGTGTCGCATGACGGGTTTGTTATGATTCAAGGTGCTTCTATGTTCAAGTTTCATATATTCCGGAACTTGTTCCGGACATATCTTCGGAACCGTACATGCAAATTCTGTTCAATAGAATTCTTCTAGGCCACAAAACTGCGTGTGGTAGTTGTTATTTAGTCAAATCGGTCCAGGCATTTCCTAAAGGCAGATGTTTATTGTTATATTTTCACTACTGAGACTGTTATGCGTTTATTTGTAACTTGTCACTGGCATAGTTTGATTTTTTTTCTCAAAATTTTGGGAACAAACATAACATTACTCTTTGAAATATTGAAAGAATGAACAATTTAAAGATGATTCCCAGCCTACTTCAAAAGTGGTGAAAAATCACATGGGACTGTTATGCGTTTATGGGCAGTAATGGTAGTTATCATTAACACATATGCATGTGTATGTAATATACTGATAAATTTGTAGAATATTTGAAATCAATCAAAAAATCGTGTACAAAGCTCTTGGACAGGGTTGATATTTAAGGGGGACCCTCACTGGAAAGTCGAAAAACTTGTTTGTTTTGCATTTTCATGAGCCTTTTACCTTCGGAAATGTTGAGCCCAAAGTATTTTTCGAAACGTGGTCTCGAATTGACAGCGAAATTGTGGGATGGCTTGAAGGGAAGTGCAGTGCTGTACACTCTCCTCGAAACCATACCCAGCTAGCATTGTCATATGTATAAAAAGGTAAAAAGCAGCATTACGTACAGATATACATGCTAAATAAATCGTATTTCATGCGCAAAATTGGCATATCCGTACTATTTTGGAGGCGATATACGTGATTACGAATAATTTTAAGTGTTACGACTATATAAGCATTTATATACGATAATATCCGATTAAGCGCGAGTCGCTCCGTACTACTCTACGATCTTGTGCTGAAAATCGTATGTATGTCAGTCATTATCATTATATACGACAGAAAATCAACTTGATCCCACTTTATCCAGCTTTAGTTACGATTTAGAGTTTGTTAGGAGATATTTACGATAGTTTTCGTACATTGATATACGAGTTGGGGCTAGCTGGGTATGTTTTCAGCGACGGTGCGTGTATCTCAGTATCTAGAGGACCGATTTGGCTGAATTTTTTTTTGACGTGTAAAAATAAATTATCTAAATTGTGACGTGGCCGCTTTCCGATATCTCAATTTTTCAATTTTCGTTGCCTTTTTTTTTTTAAAATCGTTACACTTCGCAACCAGTAAGAGAGAGTTAGTTACTATGTACAGCAAAGTTGCTTATTTTACTGTCTTCTACAACTTTTGTAGAGACACTGTACTTTTTTGGACGCATTTAAAAAAACAAAAATTTGTATCGCCCTAATAGGTAGATTTACGTTAAGTTGCGCCATATTTTTTTTTAAAAACTTTTCGAAAGACACACCACCTGGAAAATTAAGCATTTTTACGCTAGATCACTAGATCTTTTTTTTCTGTTTGGTTCATATCAGTAAAGTTTGCTTAAATAATTTTATCAATGTTTTATCAAATAACTTTTGACTGGTAAGGCCGATTCTAATAAAATTTAGCAGATATGTTCACAGCGTTAAGACCTCTCGTTTGATACTAAGATAATTGAAATCTACCTAATTATCTGGTTAAAATCGTTATAAATAATCGTGAATTTTACTATGCTGTACACGACTGCTCATATCTTTCAAATCAAACATCCAATCAAAAAACAAATCAATAGTGATCTATGAGGCTATATTACCAACCAAATGAGACTAATAGCGCATAAATCGGTTTGGTCATCTCTGAGAAACGTTCGACTAATTGACACCCTGAAAGAGCACATTTTTAAGCATAACTTTTGAGCCGCTTGATTGTTTTCGACAAAACTATCCCAAAATATTTGCAGTAGCAAGATCCTTGATTTGATACTAAAATTGTTGAAATCGGTTGAGCGGTTCCGGAGAAAATCATGTCACGTAATTTTTACATTTTTGCTTATAACTTTTAAACAAAATGTCGGACCGCAAAACAATTCAATAGTGATCTACAAGGTGATAACACCTTTCAAATAAGCGTAAAAGCGAATGAATCGGTTCAGCCATCTCCGAGAAACAGACGACTGAAGTCAAGCGTCACATACACACATACACACACACATACACACACACATACATACATACATACACACACACACACTCACACACACACATCCACACACACACACATCCACACACACACACACACACACACACACACACACACACACACACACACACACACACACACACACACACACACACACACACACACACACACACACACACACACACACACACACACACACACACACACACACACACACACACACACACACACACACACACACACACACACACACACACACACAGACACACACACAGACATTGCTCAATTCGTCAAACCTTAACGATTGACATATGTGACTCGGCCCGGCTCCGGGCCTCGGATCAATTTCGTGTTTTTCGACCAATTTTTAAACCTTTGTTATAGTATAATTAAGGTAAAAACTGTAAAACTAGCCGTAAGAAAGTTTGGAAGGAATCTAAAAGAAGACAAAAAGAGTTCTAAATGAAGTTCAAGGGTGTTGGAACTGCAGTGTTGATAGATGGTGATACTTTTGAAGTGGTCGACTAATTTGTATACCTTGGTACGTTAGTAACATGTGGTAACGATGCGAGCCGTGAAGTAAACAGGCGGATAGCGACTGCCCACAGGGCCTTTTACGGATTATGTAGACAGCTGAGGTCCCGTAGCTTGCAACTCCCAATTCTCTCGGTTGTACCCTACGGCCACGAAGCGTGGACGTTGAAAGAGAGCCACCGACGAGCTCTTGGTGTTTTTCAGATCAATTCTTGGCTGCATATTAGAAGATGGAGTGTGGTACAGACGCATGAATCCCCAATGCCGTCGACTTCGAGGCAGACCCCGTACCGGTTGGATGAGCGCTGTTGCCGAGGATGCGACAAACAGCGGGTGTTAGGGGCGACTAGAGAGTGGACCGGGATGCCGTGGACAAGACCGAGAAGTGTGGAGACGACTCCTAAATTAGATCCAGATTAGATAAGCGGATTGTGGCCGAAAAAGTAAGTAAATGAAGTCAAAATGAAATCTAAAAAGAGTTTAAAAGAAGTCTAAAAGTAGTCTAATATATTAATATTTTTTTGAAATGATAGTTTTACAATTGATGAAGGGACGGTAAGGGCAAGTAATGAAAAAGGATTGGGGATGGTGGGGAAAGAGTGGAAAGGAAGGGGAGGGGGGGCGTAAATCGGTAGCTACGCTTAACAAGTTGTCGTTGTAAATCCTACCTTTTGTCCAATGCTGGAAGGTGCATAGGTCGAAGCAAGCTATAATCTGAGATTATAAAGGGGGGTTGTGCAGACTCCTTTTATCCAGCGCCTCTGTGTTTCATAGGTACACGGGTACCAGCGAGTCACATGCCTTGGCGGGGGTTGTGGGTTCGATTCCGGTTATAATCTCAGATTATAACTAGATATATAACCCAGTTAAAAATGATACTAATTATGCTATGAACAGAAAACTGTCTTTCGATCATACTGATTTTCGACGCAATTCCACCTACTCTTTCGAAACCTATACAGTTTATTATTAACCTATCGCTTCATCAGGATATGTCACATCCGTTGGATGATATTTTGAACTACATTTTTTATAAAATTTTGGTTTAGATTCTAGACCAAGACTAGTTTGCGGACCTTACTCCGATTCTGGACAAATTTTGCATCAAATTCGGAAATTAAATTATTTAATTTCTAGGTTTCGTATTTTACTAAGACGCTCCAAAAACTTCAATCAATTTCGGGTCCAGACTCTGAAATTGGACGGAATTATAACCAGATTTTGAACTACATTGTTGATCATCAGATTTTAATCCACCACCCAAATTTTGGTGCAAGTTCTGCTGAACCTGGACCGTATTTTGTACCTGGATGTTGTACCTTGTAGACCACTTTTTTCTATTAAATTTTGTTCCAGATTTTGTAATAAATTTTGGAACTGATTTGAACTAGAATCTGAACCAGAATTAAGACTAAATTTTTAATTAGATTTTGGCTATATTTTGTACCAGACTCTGGACTTGAACCAGATGATGGACCTCCCTCAGATTCTGGGCCAGATTTTGGACCACCAAATTTTGGATAATATTTTGGACCACATTTTTGATTTCGGATCAAATGTGGGACCAGACCATGACCAGATTCTACAGCACATTTTTATCAGATTTTGGTTCAGATTTTTAATCAAATTTTGGACCAGATTCTCATACTGGGCCAGATTTAAAACTTTATTTTGGACTATATGTTTGATCAGATTTTGAACCAGCAACCAGAATTTTGGAGCAGATTGCGAACCACATTTTTATCAACTTTTGTTTCAGATTGTAGAACAGATTTGGACTAGATTCTAGACTAAATTTTGGACAACATTTTGATCACTTTTTGGACCTCATTTTAGATCAGATTTTGGATCAGATACTGGACCTGAACAAGATCTTGGAGCTACACCAGATTCGAGATCAGATTTTGGACCATAGTTTTATCAGATTTGGATCAGATTTTGAATGATATTTTGAACCACATTTTTGTTATCAAAATTCGGACTAAATTCTAGACCAGCACCAGTTTGTGAATCTTGCCCCCATTGTAGACCACATTTTTTTATCGGATTTTGAACTAGTTTTTACATCAAATTTGGGTCCAGACTCTGAAACTGGAAATGGTTATAAACCAGATTTTGGGCCACATTTTTCAGATTTTAATCCACCAACCAGATTTTGGATCAGGATTCTGAACCTGGACTAGATTGCGAACCACATTTTTCATCAAATTTTGTAACAATTTCGGAACAGATTTGAGCAAGATTCTGGACAAGATTTTGTACCAGATTCAAGACTGGAACCAGATGTTGGACCTCCAACAGATTCTGGACCAGATTTTTATCAAATTTGGACCAGGTCTTGGATAATATTTAGGACCACATTGTTAATCAGATTTCGGATCAGATGTGGGACCAGATTTTGAACCACATACTAGACCAAGACCAGATTTTGAGCCTGGACCAGATTCTGCAGCACATTTTTAATCAGATTTTGGGCCAGACTTTGTATCAAATTTTGGACTAGATTTTCAAACTGGGCCTGATTATAAACTAGATTTTGGACTACATGTTTGATTAGATTTTTGGACCACATTTTTGATCAGATTTTAAACCAGGTTCTGGATCAGATTTTGAACTAGATTCTGGACCCGGACTATATTTTGGACCTGGACTGTACCGTGGACCACATTTTTTTTAACAAATTTTGTTTCAGATTTTGGAACAGATTTGGACTAGAATGTGGACCATGTTTTGGTTCACATTTTTCATCAGGTTTTGGATTAGGTTCTAGACCTGGTTTCAGTGCATCGTAGCGTGACATTATGGCGGCCGTGGCGAAGACCCGATTTGGCACCCACCAGTGTTCCTTTGAAGTTTATTAGCTTTTTAGAATTAGACTGGTATACATAACCTCCCAGTATCTGGTACTTCGTTACACTCGAGAGTGCCTTACTGAGGTTCAGGCCGTTTTTAGTACCCCCTAGAGCTAGCGCCCTTGGCGGGAGCCAGTCTGGCCAACAGCACGCTACGGCACTGATCGCCACTACAACATCCGGCATTGTATAACCATCCCCATCAGGATGCCACACATTCGGTACGATAATTTTGGAAAATTCCAGTATTGGTTACAGAGATTGGTTCTTTTTCTGTTCAAATGTTAATTCAATATTGTATCAAAAGAAAAAATAAACCTCGGACTTCTGCAATTTTTGGACGGTGTGCCGTGGAATATCCCTAATTGCATCACAAGGTGCAAGGCGCGAACTTCTCCAACAAGGAGTCAATGCAAATATTAATTTATCTCGCAATCATCTTCCTCACTAAAACAGTCACTTGGGGCTTTTCAATCGGCAGCAGCGATTGCGTCGGCGGTTGTACGGCTCGGTACGGTTTAGCGACCTCTAAACCATGTCCATAATGTTCCCAAGGGCAGCCGCCGGGAATTGTTTCCAAATAAAAAACAAAACATGTTTTCTCTTTCCCCTTAACGATAGCAAATTCCCTAACCATTTAATTAGATAGGTTTTTCCTTCTGTCTCCTTAAGTTGCATCCCATCCCAGCGCGCCTCCAGCCGGGATAATGTGTAGCACAATATCGTACAATAAGAGGGAAAAAGGCGTCTCGGAATACCGAAAATGAGCTCCGTCTTTTATCCCACGCATCAGTTCAGCTTTTCGAGGGGGCACACAGAATCCAGCCAAACTCCGACTCAGGCGAGCGAGCGGGCGGCGACGAAAAACATAACAAACGAAACATCATTACAGCTTAGATACCGTATTGAAAAGAATCTCGTTTTCGTTCGACTCACTTATTCTCACCCGGGCCGGGAGCGGCGGCATCATCGTCGGCGTCGGCGTCGGATCGGAGGATTGAAAGGGATTTCGCTTACGCTCGAAACCGCACCGCACCGACTTACTACTGTGCACTCACTCACAGTCAGTCAGTCGGTCGGTCGGTTGGCCGGGTTTCAGGCGGGGGAGGATGTAGCTCTGCTACTACTTTTTGAACGATTTTCATCATCATGGGACAGAGAAGCAGTGCACAAAAGCGATAGGTGGGTATGGGTGTGTGAGTGTATGTGTGCGTGCGGGTTGTTGGAGGGTGGTTAGGTGGATTGATGCCAAAAGAACAAGTGCTCTCGGAGAGCAGCAGCAGCAGCAGCACAATAGCGCAGTCAAGCTGAGTTGAATCCGGGGCTTCGGGTCGGGAAGGGGCCGTCTGAAAGGGTCTGAACAAAGGGGAAAGTGAAACAACATTGTAAGCGATTGAAGCTGTTAATTCGCTTGGTGTGACGGATCTAGGGTTTCTCGCTTACTGCGATGGGAAGACTTTTTGATTGCGACGAGTGCTTTTTTGCTGCCATGCGGGAGTGAGTGGAAAGAAAAAGCTTTTTACAACGGGACGTTGGGGGAGTTGTTAACTAGTTCGAAGTAGAAATCGGAAAATGAAGTATTCTGGGATCCTCTCGTTAGTGCGTCACCGCTTACGGCGTCCGTCAGTGTCCGGCGGCGTCTAGGGCCGGAGACAAAAGGTCCAACGGAACGGATCGATCGGGAAAATGAAGAATTGAAATCGTGCCGGGGACTTTCCTTTCGCTTGCATCTTTTGTCTTCGAATGGTGGACTTTATCTGTGCGAATAAATCTTGTAATCTTCTTTATTTGCTGTCGATTTTCTCGTGTTGGCTTAGCACGACCGAGACCAAGGGACGAGAGTCCCTTGAATTGGCGCGATTGTGTTCTTTTTCCTTTCTCCACTGTGCTGGGATTATTTGTTTTATCTATCAGTCGGCACGGTTGCTTCCATCCATGGCCCAGGGGGTCCACCAATGGACAGTAGGTTGGCAATATTCTTTCTTTCTTTTTTGTCTTGCCATCCGGGACTCAATCTCCCTTATTGGCACGCTTATGACATCGGCTGAGCATCGCGTCGTCTGTCCGTCCATCGGCTTGCGTCCATGCCGGGACTGGGGACCCAACACCGACCGAACAGACAAACCAACCAAACGAAAGGAACGGTAGCTGAATGGTTTGTATTTCGTTTTAATAGAATGGTCGGATAAAGTGTTATGTGTTCATCGCCGTTCACTAGCTGTATCAATCTGATGATTAGATGAAATTCGCCGTAATTTGATTCTGCTAGTTGGTTTTCGTTTTCTTCCTACCTCGCGCCAGCTCCGGGTGGTGATGGCGTGGCGGCTTCTGTTGGTCGTGGAAACCGCACACACAGACCCAGTCCACAGTGGTCCAGAAGGGCGAAAAGTGGAACTTTTTTCCTAGTGTCTTTTGCTTTCATTTTATCATTTATGGTCTTCAACACTTTTGTTCGTATGCATATCCCCTTAATTTAAAACTGTCAGAAGTTAGTCAACGCTTACTATAATGAAAATAAAAAAAAATACTTTTTTGTGTTAGAAAATATAGACATAGTTTCTTCAGCAAAGTTGTAAATGTTGTAAAGACAAGCAACTTTGCGGAAGAAATAACATTTCTATCTTTATCGAGTGCTGAAATATAGGGCATATTCTCTAAAACTTCTTTAAAAATTGGTTTTTCATACTTAACTTTTGTTAGTTGCATTTTACAAGAATACAATGCTCTAGGCAATTGTTGAAGCTCTCAAAATACACGTTTTTGCAGAAGACCGCAAGTCTCTTGGACCTTTACTTGCTGAGTTATCGCATATTCAAGCTTTAAATTTCACGAGCCCATGGGGTAAAATGGGGCAAGCGGATTTATGAAATCAGCGCTTCATCTTAAAGCTTGTGTCGTCGAGTACCATAAACTTGTACGGGTTCCGCTTGTCCCCAACCACCCAAATGAGAGTACGGCAAGCATAGGTTTTCTGTGTTGCGCGTTCGCTATAGGCTCGATACATGTCCATTTTTTTTGGTGTTCGTAGATAGACACATGGTTTCTTCAGAAAAGTTATGGAAAATACAGAGGTAAACAACTTTGCTAAAGAAATGACATTTCTGTTGCTATCGAGTGCAGAGCTATAGAGCATTTTCTTTGGAAATTCTTTAAAAATAAATTTTCATATTTAGTTTTTGTTAGTTGCATTTTACAAGAGTATATGGTTCTAGGCGACTATTGAAAGACTCAAAACACATGTTTTTGCAGAAGGTTGCAAAATACTAGGACCTTTCGTTACAAAGTTATCGGTTATTTGGGATTAATTTTTCCTTAACCTCACGAGCCAAAAGCGATAACTTTGAAAGAGAAGCTCCTAGAGATTTGCAATCTTCTGCAAAAACTTGTATTTTGAGTCCCTCAATAATCGCCTGGAACCTTATATTCCCGTAAAATGCAAACTCTCATGACACCAGAATCTAAACGTCTTTCAGCAGTTTCCAAATTGTTCGAGTTGTAATGTGTACAAGAGTTCTCGACGCTGCCAAAAATTATATAACGAAGGATCAACGAAGTTTCATGCCCAGACGATCAGTTTCGACAAACTTAATGCGCCTTGCGACGGAGGTTACACATTGTATGGAAGAGAAAGCGCAAGTTGACGTAATTTATACAGACTTAAAAGCGGCATTTCACTCAATTTACCACAAAATGTTATTGCATAAGTTGTCCCGACTCCCGACGTGGTATCTCTATTAATCTCTATTAATTTGGTTAGAATCTTATCTTATGGAGCGTGAATTGCCGGTGATGATCAATGGTTCTGTGTCACAACCGTTTTCTAACAAATCTGGAGTCCCACAAGGTAGCAATCTTGGACCATTGTTGTTCATTTTGTATTTCAATGATGCTGCTTTCGCTTTGAATAGATGCTTCAAGCTAGTCTATGCTTATTATTTAAAACTATACATGACAGTGCGTACGCAAGAAAATTGTTCCCGTCTACAAAATTCGCTGACATCGTTTGCTGACTGGTGCCATAGAAATAAACTGATTATAAGCGTGGAAAAATGCCAGATGATGACGCTCCATCGCTTGGTACATCCGATTTTGTTTGATTACCATATTGACGAAATTACTCTTACTAGAGTTACTGAAGTGACTGATTTGGGAATTCTACTGGATTCAAAAATTGATTTACATACTTCAGCAATTATATCGAAAGCAACGCGGCAGTTAGGATTTGTTTCTAGGGTGGCGAAAGATTTTTCGGATCCATATATCCATGCTCTCGTCTAACCAACCTCGGAAAGTTCGTCTATAATATGGCATCCTTACCAGGTCACACGGTGCCTCGGAATTGAACGAGTTCAGAAACGGTTTGTTCGATTGGCGCTGAGAAGCCTGCCTTGGCATGAACCTAACCACTCGCCACCGTATCCTGACAGATGCCGGCCTTCGGGGATAGATACTTTGGAACGACGACGGAAGATTTAGTAATCATTATGTGTAGCGGAGTTACTAAATGGTGAAATTGATGCCTCCGAAATGCTTTATGACTAATTTTGGTCAATAATAAAACCCAAATTGTTACTTGGGAAATTTAAAAATCGTTTCGGTGCCATTCTTGTCTCCCTTCTGTCTCAGTTTTTGAGTCTTATTAGATTTTTTTGTGTCATTATCATGTAATTTTTGAACACCGAATAGCTATGAATGACTCGCGGAACAGTAGAAATTCATTTTGTTAGGAAATAAAACAAAGTGAATTTCGGGTTGTGCTGCGCGGGTTGTTTGCGCAACATTCTCCGGCCAGTGAAAGTGATTCATTTCCAGAACCATCAGGATCCTGAACACACCTTCGTTGTCCAGTGACAATAAACAGATCTTCTTGACTGTTCGCTTGATTGTTACGTGCTGCGAGAGCACCGTGAAAAGTTCTTGATACGAAAGTTTATATTCAGTTCAGCAAGAACCCTTTTGACGGGAAATTTCATAGATCTTACCTCGGCCTCCCAAATGTCGCCGAAATGCGGGCTCCGGGGTGGAAAATGCCATTCAATTTCCCACTGCGCCGAATAATCATTCAGCTTTTTTTACGTTGTTTGTCTAGGAAAAAAAGGCTGCTAAACGACCTCCAATCCAGATGCAAAGCTCGGGTAGTCATGCGTATAACTACATACACGTAGCCCTTAATCCGTAACCAATTCAATCGACGTTCAATCCAGTTTTTGCCAACAGTGGCAAGCTCTCCCATCAGTTAAGAAGCTGCGTTGCCAGACTGTGCTGAGAAAAATTCGTAGTTTTAACATAGGGTAAAATTTTCGTTTCAAAATCAGTACAGAAGCAAAATTTGATTAAATATTGAATCAAATTTTAGTTCGAAGACAACCAAAACTGCCACAAAAGACGATTATTAAGACTGTTTTTTGTCATGGTCTCTGTTTTTGTTTTGCCTTTTAACGGATTTTTGTCATATTTATCACTGTTTTGGCTTCTTTACATCATCATACTGTCGACGTATATTCGTCGTTTTTCATTGTTATTTTTTGCATGTTTTGTCGTGTTTTTGACGCTCTTTTAACGTTTTTTATCGTGTTTTTTTTGTGTTTGTGTCGCTGTTTTGACGTCTTTTCGTCATCATCATCATATTTTCATGATATTTCTGTCGTTTGTTCATCCGTCGTTTCGTGTGCTTCGTTTTTAGCATTTTTCGTCGATTTTTTAGCGTTTTTGTCCGTATTTTTGTTGCTGTTTGGGTAATTTTTTTGTTTCTTGTTTCGCCGTTCTTAAGGTCGTCTATTCGTTATCATTTTTGTTGTTGTTGTCTTTTTGGCTATTTCTGTAATTTTAGGATCATCCATTTGCTGTCAAGGCAACAAAAAGCTGAGTTTTTACTATATTTCCGTCGTTCTTCCGTCGTTTTTGCATGTTTGTCACCTTTTTGTAGCTTGTTAATTGTTTTTTTTATCATGTTATGTTTTTGTTCCTGTTTTACCGTCTTTTTATCGTCTCTTTATCAACATTTAAATATGTATTTAGACTCAAGTCTGTTTTTAGACGTTTTTTTTACGATTTTTGAATTAACGCGGTTTTTTTTACATCATTTTTTTTAGCTGACACGAATTTTTTTACATCATTATTCGAATTAATGGAGTTTTTTCAGTGATTTTTTAATTCTAGTGGCGTTTTTGGTTATTTTTTCTACTTACAAACGCAGTTTTTACGACTATTTTTTTATTAACGCGGTTCTTTAACAACATTTTTCAAATTAACGCAGTATTTTTTAAACGGATTTCCCGTGTAAAAAAAGACGTGAGTGTATAGTCATTTCATCATCTTATTATTATCTTTTCGACAGCTTTCCCATTCATTTTGTCGTCTCTTCGTTTTCTTCTATTCGTATACGTCGTCTTTTGGTCACCTCACTACCATATTTCTGTCGTCTTTTCATGGTCTTTTTGCCTGCATTTCAACATATTTTCGCCGTTCTTTGAAACATGCTTTTGGCATCTTTTTCTGTTTTACTTTTGTACACAAAGAAGTTATTGTTTTATTTTCATTATAGTAAGTGATATCGAACGTTTTAAAGTTTTAGATTAAGGAGGATATTCATATGAACAAAAGTGCTGAAGACAATCTTCTTATATGTAAAAATGGATTTTTGTCTGTCTGTCGGGATGTTCCTTATAGAATCAAAAACTACGGAACCAATCGGCGTGAAAATTTGCATGTAGAGGTTTTTGGGACCAGGAAAGGAAGTTTTCGAGGGGAAGAATATTTTCTATGGTGAATTAGGACCCCTCCCCACTTTAAGAGGGGGGGCTCCTGTACCAATGAAATACAAATTTCCTCATAACTCGAGAACTAATCAATCAAATGGAACCAAATTTGGCATGTGGGTGTTTTTGGAGACAATATTTTTTTCTATGATGAATGGGGACTCCTCCCCGCTTTAGGAGGGGGGGATCCTATACAAATAAAATCCAAATTTCCTCATAACTGGATAACTAATCAAGCAAATAGAACCAAATTTGGCATGTGGGTGTTTTTGTAGGCAAGAATATTTTCTATGACGAATTGGGACCCCTCCTCACTTTAGGAGGGGGGGCTCCCATAGAAATGAAATACAAATTTCCTCATAACTCGAGAACTAATCAAGCAAATGGAACCAAATTTGGCATGTGGATGTTTTTGGAGACAAAACAGCGAGTAAGGAGAGGATCGCGAAATGGTACTTTCCACAAAAAAGTTTTCCGTGAAATGGTACATTCCGCTTAAGGTTTTTCGCAAAATGAGGGGACAGGGGAGTTGTTTTCTACTCTACTGTGAGGAAAAATTGCAAATTTGTATATTAAATTACCCATTCCTGGTAACTAATAAGCATTAACATAAGCAGCAAATCAGCGTATCTGGCATTTTATGCTGCACGTTGTTGTATATTAGCTTGTTATAAATTGGCATCCAAAATTGTATTCAAATTCTTCATGTCGGTAATTAGCTGTAAATTAGCATTGTCAGCACTATAAGAAGGTTATCAGTAAAGTGGCTTGTGACAAAGATCATCCGAGATTCATGATTTATGTACAACACAGGTTAATTTGTGGCAATACGAAGTTTGTCGGATAAGCTAGTAAATGATAAAATGCAAACAAGAGACACTAGGAAAAAAGGACCACTTTTCGCCCTTTTGGACTACTGTGCAGTCGTCGGAGGCAAGGACTAAGGAGACGGACGACGTAACCTAACCGCCAACCAGAGCCAATCATTTTGCGATGCTTGACTGTGTCGTACGATTCACGGTTGTGCTGCAGTGAAGCTCTCTAGCGCTAGGACTACACTAACTGACGTGACGTGGGTGCGGTTGACTGGCTGGAAATTCTGTATGTGTGTCTGAATGATTGAGAAAAGCCACTTACCGATTTCTTCACGAACGACACAAAGCCATAGCCTTTGGATTTCAGTGTCTGTGGATCTCGAACCACGCGGCAATCTCTGCAAAAATGAGAGAAAAAAAATAGAACCGGTATTAACACCCTATATATGACAGTTGAAGTCGAAAAAATAAAATCTTGTTATTTGCTATTCGATGTGTGTTACGCAGCTAAGAAAAAAGTCATGCTCAGCATTTAAACACGTTAAGAAATGTTCAGACGCTTGGCTATGATAATTCTGATTTATTTGTTTTTCTTCCATGAACCATTAATCGAGCTCAGGACATGTTGTTTTCCAAAGCTTGCCCCCCCTTACCACCGGCGAACCGTTTCGATTCCAATTTAATTTCCCGGTTTAGGTTAATAAAACTTACTTTTCCATCCACTTAACTTTTATTTCCTTCCGGTTTTGACTTCACACTTTATCATCTCCGCTTCAGCTGGCTGGCAGTGGAAACAGTTGCTACTCGGTCGGAGCTCGGAGTAGGTATTTATTCGCCAGCTCATCACCAGATTGAATTCGGACGGAGGAATCGCCTCCGTTTTTTACTCCTCTTTCCGAACAGCTCATTTTCCTACCCACAAGCTGGCAGCCATTTTACAGCCCACAACTGTAAAGCAGAACAAGAAAAATCACTCAATCCGCAGGGAAACCACCCACTCATGTTCACTGCCAGCAGCACCAGCAGCAGTGGCAGCCACAAGCTAATGATAATTCAATAAACAGGAATGGAAAACTATTAGCCAAAGCACTCGTTAAATCTTGAAGCACCACCATTTATCAACTTGTGCTCCACATTTTCTCTTTATTTCTTGGCAAGCGATACAACATAGCATAGAAGCACAAGCAGAAGAAAAAGAAGCGAAATAAAAAGGCACCCGGACGATCCCGGAGACAGGCGCCAGGACCCATTTATAAGCTCGGACTGTAATTCAATTGTTCTTGTACTGAGCGATTTTTTATCTCTCACGGCTTTCCGATCCCTGCCTGGCTGGCTAGCTGGACTGAAAGACGATGACGACGACAACGATGAACGACGATGGGGAAACGATGACGAAGCAGTGAACTTCGCGCGGAGCGGAAAATAAGGGGAACGACGCGCGGCTGGGTCCGGTACCCGGAAAGGGTATCCGAGATAGCACAACGATCTTGGAGAAATTGTGAAAAAAAAGAGGTAAATAAATATATCCTCTGGGCGATAGTTTTGAATGCTGGCGCGAGTAGCGAGCCAAAATGGATTTGCCAGGTTCAGGTGAGTACTTTTGGCTAGCGCGCACTAGGCAGCGGGAATAGTATTGCGGTGAGCAGAACGCACAGAATGTGGTTGATTACATTTTAAATATTGAAAGGAAAACTAGAATTTCAACTGTGATTTTTTTTTCTAACGAAACGATCGCTTGTGATGTACCTCAAGGTAGCCTGTTGGGACCATTAATTTTAAATCTCAATTTCCATCTCTTACACCGATAGCACAAAGCTTCGTAGGGAATTACTGGGTGGATTCCATGGGACGGCCACTACGAACCAATCTTGTAACATCGGACAGATCTTGACAGATAGAAATGTCGGAAGTGCAACGTGCTCACGCCACACATGTTTATTAATTTCAAAGCAGCATGCGATTCAGTCGATCGAGGCCAGCTATGGTAGATAATGTACGAACAAGGTTTGCTGGACAAACTGACCCGACTGGTCAGAGCTTCATTGGATCGAGTGATGTGTTCTGGTGACCGTGGACAACCACACTAGTACGGTGATTTAGAATCGGGCTGCTCATGGAGAACTAACTAACTATTCATACTAAACACGATTCTAAGCGTGCTTTCGAAGATTACAGACGTTTAAATGCTAGTCTTTATAAGTCGTATGTTTTGAGTGTTTAAACAGAATTACGTAGAATCCCGACTTTTTTTAGACATTTGTAAATTCGAAAAGAAAATGCTCTTCGATTCTACGGAAGATACGGTACCATCAGACACCTGAGAAGACGACTCAGGGAGTGGGGTTTAGGTATCACGACCCCCCTAATGGGGCGTGAGTATCCCAACCCACTAAAACCCTGCTCGAGTCTCCAGCCTCAATCCTCCCTGGCACCACCTTATCGGTATTACTACAGGGAGAGGGAAGTCTAACTTGATGGAACTGAATCGTCCACTGAATCCAGTTCATGGGAGTTATTTGCTACTTGCTTTTCGTCTGTTTTCACTTGCTATCCTGGACCAAGTGGAGCAGCCGATAAAGCTGCGTTAATGGTTCTTGCCAATTGCGTCGACTTTGGCATCTTCGAGATAACTCCTAACATGATCATCGCTGCCGCCAAAAATTCGTCCAAATTACTAGAAATAATCTTAAGCGATGCTTTAATTCGTAGCACTAAACACTACATTTCTTATAACCAGCATGGATTCGTGGCTGGCCGCTCTGTGACGACGAACCTACTTGACTTTACTTCCAATTGCATTACTGAAATGGAGCGCAAGGTGCAAGTAGACATAATATATACTGACTTAAAAGCTGCCTTCGATAGCATCAATCATCGTATATTGCTTGATAAAATATTACGACAAGGTGTTTCGCAACAGTTTGCTACATGATTACGCTCGTATTTGTGCGACTGAGTTTTCCAAGTGAAATTTGGCTCGAAGGTATCGTCCCCGTTTACGAATCTATCTGGTGTCCCACAAGGCAGTAACTTAGGATCACTTTTATTCATCCTATTCTTTAACGACGCTGCCTCTGCCTGGAAAGAGGATGCAGACTGGTTTATGTCGATGATTTTAAAATTTACTTGATGATTCGTTGCATCGCTGATTGTTATCGCCTTCAACTTCTCTTGGAAGCATTGCTAAATTGGTGCAAAGTGAATAACTTGACTATCAGCGGTTCCAAATGCGAGGTTATGACGTTTCACCGAATCAAATAGCCTATAGTTTTCGACTACAAAATTGACGACCAGGTACTAATAAGGGTTGAGAGCATGTGAATGGCCTTGGTGTGATTCTCGATCGAATCGCCGGTTGGGATTTATTGCCAAAATTGGACGAGATTTTAAAGACCCACACTGCCTTAAAGTCCTGTATTGTGTCTTAGTTCATCTCTTCTTTGAAAATGCGTGCCTAATTTGGACTCCGCATCAACTCTATTGAAACCCTTGAATTGAACGCGTGCAGAGGAGGTTCATAAGATTGGCCCTGCGTAGTTTGCCTTGGCGCGACCCGAAAAATCTACCTCCGTTGTATGAATTGTAAAATGAAGAAAATAAACGTATCAGAGAAGTTCAAAAACGGGCAATAAACAGAAAGATACTGTTTTGGTCATGGTCATCTCTAGCATAATAGCGGATCAAATATCTAGTGAAAACGGTTAAGTCTAAAGTTATATAAAGCCAACTGTACTTTTCCTGGGTGAAGATTAGTTTAGTTTAGATAGTTATTGCTGGTCTTTTCTGGTATGAAATGGGGAAGACCAAGGCAAATGGGGAAGACCAAGGCAAATGAGGAGCGTCCAATGTAGCCTGCCTACCCTATCAAGCCCCTACTACCTAGCGCCTCCATGTGGCCATACCCGGTAATGCTCTATTGTGCTAAATGGTGCGATACTGGGTGGTTTCCGGCTGCCTGACCTTTGCAAAACAAAACCGCGGTTTTAAACCACGACCTTATTAGCAATATAAGTTATTTTAATTATTTTTTTTTGTTTTAGCTTATGAAGCACCTCCTACTATATAGTGAAAACTTTGGCCAATACGAGTGTTATTACTGCACATGGATACCAGAAGAAAAAATTAAATTAAATATTAGAAGCACTTATGGATCCGCATAGGAAGCAACTCTGTTTCATTTGAGGGACTGCTGGTGAGATTGTTCTATTTTTGCCCATATACACCACATTTCAACGCCTGTTCTCCAGGTGAGGAGCGGCTCACACAGCGTCTGTCTCGGAACGGACGGCTGACTATGAAATGCTGTATCCCGCAAGCTATACCTAAGATGAGAGACCCATCAGCGGGATGTAGGTATAGCGACCCCTTGTGGTCGTGACTGCTGCTGCTTCAAAACAGAGAAGCCGAATAAACTCGCGACGGTTGCGTAGTGCTGCCTTCTTGACATGTAAAGACTATTGAAATGACGTAAAAAGAAAAGCAAAGCTATTATCGTTTAGCTTTTTGCTAGCTACATAACGCTGCAAACAGGCGAAATATGCAGTAATGGACTGGCTAATGTAAATCAATTTTCGTGCCGTGACGGTTGCAACCGCGGAATGACAGATCAGACAAGAGCGAATATGTTCAGATGGCAAAGAATGAAACTAAATGGCATCTGCACGACAAGCTTGTTTTTTGATAATTGTCATTAACAGCTGGACGTGGATGCGTGAGGGAGATTTCTATTCTAAAATACAGCAACGATTCGATAATTGAGGGTTCGTTAGTTGGGTGTTCGTTAGTTTGTTTTCGGCATCACAAAATACACAATATACGTATCAAAAATACGATACAATTATTTAGCACTATTATTTACTTATCGTTATTTTATTCCACAAATAGGTCAATATGGTGTGAAAAGTTTTGTTTAATATTCAAGGTTTCTTTGCAAAAACCCGCCTAACGTAGTTCAACGCGAGCTACGTTACGCAGTTGGACATCTGATTAAATTGCCATATTTTCGCAGAGGACTTCGGTTTAGAAGTTATTGCTGGTTTTTCGACTTTTAACGTGAGATATTATTTTCTAGTCGTGGATAGGTTGAACTTTCATTATTTTTTTTAAATAAGGCCATTGCAAATCATATTTAAAGTTTTTGTCACCCCCCCTTGGAAATTGGCTTGAAAAATCGGGGGGCAAAAAAATAATTTGTAGAATATGAGCCAAATTTCTTTTTATAAAATCAATTGTCTGTGGGCTCTACAGTCTGAAAAACTCGAAAAATGTATCTCCGAGTTGAATTAACGCTTCTAGCACGAAACAGAAATGGAAATTCAAACAATGGAATTTCCGAAAATCGTCCAAAAAAATTTTCTTTCGTTTTTGTCTTTTTCGTATATTTTTGCATAGAAAATAATAACGTATATATTAAAAGCAAGAATAGATTCGGTTTTTACATTTAAACCTTAAATAAAAATTCCTAAAATCCATGTTTTTTTGCTTGATTAAAAAATACACTTTGTTTTTTTTTCGCCACCCCCCCTTCAGTGGCCGAACACCGGAAGGACAAAAACTTTATAAAATATTTGTAATGGCCTAATCTACAATAACTTAACCCAAACCATTTAACACCCTACTTTGTCACTCCTGGATAGAACACGATGGCTGAATATGCGGTATTTATTCACAAAATTGTCAAAAAAATTACGAAAACACTGTCAAAAAGTTACCAGAATCATTGATAAACGCTTCAAAAACTTCCATATACAAACGACAGAGTGAAAACTTTGTTATTTTAAAGATAAGATAAAAAATCGTTATACTTCAGTATCAACTCTGCCAAGTTTTAGGGGTATTAGAGAAGTTCAAAAAACAGGTAATAGACAGAAGGAAACTGTTTCGACCGGGGCTATCCCCAGCAAAAAAATGCCTATATATCTAGTGAAAACAGTTGGGTCTAAAGTTGTACGAAGCACATTCTACTTTACCTGGGTGAAAATTATTTTTTGTTATCGAGAAATAATTTTTCATTCTTGGTGAATGACCAACTGGTTAAAACCACATTAAAAATAAAAATTTAAAAAAATTCATTCTATGAACAAAACATATGGGCACCCATGGGAAGTCTTTTTCGTCTTTTGTATGTCAATTTTTTATAGCGAACATGAAATATGAAAAGCCAAAAGTCCAACTTCAAGTGATAATTTCAAGTCCGATTTGAAACCCAATTTCAAATCTAGTTTCAAAGCCCAATTTAAACCCAACTCAGTTCTATTTTCAAGTCTACTTTTACGTTGAATGGTGGTGAAAAACTCCAAAAAAAAAAGTGTGAAAATTATGTTATATTATATCGAAATTTTTTGAATTATTTCTTGTTTGTCATTTTCTAACTCGGGAAAAACTACTGAATATTAACCTAGGTAATTCTAAAATTCATAGCTCATGAACCAAATAACGTAAAGCAAACAGTGTGCTATAAAAATGTTGATAATTTTTTCAGCATAATCACAGATGGATTACCAGTGGATCTAAAGGTGGTCCACATCCTACAGCTTTCCAAGAAAGGAAGCAGAAAAGGGTAAAATAACGAAAAAGAGCACGAAGGAAAACTGGACAAACGGGTAATAAAAATTGGTATGAAAAAATGATAGACGGGGGAAACTGGAACATGAAAAGAGAAAAAAAATGCGGAAAAGAAGAAAACGAGAAAGGAAAAGGCAAAAAAGAGGAGACTGGATAGCAAAAGGTAAAAAACGTAAAAGAAAAGACAGAAAAAAAGAAAGAATGCTTAAGAAACGAGAACGAAATTGAGGATAAACTGAACAGAAAAAGAGATAAAATAAGTTAATAAAGGAAAAAACGAACAGAAAAGGAGGAAAAGAAGAGGAGAAAATACGGAAGCAAAGGAATGGAGAAATGAAAACAGAAAGAGAAAAAAACGGGACAGAATGGGAGAAAGAAATAAAAACAGAAAAACAGGACATAATAAGTGGTATACAGTAATGTTCCGATTTTGTCTATCCCCGATTTGGTCTACCCCCGATTTTATTCCGATTACCCCCGAAGCTGATAAAATCAGCTTTTTATCCTGATTTTATCAGCCTATAAATACCTATTTTTAAACTTGATTTATGCAACTTTTCGTCTGCATGAAACTATTCTGATTAAGTGAGGAGAGTTTTCGAATGGAATGATGCCTTTTTAGCGTGTAATTCGGGGACAAAATAAGGGTATTTTTGTAGTTAAAGTTCTACAATTCCGAAACAAGTAAAGATAGAGGTATACTATATTCAGCAATGTTGTGTATTTGCGCTATTTATATAACTTTGTCGAACGTGAAAAAGTCATACAACTACAAAAATAGCTAAAATAGAAAAACTGACTTTAACGATTTTTCATATATGAGAAAGAGGTTTTTCTATCTTTGCTGAAGAGATAGAAGGTTATTGTTTTCGGCCAAATTTCTTGTAATAATATGCTATAAAACCTTGCAGAACACATCGATGTGTTATAATAAAACTGAAGAAAAATAAATCTTTTAATTGCACTTTTAGGGGGATTAATGAAAATTTGAATTCAGCTACACGATATAACATATAATTTTAAGAAACTCTTCCAAAGGTTCCATAAACCTAAAACCAAGTTTACCCGCTCAAAACTTTAATGCACACCAAAAAAGGTCTGGACTATTGTGCTGTGCCCGGTTGATTAGATTGTGTTGAGCTTTTGGTTGATCAATTGAGGGTTGAAATTCATTGTTTAGTAGAAGTCCTCGATATTGGAAGGTTTTAGATTTTTGAAAAAAAATATTAACCGAACTTGTCAGTTTCCCCATTTTGTCAGCCCAACATTCAACGTAGGGCTGACAAAATCGGAACATTACTGTAATAGATAAAAGATGAAAACCGTTACCGAAAAAAAAGCAGAAAAAGAATGGCAACAGGCAAAAGGAACAGCGGATAGAAAAAACGAAAGATAGAGGTAATCGAGACAAGAAAGGGAAACAAGTGAAACTAAAAGGTAAAAGAACAACGAGAGCGAAAAGAAAACCCATATGAGAAACGAGAGAAACGGCAAAAAACAGGTCAAACGGAGCACAAAAAACATTGGGCAAAAATGGGACAGTAAAATTAGAAATTAAAAACATGAAAAATGACAAAAAAAAAGAAAACCGAAGGGAAAGTGAATAAGAGGAAGCCAAAATCAAAATAAAAAGACAAAAAAAAAAAACAGTAAAACGGGGCAACACAAAGATGAAGGCGAAAAACGAGAAGAAAAAGAGATAGCAAAAATTGAAAAGTATAAAACTGGAAACGAAAATAAGAACAAGAGAAGAGAAAACCCAGAAAACGGGAAAGAAAATATACAAAAATAATCAAAATATGAACAAATGAGACACAAAATGAAGAAAAATTGAATACTGAAACAGAAAGCATGGAAGGAAAAGGAAAACAAGAGAAAACCGAATAGCAAGTGAGAGCAATAACCAATAAAAAACAGTACAGAAATGGAGAAAACCGGAACAAAAAATGAAAAAACGGGACTGAAAAAAGAAAAAACGGTCCAGAAAAGAGGTAAAACGTGTTCAGACTTCGTAGCCGGCTGTTAGAGTACAGAACAATTAAGAGGCTAGTGCAACGATACTATTGACTGTAGTATGACCACTCAGCCAAGATTCGAACATACGACGACTGGCTTGTCAGACGAGTATGGTACCTCGAAGCTTACTGGGCGGTTAGAATTCAAATCTAATTTAATTCCCATTGTAGATTCAATTTTATGACAAATTTAAACTCTGATTTCAAGTACAATATGAATTGCAATTTCAAGTCTAATTTAATTCCGAACCCAACCGCAAATTCAACTGGATTTATGTCCAATTTCGTTTCCAATTTAAAGTTCAATTTCGATTTTTATTTCAAATCCAATTTCAGGTCAACTTCAATTTAATTTAATTTCATATCAAACTTTAAACAAAAATCTCAAATTCTATTTTAAGTCCGATTTGATGTGTAATTCCAAGTAAAACGTCCAGTCCAAATTATTCCAACTTTATTCAAATTTCAAATCCAATTTAAAGACCAATTTCCAGTTTAATTGGATGTAAAGCGTCAAGTTCGGTTCGGGCACGTTAGCGTTACCTATCTGTGTTGAAAGGTCACTAGAAAGTATCAGTTTGGTTCACTTGACAGTCAAATTCACTTCCGATGGATAAATTTCTGTGATCGAGCCTAGTTTCACTTTTCTCGACGACCACATCTGACTTTGGGTTAAAATTGATATCCAATTTAAAGCGGTTTACTTGCGATTTTAACCACAGTACGATCTCCTACGTCAATGTTTGATCCTTTTGCTCTTTTGCTCTGTTTTCCATAGTCTTTCCCTTTGTTTCGCGGCTTCCATCAAGTATAACTTCCTTTGAAATAATCAGAACGAACTTTTCAGCACTGAAAGAGGAAACATTTCAAATCAAACTGCGGTCAAAACATTGCAGATTGATGGACCCTAGTCATAAGAGCATTCAAGAAGCGTTAGACAATCAAGCGAAAGAAGGCACCGAACCGGAATGACAAACAAAACACGGTGGCTAACAATCGCACAAAGAAGTTGTACCCCCAAAATCGTTCCGCATTTTGATTAATAATAAAATCTATTTGCAATTTTATTTAGCAAAAAATCAATCCCGTTTGAACGGTAGAAATTGATTCGCCCACCGAAACTGATAGGACGATTAATCGCCCGTCGAAGTTTCCGTAGTTTCAGCACTTCTTTCGGTTGGTCGGTTGCTTTTATTTTTAAGTCCCCAAGATCCCGGAGCGAGCATTTTCGAAGTTCCACGTCGAGAAAGAAACAAAGTATGTATCTCGCTTTTGTCAGCTGTATCCCCTGCTCTGTCCACTTCACCACTTCAAGCTTCGTTTCGCGTTCCGTGGGTCATCCCGCTTGCTCCGCAAGCAAACAAGGTGGTCGACGACGAGTGAAAGATATACACATTATTGCACTCGAGGCTATACTCCCGAACGTTATTGTTTAAGTAGGTACTATTTTCTCAACCCGATTTCGAATCATTTTTCCTCGTCGATCTTCGGGAAACGGTGCAGCAGGCACCACCCACTTAACGAAAGTGGGTAGTTGAGTGCATTCCACTGGCTGGCTGGCTGATGGAAAGCAACAAGAGAAAGCTGCAACTGTACAGAGAAGGAGAGCAAAAAAAAGTATGTGGAAATATTCGACTCTGACAGACTAATGGCAAGCCAGGGAGTTGAAGACGCTGACGGCGAACGGAAGTGGAGCAAAAGTAAACAGGCTTACGAGCGAGGCATCGAAGCAAGCAACGGAAGTGCTCGTAGTCATCCTTCTCACATGAGGAATTTTCATCGTTTTCTGCTTGCACCTTTTTTTTCTCATACCCTTCGTAAGTATCCTTTTCGGGCAAGGATTGCTAAACACGAAGAGAGTGTGTCGAGAGATGCCTTGATAAATTGTATCTTGATCTTTTCGAGTCCTTTCGGGAAGCGGTAAAAGCACAACCACCACTTTCACAAACAACCCCAGCCTCGTCGCAAACGAGGCCGCGACGAAGGCGAAACGTGTTGATATGAAAGGTTATCCTGAAATTACTCTGGATGACATTATCCGGTTGGAAATTGCTTGATAGTTTCGCCGCCGGTTTTGGGTTGAGCTGGCGGGCGGACGGACGGACGGACGGAGGGACGGACGGACGGAGGGACGGACGGAGTTGTTGCTCTCATACCGAGGTCCTCGGCGGTAACAAATTGCCGACCTGTCAGGGATGGATTTACTCCCCCCGCGTGCGCATATGTTGGGTCTGTGTCCGGATGTGTGTGTGTGATGTATGTGTACGTAAGTACGATGGCATCGTTTCGCCTTCCAGTGCAATCTGCTCACTCAAGACGAAAATAGTTACAAGTCATCACGTTTCGGCCTCGTTCCGGAGTCTGCAGCTGAAAGGACCTGACGGTCGGGATGAGCTGAGCGAATCGCCGTGGGTGAGGGAATTAATTTGCTAACACCGTACCGTTACAGGTGTAAGAAGATTACACGACCGGCTTACAAGTGACTGACTGGAGGGGTCGCTCTGTTTCGCAGCGAAGGGTGGCCACTGTCAATCTGAGTTTATAATTGTAGCAAGCTTTGAATAGCGACAACAACAACAACGTTAACAGCAGCAGCAGAAAAAGAAGATTTGTTTCCATCGTTACGCGCTGCAAACAACTGCATTTGCATTATGCAAATTCATCCGTAAAATCTACCCTGCAGCCTACTAAGCATCAACCCAACTGGAAAAAAACAAAGCAGTGCCACACTAAGGATAAAAGAGGAAACTCTCATTCGAAATCCATTAGCCAATCAGATCGTCATAAATATCATGGATAATTGATTAATGCTCCTGCTAGCTGGGTTTGGCTGGCTGGCTGGTTGGCTGGCAGGCAGCAGGAGGTCGTGCTGAGTGAGTGTCTGCAATGGCCCGGAACCATATTCCCAATAAATATGGATCACCTCACCTGGTCTCGGGTGCTGCTGCCTGACTGCCTGACTGGTGCCTGGTGGGAAATGAGTAAGTGCGTGTGCAAAATCCGGTCAAATCAGTGCAGCTCCCAGCCAGATACGAGCGAGTCACTCCATTTTACATATTTCAGTTTGTTTTATGACATCCTCTGTAACATCCTATTTGCTGCATTAAATATTCATAAACCATAGCAGATTGAGATGTGAGCTCGTTTCGTGTGTATTATTATTATGCTGCTGCTGCTGCTGCCGTTGAGTTTCTCTCTTCGCACGCCGGCAACTGCTAAGCCAAGCTGGAATGGACTTATCTTGTTTCTGATGACGTACATGTATCTGAACGTTTTGCAATGTATGTGGAGCGCTTATATAAAAGGCCGGACTGTGTGGTGCGTCCAAATCCGATGAGAAAGCAAAGGAAAGCGCACATGCATAATTTATACAAAATAGTGTCCTCCGGCCGGGGACATTCCGTCCACTCACTCGCTCTCTCAGTCATATCGCACGCTGTGGATCAAGTCGGCCTTGCCGAAACGCATTATCTGTCGAAACGGACATTTTATTGTGTCTCAATTATTGTCAACACCATTACTCTTCTTGGGCCTACTGCGACGAGGGAAATAGGAACATTTACATGCCCCGGTTACTGTGTGATGCGGCTTGAATCAATCCTTGCGCACCCGGCCGATGCACAGTGGTTTGAATTGTGCTCGGAATCGTGAATTGTTTTAATAACTCTTGTTATAGTGTTTTTTTTTCAATATGATGGCGTCTTCGGAAGAATTTTTGTACTTCAATAGACGCAACAACTGATGGTTAGTATTAGTTCGGAACTCAAACACAGGCGGCGCTGCAAAATTTAACTTTCTAGTTTGAGGATATAGAGCTATAGTAGGTTCGAGAAAGTTATAGATTAACTTATTATGAAGCTTTTTGTTGAAAACAATATTTTTCAAAGTATCACAGTTTTTGAGATATCAAAAATCGGTTTTTTCACTATAGCTTCGAAATTATGTGATTAAGGAAAAAATAACGTTCTTCAAACATTTGCTTTTTTTTAAAGTACACACTTTTGCAAAAGAAAATAAACACATAGCTTCTATACAGAGCGATTAAATAAACGATTTAGGTAAGAATAAAAAAGAAGGGGTCCTAATTCATCATAGAAAAAATTCTTGCCTCCAAAAACCCCCTCTTGCCAAATTTGGTTCCATTTGATTGACTAGTTCTCAAGTTATGAGGAAATTTGTCTTTCATTGTATGGAAGCCCCCCTCTTAAAAGGGGGAGGGGCCATAGTTCCCTTCCGAAAAAGGTTCAATTTATTATAGAAAAAAATCCTGCCCCCAAAAACACCGACATGCCAAATTTGATTCCATTTGCTCAATTAGTACTCTAGTTCTGCAGAAATTTGTGTTTCATTTGTATGGCAGCCCCCCCCTATTAGTGGAGGAGGGGTCTCTAACCATCATAAGAACCTTCCCCGGCCCCAAAAGCCCCTACATGCAAGTTTTCACGCCGATCGGTTCAGTAGTTTTTGATTCTATAAAGAACATTCGGACAGACCGACAGAAATTTGTGTTTCATTTGTATGGCAGCCGCCACGCCGCTTAGTAGGGGGAGGGGTCTCTAACCATCATAAGAACCTTTTCTGGCCCCAAAAACCCCTACATGCAAATTTTCACGCCGATCGGTTCAGTAGTTTTCGATTCTATAAGGAACATACGGGCAAACAGACAGAAATTTGTGCTTCAATGGTATGGCAACCTCGCCTCTTAGTGGGAGGAGGGGTTTCTAACCATCAGAAAAACTTCCTCGGCCCCAAAAACCCCTGCAAGCAAGTTTTCACGCCGATCGGTTCAGTAGTTTTTGATTCTATAAGGAACATTCGGACAGCCAGACAGAAATCCATTTTTATAGGTATCGATTTGTATGGGAGCCCCCTCTCTTAGTGAGAGGAGGGGTCTCTAACCATCATAGGAACTTTTTCTGGCCCCAAAAACCCCTACATGCAAATTTTCACGCCGATCGGTTCAGTAGTTTTCGATTCTATAAGGAACATACGGGCAAACAGACAGAAATTTGTGCTTCAATGGTATGGCAACCTCGCCTCTTAGTGGGAGGAGGGGTTTCTAACCATCAGAAGAACCTTCCCCGGCCCCAAAAACCCTTGCATGCAAGTTTTCACGCCGATCGGTTCAGTAGTTTTCGATTCTATAAGGAACATACGGACAGACCGACAGAAATTTGTGTTTCATTTGTATGGCAGCCACGCCTCTTAGTGGGAGGAGGGATCTCTAACCATCATAAGAACCTTCCCCGGGCCCAAAAACCCCTACATGCGAATTTTCACGCCGATCGGTTCAGTAGTTTTCGATTCTATAAGGAACATACGGGCAGACTGACAGAAATCCATTTTTAAAGGTATCAATTTGTATGGAAGCCCCCCTTTTAGTGAGGCAAAGGGTCTCTAACCATCACAGGAACCTTTCCTGGCCCCAAAAACCCCTACATGCAAGTTTTCACGCCGATCGGTTCAGTAGTTTTCGATTCTATAAGCAAAATACGGACTGACAGACAAACAGAATGAAAATAAAAAAATAACTTTTTTGTGTTAGGAAATAAATTGTTTCTTCGGCAAAGTTGTAAATATTTTAAAAATACGCAACGTTGCTGAAGTAATAAAATTTCTATCTTTATCAAGTGCTAAACTATAGGGCATATTTCTTTAAAACTTATTTAAAAATTGGTTTTTCATACTTAGCTTTTCTCAGTTGCATTTTACAAGAATACAATGTTCTGTCCGTTTATCGCATCCGTTTTCGGCATTTATCGAAGCTCTCAAAATTCACGTTTTTGTAGAAGACCGCAAATCTCTTGAACCTTTACTTGCTGAGTTATCGCATATTCAAGCTTTAAATTTCCATAGCTTCACGAATACATGGGGTAAAATGGGCCAAGCGGATTTATGAAATCGGCGCTTCATCTTACAGCTTAAGTCGTCGAGTACCATAAACTTGTACGAGTTCCGCTTTTATTGTACTGTATTGTATTGTATATTGGTCGAGTCATCTGACAATTGACAGTATCTGCATGAAAAATTAAATCCAAAACTAAGTCTAATGCAGTATCCTGGAACTTGTTATTCTTCTACTGAAAGCGCGTGAAGTAACAATTCCGAAGTCAAATAAGTTTTCGATTAGCGTGTAGGTGCGAGTGCATGACGTCACTGGTGCATAACATGCGTACATGGTCCGATGGAATCTAGTTGTCAGCAGACTCGAAGCTGTCTACGTGAAGCTCTAAAATCAATTCGAGACAGTAAAACCGGGGCGTCAAGCTCATTATTGAGAAGCTTGGCTACAAAAGTCGCTTGTTCATTCTTCCGACGACTCTCTAGCGTATCCAAGTCTAAAAGCTGACAACGGTCTTCGTAGCGGGGAAGATTATAAGGTAGACGCCACAGTAAATGTCTTAGAGCGATACGGACAAATCTTCGTTGCACACGTTCTATTCTAGCTGTCCAGCACAAGTTATGGGGATTCCAGATGACACAGGCGTTTTCAAGTATTGGTCGTACTAATGCGCAGTACAATGCTTTCAAGCAATGTGGATCTTTAACGTAACGAGCGATTTTTGGGATGAATCCCAGTTGCTGCGAAGCTCTTGAGATGACAGCAGTATATTGTTGGTTGAACGTGAGCTTGTTATCCAACAGAACTCCAAGATCATTAATCTGTTCGACGCGTTCTAGAACTACTCCGTTTATCTGATGGTCAAATGAGATAGACACATTGTAACGGTGAAATGGTATAGCAGCACATTTGGCAATGCTTATTGTTAGCTTGTTTCTGTTACACCAATCAGTGAAGATGTCCAGCAGTGTTTGCAATCGGCGGCAACCGTCAACCGATTTTACAACTAGGTAGATCTTTAGATCATCGGCATATACCAGTACGCATCCGGAACTCAGCAGAATAGCAATATCGTTAAAGTACACGGCGAAAAGCAAAGGCCCCAAGTAACTGCCTTGTGGGACACCAGAAGTATTACAACATTCACTGAAACTGTCGAATTCAGCTTGACATGTAAAGTACGGTCTGTAAGATATGAGATCAACCACGAAGTCCGTCTATCAGAAATACCCAGTTTAGAGAGCTTATGCTTAGTATTTGATGATCTACTGCAGCGGTTCCCAAATGGGGGTTCGCGAACCCCCAGGGGTTCGCCAAAACTTTAGTTTGCTGCAGAATAGTATAGGGAAATCCGTCAGGGGGTACGCGAACCAAAAAAAGGTTGGGAACCGCTGATCTACTGTATCGGACGCGGCCTTCATATCTGTGTACACAGCATCGATTTGCGTTCCAGCTTCCATTTGTGAGATGCAGGTACTGGGGAATTCGATCAAGTTAGTCGACTGGTCAACTGAAATATAGCTTTTGGTGCCAGAAAGACTTGTAATGCCTCTGTAGTTCCTGACGTCTCGCTTTCCTCCCTTCTTGAATACGGGAAACATATAGGACTGTTTCCACAGCGTAGGAGACTTCCGCTGCACAAACAGGGCAAGAGCAGTAGCGTAGCGACAGAGAATAATAGCTGGAATACCATCGGGACCAGGTGAGTAGGAGTTCTTCAATTTCTTGGCACCAGCAATAACCATATCTGGAGTGATGTCAGAAACATCAAATGCACCATCCGACGCAGTTATTTCCGCATCAGATTGCGTAGTACAGCCACTGGCGAACACAGAAGAAAAAGGATCGGCAAACAATTCGCAAGATTCGGTAATTGTCGAGGATTCCATTTCACCCAGGATCACACTAGAAGGAGTGGAAGAGTTTTTCCTCTTGGAGTTTACGAATGTCTAAAAGCTTTTAGGATTATTTCGCAAACCAAATTGCACCCGCAATACATAGGATTTGTAAAGAGAACTATTCAGATAAGTGTCACTGGCATCTTTGAAAGCGCGTTTATTTAGCGGTGTTCGTTACTTACGTAGTAGTCTCTGTTTTGCGTTCCGAAGCCGTTTCAATCTGGGCAGCTCACTGTTACTCCAGGCAGGTTTTAAAGGAGGTTTAACTCTAGGTACATTTCCATTCAACCAAGTGTAGATAGCATCCCTACTAGCACAGTGGTTATAAAATAGTTATGGTAACTGATTTAGAACCAATTTCAGTCGTAAATAAGTTTCTTCAACTAAAAGTGCCAAAAGTGTGCTACTTGGGATTGCAAAACTGCAATGTCATATCATTCACGTCCAGAAGGGAAGAAAGGTATTCATCAAATGCCTCAACGTATATACGACGATTATTTAGAGGTGCCATTCCGACATTGGTAGCAGGAGCGTCAACGGGATCTACCACTATAGGCAAAAATAAATCCAGTGGAGGAGGATCGACGGGAAGCAGCGGAGATATTGCGTAAATCACTGAGATCTCTTGATCAGGAAGGCAGTAAACGAGCTCGAGTGTTCATCCAAGGTACTACTCAGGTATTGCTCAGTGGATTTACTTGTTTTAAATTTAGGAATTCGACTCCATCAACCACTGCAGCACTAGCAGCAGGAAGCATGAGGGAATTATCGTATTGTACTCCATCCTCCTATTAAAGCAGGAAATGTGCAGTTGGTTGTAATCACCGCAAATCAAAATTCTGTGGTCAGAAACCACTTTCTCACGTAGCTCACGAATCGAGAGGATATGCTCGTCTATGAACCTGACAGTACCTTGCTTCTATCGGGAGGGATGTAAACTGCTACAAGCAAAAACTTCGTGCCTCTGATAACAGCAGAAATGCAGACTTGTTCGAACTAACTTCCATGGTCTAGATCGACCATCGAACTGTTGGGCAACGGCAACCCTGGGCAAGGGTGGTCCCTAACCACCCAAATGAGAAAACTGCAAGCATACATTCTATGTGTTTCGCGTTCACTAAAGGCTCGATACTCGTCCATTTTTTTGTGTTTCTTCGGCAAAGTTATAGAAAATATAAAGGTAAACAGTTATGCCAAAGAAATGACATTTCTATCTCTATCGAGTGCAGAACTATAGAGCATTTTCTTTGGAAATTCTTTAAAAATAAGTTTTTCATATTTACCGCATGTTAGTAGCATTCTGCAACAGTATATGGTTCTAGGCGATTATTCAAAGACCCAAAACACATGTTTTTGCAGAAGGTTGCAAATCTCTAGGACCTTTCCTTACAAAATTATCACTAGTTTAAGCTTTAGTTTTCCTTAACTTCACGAGCCAAAAGCGACAACTTTCTAAGGAAAGGTCCTAGAGATTTGCAATGTTCTGCAAATCTTCCGCTTTTCGCCCCTTTTGGACCACTGTGCACCGTGTGATGCCCGATTCAGGCGCTTCCATCCAGCAGGAAGGTGGAATGCAACCGGAAGGATATTAATTAAATTAAATTGATACACCGATGTCGAAGCATAACTCAAGATGTTCCACTCCACGTGTCTCCGTGTCGGCCGCTCAACCAGGTTCTCTCTCCATCTCCGATATGAATGCAAATGTGCCGATATATGATACATTTATCATCGCCTTGTAGCCTTGTGCCACCTGCGTCTACCTCAACGCGTCTACCTCAACGTCTACGCTCCACGCAAAACCAAATCACCCGCAAAACCCGGAACAAGGTGGAAACCTCATTATTACTATTATTATTATTGGTGGCTCTGTCGGGCGGCGGGGTGGGGCGGAAATTGTGAAGATAATAGATACACCGCATACCCGTATTGAAACACTGATTATTATGTACGATCGTTAAAGAAACAATAAATCCACATTAAATTTGATCATTGCGAACAAATAAACATAAATTATCTAATTATGATCCATCAATTAGCGGAACGTACATTTCCCGCTGTAAATTAAAATTAATTTTACAGTTGTTTCACCGGGAGACCGGGCCGTGTGACGCAATGTACTGCTGATTTGCTGCGACGCCGGGGTGAATTATTGCCGCAGCCCCAAACAAACGTCAATTGTACATTACCGAGCGTATTCATGGTTAATTAGTGCGCTAATCCAAGGCCATGTGTAGGGCCCCGCCGTTACGGTTGATTAGTTGCGTGAATTTTGGCCGTTTGATAATTGTGCGGAAAACCGCCACTCGGCACGGCATGGCACGGAACAGGAACCGAAACGAACGACGACTGTCACACGAAGAAACTGAATGAATGCGGCTTTAGTATAGTTTGCCATTGTTTGCCACAAGGCATTAAACCCCGGAGTAATGGTTTTACTTGATTCTTGAAGGTAAAGATCAATAAAAGCGCCAAACTCCTCTCATCCCGGGCTGTAAACTTTTATCTGGCGGAAAGTACACTCTCTCAAAAACGAAGGAAGTTAAATTTTGGATGGAGTCGCCTGGCATTCCTGGCAGCCAGCAGTGAGTGGAACAAAGGCTCGTAACTCCACTTCGGCTATGATGGGGAGCTTGTATGACTGTAAACTAGGATTTGCCAGACAATCTCACTTCAAAGCGGTACAGACTATCAATTACCCATAGCTGGAGATAACTTTTACCGTTAGCAAGTGAACGCGCGCGCGTGCTGATGCCATTACTGTCTACCGGGAAAAGTACTCAGTCTAAAACGAACGCACTAAACTGGTGAAGGGTAAAACCACCAGAACTCAAGCCAGTCAAAGCCAATTTCGCTACTTTAGCCCCCGTTCCCGTCGCCGTTTGCTTGCTTGCTTGCTTGCTGCTTGCTAAGTAGGTACGTATAAAACCTAGATCTGCCAGAGCGAACAAGTGCAAAACTTTCCGCAAGAGCAATTATATTCAAATCAGTTTTAACTACGTGAATTTTAAGCATCGTAAAATATTTTCCCTTTTACCGTTGTCGCGTTTTTCGGCTGACGAAATTCGCTGTATAACGACGGCTGCCGCTTGTTGAAACTTTCACGACGAGCACAGCGCAGGAAACCCCATTCAGGTATCCTTAATAACGTCCCGCCCCGCCCTCTTCCTTCGAGCGCGGAGTGCCTTTATTCAATACAGCAGCACTTATCCGAGGAATAGCGAGATAATTCATCCGGAATTAATAAGACACCGAGCTGGGATGGGGGGAGCGAAGCTCCCTCTCCCCGTCTTCCATCTTCTATTCTTCAACGTTTTTCGTTACACGGAACCAGCAGTGGTGGCTTGTTTTACCATCGGTTTTACATGCCCAGAAGCTCTCCGGTCATCCATCCCATCCATCCCCATACCGGGGTTGTTGTAGAACGGGGGAGATCCGACCGTATAGTTGGAAACACGAAAGCGCCAATCATCAGCTTTTTCGCTTTAGACGAAATTAGCATATCGTATCAATTTGGACTTGAATTATTCATTCTCATTTACAGCCCCGGGCGGCGGCGGTGGTGGTGGTGGCAGTTCCAGAAGGAGGAGTGGGAAGGAAGGCAGGAAGCGCGATGATGGAATTCGAGAAAACCATGGCGAACAAGCCGCGGGCTCCTCGGTTTCCTCGGGCGCGGGCTGCTCTCTGTGGAAGCAGCTTTTGCGAGTAGGAAGCTACTTTTTTTCCTCCCCGTCACCCCGACCGAAACCACATTATCGTTGGAAAACAGTTTCCAACAGCGGCATATGTAGGTATGCCTGCATACGATTGGGTTTCTGTTTCAGTTTCATCAATTTTGTACTAATATGTTCATTACAGTGAGCTATTTCATTTCATTCTATGGATTGGTGGAACGCGGAGTTATCTCAATCGAAATGGAACGGATTTTGTGAGGTTACCGGAGATACCCGGAACAGCAGATGAATTATCGTTTCTGATGAGCAATTACTGAGTTAGGACGTAATTAACAGTTATGTTTCACTTCTAGTGCGCAGTATTGGAAAATATCCAGAAATTAACGGTCACAATAGAAATCACTAAAGTTTTGCCAGAATGCATCCATATAGGGGAACTAAGTAAGACGAACAGGGTGGGTAAGACGGACAGGTGGTTGATTCTACCAGTTAAGCATTAAAATTCGTAAATATTTTGATGGGAATCCACCCAGCTTGCTATCTCATGATGTCTGAACGTTTCAATCATCATTTAAAACTTTCCAATTTTGATAAAGTACAAAAAAACTAAAAATTGGACATGATTCTGCGTTTGGATGTAACTTTTTTTCCGTCGGAATTAAGCTTTTTGAGTGGTTTAATTCCAAAATGTTGCCCATAGCATGAAGTATTTCGATTTATTACCTTTTCAAGTAATGTCTGCATTGAAATAATACGTAATTTCATTTGCGTATGAAAAATTGTGAACGCTTTAAAAAAATGTATAATGATGGGGTGAAATGGACAACTGCTAGTATGGGTAAGATGGTCAGTGAACATATTATATCAAAATAGTTGATTTTGCTTCTTAGTGATATCTCAAGCATATAAATGAAAATTTAACCGGAAAACGTGAAATTCAAACAAATCAGCAGCGGCCAGGCATGAAACAGTTTTTGGAATGCTTGTTCATATTGCTGCTGCCAAACAACTTTCTATTAGCTGCCTCTACTGGGAGGGGGTGGACTGCCCCCTTCATTTTTTGCACGCTACACCACTATATTTTACGTATTCAATTTGTCAAGGGTAAAAAATAATTATATGCGCTCAGTTGGGGCGATTCACAATACCTGTCCATCTTACCCTACACATTGTCCGTTTCACCCGCAGCACTGAAAAAGTTCACTTTTTCGGACCATTTTTAAAACTGAAAATACACATTGAAAAACATTTTTTGTTAAATATTTCACTAGCTCCTTTTGAAAACAATATGTTGAACTGAAGTAAACTGTATTTAGGTTTTATAAATCATAAGTTCTCTGCATTATATTAGCTGTTCTTCTTAACCTGTTCGTCTTACCCACAGTTCCCCTACTGCAAGAGAGATTGTTCGGAACTGTTGTCCCGCACGGAAACAAAACTGAAGGGATATTTGTGCACGCAGCAGGTCTCAAAGCGAGGAAAATCTGCTTTGCGTCAGTTACTTCCTTGAATTCTTTGCATAGTTTCAATTGTATTTTTGTCAAGTACGCAAATAGCTGTAAAGATGGAACTAGTAAGATGCACAGGACGTTAGTTAATTGACATTTTAACTGGCTGTCCACATGTTAGTTGTAAGACAATTAAACTTCAAATCAATCTATCCCAATGAATGGTGCTATCAACGATTTCGTGGCGAATTGACGAATGCGAATCAGTGTTGTGAATGATAATCCAAAATAGTTATTTATTTTTTCGGTTTAATCGCAGTTGTAAGCAAGCTCCTTAAGCAAGCTAACTTCGTCAACTACATACCAGTTTCAAGCCAGTTACTTAAAATTAACTCTTGCTACAAGTCATGCAAAATTTATCAAAATACGAAATCATCAGTATCAATTCAAGAAACTTCAATTTTATCCGCAGTTATTTCTTGGTGGCCGATTGATGGATGATATCCTCGAAGCTAACTGGGCGGGGTGAGTTATTTTCATTTATGAATGACGAAAATTAAAACGATTAGTCGACATTGTCTTCTTCGTCGCACGAAAAAATTTGGCTGGTAGGACTTCTTTAATGATAAAAATAGATTTAAATATTTAAATAGATCTCTTTCAGTTTTGTGGACCCAAATGCTACGGAATGGACTCCAAACGATAACTGCTGTTTCCAGCACCGATCGAACCAATCTGAAGTACAAGGCGCACAGGCAGTATGGGTCGTGGAATTCAGCTGAGATACGGAAAATGAACCCGAGGTTCCGTCGAGATTTAGCGACGCTATGACTATAATGCTCCCGGAAGCTTAGTTCTGAGTATATCAAAACACCAAAGTGACGTACCACATTTGATTTCTGTATTTCTTCGTTTCCTATTCTATAACTCCATAGAATTGGGTTCTTTCATTCTGCCATGCTGATAATCATAAAATTGCGTTGACACCAATCGTAAAACTTGTCAGCCCTTTTTTGCACAACAACTGACAGTCTCTGAGAGCACTGATCGTCCAGCAGCTTTTAAGATCGTCAGCATATAAAAGTTTGCAATTTCTCGTAAACACTTGGCAGACGTCATTAAAGAATATGATAAACAACAATGGTCCTGAATTGCTGCCTTGTGGGACACCTGAGGGATTAAGTATTTCAAAAAGTTTGGATGCCGGCACATAAAGAGGTTACTCCACGGTAGTTAGAAATATTGCATTTATCAACCATTCTCAGCACCGGAAACACCACTGATTTCTTCCAGCATTCCGGGACAACTGCTTGCGAAAGGGACAAATATTAGATGTTAGTCCGTAGAAAAAACTGAGAGTTTCTTTTATGCATAATTTAATTACATTACTTTTCTTTCGCTTCATGCCTCCTCACATAACGTTTGTTTATATTGCTCGTTTGGTTCAGTCCGTTCAGTTCTTCTGGTACCCTTCTTTGAGCGACTCGCGTCAAACTTTGGGAACTGGCTGAGAGCATATTAGGTTAACCGGCGTCTTTCTGTTAGACTGGGAAATACATATTCGAATCAATTTTGTAACCTATCTGGTGTCCCACAAGGGACACCAATGAATTTCGGTAATGCAGATCAAGTCGCCAATGAATTTCGGGATCTGCATCTACTCTCTCGTGCGATCCGTAATAGAATACGTGGCAGTGGTGTGGAGCCCTTATTGTTACATGTATTTACTCGTCCCTCAAGATTGGAAGCCATTCAATGTAAGTTGGGTTGTCTTCATAAGGAAGGTTTCTTTTCACGTGTAGACTCATCACTGCGACCAGTATTTTGTGATATCGCCCAGGTATTTACTGTATAAACAGCACTGCATTTCTTTTTGCTACAATCGCTATTGAGTGAGGGATATGCTTATTAATTTTATGCGTGCTTGTGTACAATGAAGTTTACCCTTCCTTCAAAGCTTACTCTACTTTACCCAATCGTTCCTCGCTGCGCTACCAGCACTATCCCATATTATAGCTGTCCCTAGTGAGGACTCATTGCGTTCCTCTGACCAGTACACTATACTATAAGAGGGACAAGAGGCTTCATTGCGGTAATATAGAATTTAGCAAGAAGACATGCCTAAGGTCACATGACATTGACATCGAATGGCATGATTCTACTAAGATTCCAACCCACGAGCACTTGCTTGTTAAAGGAGACTCGGTAACCTTGCGTTTAGAGCCTTCCCCCCTAAAAAGGTTTTAGTCGGCGAATTGGATTTCCCCGCCATTCTGGCTCAAATCTACACTAGTGCCATCCCAAGTTTTCTACGAAATTGGGAGTTTCTCCGACCAGACTTCAGACGCACCGAACATGGCCCGAGTGAACCCATTCGTGTTATGTGTTGTGTGGTTAATAGTGTATACTCTAGTGTTTTTATTGATGTAGACAACAGCGTCAGTTGAATGTACGAACAAATAAATAAATAAATAGCAGTGCCTCGCCTATCTGCCGGCATAAAAAAGATCCCATGGTGATCCTTAGCCTCTCATCCAGCAACAACCTCGAACGAAACTATGCGAAAGCTGAGTGTATGTCAGGGGCGGTTCTTGTTGGCTTGACAACTCCTCAACCAAGTGCGCGTTTGTACTCCAAGTGAGGAGTGGCTCACAACAGCGTTTGATTCAGAGCGGGAGGCCGAATTAAGAAATTTGTTGTCTCGGGATCACAGCTAAGAGCGCGCCACCATCACGAGACTCGGTAGCATGAGCCTCGTATAAGGCAACCTACTCGAACCAACCTAACTACGTTCAATAAAACCCCAAAAAGCCCAAAAAGTTCAGCATCATGGCATTGTAGGAGATTTGTCGCAAAGGCGACGTGTGCAGCATCTGTGGCGGCAAGGCCCAATTTTACTATAGTGATGGAGTAACTCGCGAGTTACCGAAAACTACGCGCACCTACCTATTGGATGACGCTTTACCTTTCTCTGTGAAGCAAGGTACTTCGAACTAACTGGTAACTGGTTACAAACATCTCAATGGCGACAGAAGGAGAAGGAACGTTAACCTACAAATGACAACAGCGTCCCGGCTGCCGATCTCGAAGAGTCAAACATTTTAAGCATTTGGAGGGAGGAGAACTACCAGAGGAGTGGATGGAAGGTGTGGTTTGTTCCATTTACAAAAAGGGCGATCGGCTCGATTGTCTTAATTAACGCGGCATTACGCTGATCAACGTCGCCTACAAGGTCTCCTTCCAGATTTAAGTCGTCTACCCCACAGAATTCGTAGGGCAGTATCAGGCGGGCTTTATGGGGGCCCGTGCTACTACGGAGCAACTCCGACAAATCCTCCAGAATAGTCGGGAGTACAACGTGCCCACGCTCATGCATCACATTCTTGTAAATTTTAGGGCAGCATATGATACAGTCACTCGCGATTGTCACCTCCATGGTTCAATAATCGTCTTCGCCGTTTGAAACAAAAGCGTGTCGTGTATAAGTTATCGGCATGAAGGATCATAAGGTAATAAAACATTTCTTAAATTTCGGAAACATCAATACCGGAGAACACTCACAGCACGAGCCCATCATTTTGAAAGGCAGCAAAGGATCGACTCCGCCTTTTCATTAGCGCGTGTTGGCGAAAGAATACAGCAATCGTTGTCGCCTGCTGCCTGCTAGAGACAATTACCCAGCTAGCATTTTTACATGTGTATAAAAAGTAAAAATCAGCAATACGTACATATATACATGCTAATAAATCGTATTTGATGCGCGAAATTGGTATATCCGTGGTATTTTGGAGGCGATATACGTGATGAGGAATAAACATACGCATTTCATCAATATAAGTGATTATATACGACAATATCCGATTAAGCCCGAACCGCTCCGTACTGCTATACGATTCTGTGCTGAATATCGTATGTATGTCAATTATTATCATTATATACGACTGAGAATCAACTTGGGCGGACTTTATTGGGCCTTAGTTACGATTCCGAGCTTATTACGAGTTATTTACGATAATTTTCGGTTATTGATGTACGATTTGGTGCTAGGTGGGTAGCTCCAATGATCGATGTCGATGTTGCCCGCTGCTTTCGCCATTTATTCGCCATTGTCGAGTTGTCACCAGGTCTCAGCAAACACGGATATACTATTTACGGCTCAGACCTGGCGACGTAGGATTCTAATGGCTATTACCTAGAGTTAAGCTTTCACCTTTGTAAATTTAGATTTAATAACGCAGCGGTTTTCTAGATGTCGAAAGTATGAGTTTTTCGTTGGAGTTGGAAGTACCCCCGTTCCAGAAAGATCCGTGACAGTTCAGTAGAATGGGGTATTTGCTGTTTGCTAAACAAGGAACTTTTACGACTCGCACAACACTGCATCTCATCAGAACAGCATTCATTTTTCCTGGCATATCTACCATCTTCAATCACGTATAGTTCTTATCCCTGTGTCCTACTTACATGGATCAGGGGCCTCAAATTGATGCGATTAATACGGACCTATCGACAAAGTTAATCATAATTTCCTGTGTGCCTGGCCTGCCAAACTTGACCGTCTGGGTGTGTTTTCGAAACCTTATCAACTGGTGCAAGTCGTACCTGACTGACTGTCGATTGTGCGTAAAATTGGGCTCAATAGAATCGGAAGAATTCCTCAATCGTTCAGGGGTTCCACTAGGCAGTATTCATCGCGTCTCAGCTGAGTTTCGTGATCCATTCAGCCTTGCTCGATCTAATCGATCGATCTATTGTATAGAGTACTATGTTCCGTAGTATTTGGACAGCTAGAATCGAAAAGATTCAATCGCAGTTCATAAAACATGACCCAGATGGGCTACCGCCTGTACGAAGCACAATGTCGTCTCCTGGAAATGGACACTCTAGAAAAGTGGCGAAATATCCAAAGGACGACCGACCTTCGTCGCCAAAGTACTTCTGGGAGTAATCGATAGGGGAGTGTCGTCGTGGTTGGGCCACGTTTTAGAATTCGATCATAACTTTCGTTTCAAAAGGAATTTTGGAAATCTAAATACATCGTTGCAAAGGTCTAAGAATAAGGTATATTTCCGGGAAGCTTTGAACTGACTGCTTGAAAAATAAAAAAGTTATAGGCATTTACGTGAAGACAAAAAATGTTGTCATAGTCGGGCCATGTTGTGCAGGTTGGGCCACTGCAGAAAATCTAAGACATACGTATTGAAATTCTGTATAGAGACATGTAAAGAATGAATTCCGTGAACAACGACTCATATAGGTACAAATACCCTATTTCGAATTGCATTTTTGCGAAATTTTGGCGATTTTGTAAAATCCATATTGCTACAATCGCCTTTTCCGAAGTGTATAACTCCAATGAAGAAAACAACAAAAATATAGGGTTTTATCGTATTAATTTTGCTTTATTTCATCACATTTTACGTGACTGACATTCTCTAGCGATTATTGCGCTCCTGCGCTTAAAATTATGGTGGCCCAACCATGACTACTCAAGTGGCCCGACCTTCACAAATAGCGCTTTTCTAGTATTTCACCTTAGCCTTCCCAAACACCTTACTGGAGGGGATTTTTCTATAGTCTTCGTGTGCAGCACAACACACTTCATACATTTTCAAAATTTATCTCGATAATTGCATTTCATGAATCATTTCTTGAAGAAAAGTTCATTGCGCCTGGAAAACTTTTTTTGTAAGATTTAGTCACTGAATTCAGTACGGGTTTTTTGAATACACGATTGAAACTCACAATATTGCGAAAAGTTAGCTATCACAGTAAGAAGTTTAACAAAGGTTGTATCATAGATATCATGAGTTGCTAAAACCGTAAAATCGTGATGGCCCGACCATAACAGTGGCCCGACGATAACGACAATACCCTACATGCCATGTTATTCAACATCGCTATTGCAGGCATAATCCGGCAATCGGGCATCGAAACAAGAGAAACACTCTTTGGCAAAAGCAGCCGACTTCTGGTCTTCGTTGATAACCTTGGCATTACTACTAGAAAATTTGGGACTGCGAAGGTAGTCTACGTCAGACTTAAAACGGAGGTTAGGAGAATTGGGTTACAAATCATTGCATTAAAAACTCAATCATATGATAGGAAGAAGTTTTAAAGAAAACGACGTTCGTCTCCCACGGGCAGTAACTATTGACGGCGATGAACCCTATTTCGACCGGTAGTCTTTTGCGGACCTGAGACTGTGCTGAGACTATGCTTACGGAAGAAAAACCCATCGAGAGATTCCCATGGTGCATCGACCGGTGGGTCGGCCACATCGCAAGGATGCCGCGGACGACTGTGCAGTGAATTCAGTTCTCTTCCAGAATTCCACCGGCAACAGGAATAGAGGGGCCCTATGTGCTAGATGGCTTCACCAGATTGAAGCCGATTTGCGTGTAACGAGACGCTCAACGAATTAGAAACGACTAGCCCAGGATCGAGTGCAGTAGAGAAAAATTCTTAATACAGCAAGAGCCATTCTGGCTTTATACTGCTAGCAGTCAGTAGTAAATACGACAGTTTCAGCAAGAATCAAAAAACGGTCCAAGGAGTCTTCCTTGGGGAGCTTGGCAAAAATAGAGAAGAAATGCGACTGCCAATTTGTACAGATATTGTTCAGCCGCTTAGGTAAGATAAGAGCCAGAAAATGAAATGTTTTTCATGCCTAGCTTATCACATTTTACTATCGCAGTTTGATGATTTATTGTACCAAATCCTCGATTTAATGGTTATTCTCTATTTGACGTATTATGAGCACGGTCAGCATCCCACATTGACTGGGTAATGTTCCAGCATATTTTTGAAAGTATAATATTTTGGGATGCCAAAAATAAACACTTTTGTAGCCAAAATCGGTCCGTCCTAAAATCTAAGTCCCACCGCATACCGCCGAAAATAATAGCCATTCCTTTCCACGTGTGCTCTTCGTATTACAACCTTTACGGCAATGTTGAATAGCAGGTTAGAGAGTGCATCCACTGTTACGAAAGCGGCCGAGGTCGCACCCACATGATTTTGACTCATACAGTGTTGTACGAATCAGCTTAACTAGTTTCAACGGAAAACCATGTTCTAGTATTATCTGCTACAGCTCGTTTCGTTCAACTGAGTCGTACGTCTCTTTAGAGTTCACAAACAGATAAAGAGTCTTCAAATTGTACTCTGCAAACGTGTTTAGTAACTGACGCAGCAGGATAAACATCTGATCCGTTGTGAAGCGACACTCACGAAAACCAGTTTGGTACTCGCCATCGAAAGACTTCGCTGACGGTCCTTGTAGGCAGAATTGAGCAATGTAATGTCTCGATAGTTTTTACAGTCGAGCCGATGTCCATTTTTGAAAATAGGACAAATGGGGCCATCCAACCAATTTTCCGGCATTTGTTTTTCCTCCCAGATTCCCGCTTTTAGTAGTTCAGCCGAGGTACCGTCCTTCCCACGGAATCGTTAAAGCTTGTTTTTTGATTCGAGATTCGATGAAATCAGCACGAGATCATCTGCAGTTATCATTTTTTTTGCATGGTTCACACGAATGTGCAAATGAACTCTGTTCGTACGAAACGAAATGAATTTGGTCGGTGAAATAAAATAATCAAAGGAAACATTGGAAATTCTGTTCATTAAAAAAAATGCCAACACAAGTTCTTATTCTGGTTGCGGCCGATTTCCGAATACCGAAATATGCTAAACTGAGCAGTTCCGCCTTCTTCTGCGAAAAGTGTTTCGAAGTACGAATTCGGAAGAGGTTCTAAACCGGCAAAATAGAGTGTAGCGGGTAGGTCGCTGCTACTGCGGGGGAAGACCAACCAGAACGAATTCCGGAGTGAGCCAGAGGAGTAGTTCAAACAAGTTCATTTGTGTGGCACCATTTTTTTACTGCTTCGCAAAAGAAACTGCAAAGCAAAGGAAACTCTTGCGCCGGTGGCTGCACAAGCTCCGTAATTTGCAGCTTCTAGCACTAGCTTCCAGTTCTACTCAGAGCGCAGCAATATATTTAAATTTCCATTTTAATTTAGATTTTGTTCCGTTCTTTATTTTGCCTCTGCAATGTTTCTATTATAGACAGCCTCTGTCTCGTCGTGCCCCGTAACCGCAGACTGCTTGGATCATGTCGTACAAGCGGAGCAGGTGTTCGAGTTTTCTCTCTGTCTCTCTCCCACTCGGTACTTTTTACACACACACAATCAACCAAACAAGCATACGGTAGTGCAATTGGTTGCATGTAGTGCAATTTCGAATTTACATAACGCCGACCTGCGAAGGAAAAATCTCGTTTTTTTCTGCTTCTCTATGTGAAAGAGCTTAGCAGCATTCGGAGGAGAGATGCCAAACATAACACCGACGACGACGACGACGACGGTGACGGCCACAGTATCGAAGGAAACGGCTGGCGGTCCTAAAATATAGCCCATTTCCGGTCGCATCCGCCTGCGTCATGCTAACTGCCCGCGTTTCTGCGGTGCAGATTGCGTCCGTTTAGCGGCGGCTTGGCAGTAGTGTCGGTAATTTACCTCCACTTACACTCTCGCACGTTGCCACGCCGATGCGGCGTTGCGGCAGGTGGCGTGGGGGGCGGTAATTCACGTGGTGTAATTTAAACGGGAAAAATTTCCGCCTGCTCAGTTGTGCTGCCGTCTGTTGAAAACAAACGAAAAAGAAATGAAATTTAAATTAAAAATAATGAAAATGTTGGATGCAGAAATAACGGCTCGACAGCAAGTTGACCAAACTTGCAGCAGATTTAAACGAAGTCATCGAATTTTCCCGCATGCTGAAAGCATGATTTGAAATCAATTTTTAATGCGCAATAAAACTTCAAACAGCTGCAATCCTCTGCGGGCGCACCTTTCCAGCAGATTCAATTATTATGCACCCGGTTGAAAGCTTTCTCCAAGCCGTAATTTATTAATCAAATAATGCACATACACAGCAGAGCAATGTACGTTTCTGATGCGCTGTGGGCTCATCCTAACTAACAGGTTTCAGCCTTCTCCGTCGGCTCTAATGCCATCAAACGCAGCCGATCCCGTAAGTGGTAGCAGCTGCAGCATCCGAATCGGGCCGACACCGAGAGGAGAATATTCAACTCTCATCTCAATTATGTTTATAATTCATTATGATTCCCTCTTTCGAGTTTGCTTTTGGATTGGTCGTATGTACGGACGGACGGACGGATGGCAAGCAGCACAGCAGGCCAGTGAGTGGCCAACACGGGATGGGAACAGTGAGGGAGGGGCTGCACAGTGATGCGATTGGAAAACTTTGGCTTCGCGTAGCCAAGCGGGTGCCGGCCACCGGAACTGAAATGGACCTAATGGTTCCCGGCAGCGGCAACAGCAGCAACAGCAACAGCAGCAGGTGAAACAAAGACTGCCTATATCGAACGCTGTACACAGTTAGACAGTGGTTGACAGTCTCAACAGGGTCGGGCACACCGTCCGGCACACGCACGCACAGGAGAAAATGGAGAATCGATGCTTAGATGGGCCAGAATTTATTATCCTGTTTTCGTCTCTCTTGGTGGAGGAGCCTCCTAAATGAAAGTTGTGATTCAAAACGCCCGCAGGGGGGGGGGGGGGGGGGCAAAAGCTGTCCGGGAACTTCGGCTGGCCGCTGCACAACTGTGCGCTGCGGAATTAATGAATATATTATAGAGCGATAGGTTTCGGTTTTAATTGGGATTTGCATATGGATTCGGGGAGGTAAATTGCAAAATAATTGTTGATTTGTTTGTCAATGCAATAAAAAAACGTGAACGGGATTTGTTTCGAGTGACAAAGGATTGGCAAATCTGTTGCGAATGCCGGTGTGTTAAATGCATTTTCTTCCGTAAGTTTTACTTAAAACAGGCCCTTTATTCAATTTTCTTAACAAAGCACTAAGCGTCTCCATCACGCACAGATTGATTATCTATTATGGTCTGGCAAATAAAATTTCTAATTTCTATGTTGCTGGCTTTGCTTTTTTTTTACATTTCTTTAGGTCATTCTGGCCTACTTTGCCAAGCAGCTGCCTAAGTTAACTCCGCCAGGGACGGACCTTCGCTGAAGAACTGCCACGTGTGGCTCCCTAAAAGTGAACAAGTGATGTGGAAATCTGGATTGGGACCCGAGCTGTCTGTCGCAAGCCAGGACAAAGGAGGAGTGTTGTGGTGGATCCATCCGGAACTGCACATCGAGTCTCTTCCGTGGCAAATCTTGTAAAAATCTTTAGCTCTCAATGTAGCAAGTAGTCTAGGAGCATGCTACATACTGGGCAAAGTGCGAAGGAGGACCCCAATCCTCGGTGTAATGCGCTCCGTGCCAAGGGATGAATGCTTGAGGGGGTCCAATAAAGTCGAACGGAGCCTGCACATACTGGCAGCTAAAGTTAGCATCGCTTGAACCGCCATAGAATATAGTATAAGTGTGCCAAAAATCTGACTGTAACACTTCTTAAGCTGATGGAGAAAATCACGGATAACTGTATCCGCAATGAGTTTTTAAAAACTCTCCGTTACATGTAAATCAACATGTATACCAACACGGCCAATCTACGGAAACCGCATTGCACTGCTTAGTGACGTTAATTGAGAAATCGCTCAAATATCAAGAGACAGCAATTTGTGCTTTTCTTGATATTGAAGGCGCCTTCGATAACACGTCCTTCGCGTCAATTAATACGGCTCTCTGTCAAAAGAGAATCGATCACACTACTGGAATGAGTAATGAGCTGGATTCAAGCAATGCTTTCGAGCAAAGAAATTACAGCATCATTGGGAGATACGTCAGTCACGATTTCGGTGATCAAATCTCCCCCCTGCTCACTGGTCACTGCTGGCCGACGCACTCCATCACAAGCTATCACAGCTTGGTTATGAGACTATTGCTTACGCCCACGACGTTGTACTTATCGTCAGAGGAAAGTTTGACGCAGTATTGTCAAGTCGCTTGCAAGGAGCTCTAAACACCACCATGTTATGGTGCTCACAAGAGGGACTTGATGTAAACCCCACCAAAACAGTCGTTATACCATTCACTAGGCGAGGGAAACATATCATTGCTCCCCCTATACTGAATGGTGTTAGACTGGGCTTCAGCAATGAAGTCAAACGCAACTTCGCCTATCTGGGCCCTGGGTGAAACCTCAACTAGCCTTTTGGTCATATAGTACTATTGCACGGCCTAGGATAACCTATGCTGCAGTCTAAGGTCAATGAGGTGACAGCTCAAGCCAAACTAAACAAAGTTCAGCGCCTGCTCAGATGCTAATTCAACACCTAATACAATACGTTTAAAATTAAATTGCAACGAAACTAAAAGAGATAGACGCTTTACGTCAAAAAACTAATTCGAGAACGGTTCCAGAGCTTTAAAATGTTGAACAACAGTAATCAGTTTTATCACACCTTTTTAGGAGAAATTCGATAAAAACGGCTTCAGAAACACTTATTTCATAGCTTTTTGCTTTTAGAAAGTCACTAAATCTCATGAAGTAGGGAGTTTAAGACCAATTTTCAGTACAAATTTTCTCAGCTTTCGAATGAAAGTAACCGAATTGAGCTAGCTAGCCTAGTTTTTGCAACAGAGCTAATTTAAGGCAAACAGAACCGAAAACTAAAAATGTTCAATAACTCTGTAACAATTGAGATTTGACCATATGCGTAGAAGGATTTTTTTCGTCAAATATGGTCCAAACATGACTTCCACTTCCAACCACTTTAATACTTCCAACCAGCAAGTGGTTAACAAAACAAAAAGTGATAAATGCTGTACGGACAATAAGTAGAATTTGACAGCCTCACCAGTCCCTAGTGACGAGACAGGAGCATTTGGATGGACGAGTTGGCAAGGATGCTAGAAAAAGTGTTTTGAATTTTCCGAATATTATTATCGAGAATCGAAATCAACATGCGGCTTGTGATCTTAAACAAATTTTTATATAAGAATTGCATTAGCATGTTTGAGAAACGAAAAAACACCTTTGCTAGTTTTGATCACCCAGTGGCAACTTTGATGTTTTCGTACAAAATAGGTGAAGCCAACCCATCTGGATCACTGGACCACTTTTATGCTAGTGTACGTGTAAAAGAACGATTAATACGATATTTCCGCACAAAAAGTCACATTTCATAAATTTGCCATGAAACAACTAACAAATGGCCCAATTTTGTAAAGAAGAAGAAGCTTATTATAACCTTACTATATATCATATTATAATTGTTATTATTGTTATCATTGTTATGAACAGCATAATTGTGGAAGGCTGGATGATGGAGTGGATTGCCAACCGGAGTCCTTAAGGTCTGAAACAGTTATGCCAAGTTCATCTTCTCACAAACAAGCCATGACGTGGGTTAAAGCTGGTGCAGCGAAATTGATTATTACATGGAAGGATCCTAATGTTGGAAGGAAAATCTTAAAACCCCGGAATGCGCACAAGTGTCTCTGCTTGTGGGTCCGCCAAACCCCTTTTGGTCCTTCTATAACAGCATTATTGTGATATTCATTTGATAATCAAATTTGGATCTACTGTAAGTCTACCCACATACACTGGCAAGTCCTTGAAATGATGGTGGATTTCCCTCTTACTACTACTACTACTACTAGTAAACTAAGCTAATAAAGTCAACAACTTTAATTTTTCTCGAAGTTCATTTTCTAATGTTTAAAAGTTACAAACTCAGCACGAATCCTCCTTCTTTTTCTTCAATCAGCATTCAAAAGCACTTATGACACGCATTGCAGCTTGCACGCTCGGTTTCCTGAGGCATATCGTCCCAACTAGGAAACAAAAGTTGTGAACTTTTATGCTTTTATGCTTGAATTTAGCTGCGAAATAATTCAACGGATTAGAATCGGTGATATTACGAAATGGGGTAAACTTTGACGGCCCACTCTTGTGTTGCATTTGACTGACAAGGGTAAGAAGCCGGCTGAAAGCAATAGATTTCATCTGGGATTATTTTCGCAACAATAAATTACAAATGATTTTTCAAAACATGTTCTATATGCTAGTAATTGGTTTTGACTTTTACACCCGCTTTATGGGCAAGAAACTGACGTTTGACATTCTATGAAATTCATCGCTATTCAGCCTACTTATCTCTGTAAACAGCAGTAAAGTTCGCTGCACATCTCTTTAGAAGTACAGTTTCTTTTTATTACAGGTGATCACATGATCTTCAAAAGACCCTATTTCGATCTGTAAAAAGGGTATTTTTCTAAAAATTTGTTGGTGATAATTTAACACAAAAGGTAGAACGAACACTCTTTTTAATAATCACTGTCAACAAAATACGCTATCAATTAATTAGCTACTGATTGCAGGATGACACAATTTTCCTCGTGGTCTCTAAAACTAGAACGTGCTACAATGATTCAATCTCGCCTGTCTGTCCTGTGTTCTCGAATACCGTCGAGGACAAAGGCTGCTACGACTGTAATGCATGAAGTGTGCGCACGAGAAATGTTAAACTAAAACCAGCATTTTTTTACCGAGGTCGTGCACGGAATCCCATCAAGACACTTTTCCAGTCGTCCGTCGCCATCTTCGATTGCGTTTGTTGTTGTTGTTGTTGTTGTTGTTGTTGTTGTTGTTGTTGTTCGCCGCCTGTCATCCATTGAGTCGAGCACGGCTGGTCGCCGCCAAAAGCCAAAATCATCACGCAGTGCAAAAGAGGAGAGCACGGATTAATAAATTTATTTCGGCGATAAATTATCATTATGTGGCACATTCGGCGGCTGCTGGCTGGAATCTAGCTACTAGCCGTCCAATGAATTACGTATTCGTTACTAGCAGCAGTACGTTTGTCCTCGGCGCGCGGTGTGTAAGGACTCCACTTTTTATTACTTCCCATTTGGCACAAGCGATGGGAACAACAAAAGCCACCATTCGGTATCGTATTGAGTGAAATATAAATTGATTCAGAATTATGTTGTTACAGAGCGATATACCATCTGGTGCGGTGCTGCTGGCATTCGCGATTCGCGGTTGCCTGGTAACACACATAAAGGAACCGCAGGGGTTGATGATGGTTGCTGCGGTTATTGTCAGCAGTCCTCCGTCTGTCCCCGCTCTTTCTCTCTTGCTCGGTGGGAACGCCGAAGGGGCTCCGATGATGATAAAAGTGCCTCTTTCACCATTGTCATGTGATAGTACTGGCATAAATTAAATGGCAATCATCGTTTGTAAGATGGCACATGTACGCCACTGTCGAATTGTCACATTTCCCTTCTCGCACTATACACAAACAACGGTGTGGAGGTGAGCTGGCAGTGGAGGTGAGAACGGCTCATAAATATTTCTCTGCATTATCAGCTACCTACTAGGAAAATAATAACAGAAAAATGACAAGTCGTTTATGTGTCGTTTGCTTTGGCACAGCACCACTGTAGTGTGTTGGTGTGTGCGTGCGAGGGTGAAAAATATACATCCGATATCAAGATTGGGCGAACAAAAAGGAGGCTCAACGGCGAAAGCGACGACGACGGTAACGATTGCAGATTAGAGCTTCGTCGGCAGTTCCAGTGGGGGCAAATTTGTTTTATTCCCAAACCCGAAGGATATGATGATAGTATCCGGGCGACAATTTCATTATTCTTTCCGGCGGCTTTCGTGCGGCAGCTGAACGAGAAACCAGGAATTCCTCAATTTGTCACGCACCAACAACGCAACGGGATCAGCCATCCGGTGTGCAGTGGGCGGCTGGGAGGTTGGCGAGGCGCAGAGCCTTCTAACCGTGGCGGAGACAAATGCCCGATGGCAACACAGAGTAGTACGAACAGCGGTGGTTGATGAAGAACGACAGCACACGACTTCATCGTTGATTTATTTGACAGAATTTATTGCACAAATTTCAATGACACCGGAAATAAACGGTATCTGTTTCGTGTTCGGCTGCCTACCGCAAGTCACTGGCTGGGCCCTCGAGTTGTGGTGGGCGAACATTCTTGTGTTTCGTCAAATTCCACAGCATGCTATGAGCTAACTGTTTGTCTGTTTCATTATTCGATGGAAATTTGAATATTTTTCCGGCTAACTTGATCAACCGCAAACGTCGCACAAAATGCCATCACAATCGAAGATTGATTCGAGAATGGAAAACGGCCGTCTCTCGTACCGGTGTTATTGAGTTATTCTTGGCCGGCTTCGGGGAAAAAAATATGCGATGTCCAGTGAAATATTGGAATGCGGAAAACAAACCCCGCTACCTGCTACCTATTCGTTTTGTGTGTATGTGTGTGTGTTTGTGTGCGTGGCGTGCACAGTCGAATGCTATGCAAGAGTAACCGTTTTCCAGCTGTATTTATTTTCTCACTTCTATCGAAAAACTAAAAGGCTGACTGCTGGGTGGTGCCAGGTTAGGTGCAGCATTTTTTTCCCTGCCAACGCAAGCAAAAATTCAAATGGGCTATGCATGCTGTTGATTTTTGCATATTTTGCTATTCTTTTCCCTCACGCCTCGATGGGCCCTTTTCCGACCGATCCACACAGACCCAACCAGCCGGCCCAAAAGGTTTCTGCAGCACAGTTTGTTGATTCACCTGGCCGTACTGGCTGCTGCATCCTTCCGGAACGTGTTGATTTTGACTTTACGGCTTGGTGAGGATATTTTTCCGAAAGAATCTACTACCTGGTACCAGTAGACAGCAAACATCAACATTAACATATATTCGTCCCCCGCTCCCCCCTTCCATGGTCATTTTCCACCGCCCGCCGCAACGATAGTGATGGTAGCAGTTCAAGTTCATTTATAATCACTTTCATTCGTTTGAATGAGCAACGAAAAAAAATGCAGTCCAGTCAAAAATAACTTCTTAACTCAAGCTGCTTGGCAAAGTAGGCCGGGACACAATACAGATAGTCGTGCGGCCCAGTAGTTCACGTGTGGTGGAGACGCTTAGTGCTTTGTTAAGAAAATTGCATAAAGGCACAGAACAGAAGTGGAAGTTGAAATCAGAACTCGTAACTCTTACCTTTTATAGATACCAGCGAACCTGGCGGTGGAAAGTGGCTTTTTACACGGAAAATTTACTGTACTGTTTGCCAACTTTAGACTAGCTGACCCAAAGAAGAGTTGCCAGAACTATTCTATGGAATTCCTGTACAGAAATGGCAAAAAAGGTGTTAATAATCTTTATGCTCACGCGACCAAACCAACAAAACTCGATCATGCTTGTATCAATTTAGCGAGATAGAAGTGAAGAATTTACTAGAAATCTCAATAACAAGTAAACAAGTAGCAATATTTTACATTCGTCTAACATAAAACTTCACTTTTCGGCCGAGAAACCATTAAATGGTGTTCGTTGATTTTGAAAAAGCTTTTGACCGACTCCGCCATGAAATTATCTGGGGCGCACTTAGGTATAGAGGAATTCCATACTTTCATCCATCTAGTCCATCTCATCGAGGCTCAGTCCGAGTCGTTTTCGGGCAAGTTTTGCACAACAACAGCGACTTGTCCGACCCTATAGGAACTACTGGTGGTGTGGCACAGGGTTGCATATTCTTATCGTCATGAAGATATTGACAGTAGAGCAAATCGAGAATTGCTTAGGAATCCTATTACGATGAAGGAGCTAAACGACTTCGACCTAGCCAATGATATTATCTTGCTCGCACAACGCCGAACGATATGTAGAGCAAGTTAGATGACTTTTTCGAGAGCTCCCACATAGTAGATGTCACAGCCAATGTAGTAAAGACTAAGTCAATGGTAGTAAACACTGACAATCCCACCAACTTCACAGTAGCGGGACTACAGGTTGAGCGGATGGAAACCTTTCAATATATTGGTAGCCAAACAACGCCTGATAGTTGTCCCGACCAACACCCGATCAATACTGATATAACTATACACGGATCAGGGGTGCCCTTGCAGGTCTGCGAAGCATTGGGCGCTCAAATTAGATCACTCTACCAAACCAAAACGTGAGTTTTCAGCTCACACATTAAATCCGTATTGCTAGTGACCTGACAGCTGGATATCCAGCGAGTAACTCCATCATCGTTGTCAACAACAACAACCGATGGCAACAAAAATTCGAGAACGTAGGTGGAATGGATCGGATGAAAGGGTCGAACAACTTCTGCAGAGAAGCACTCGACTGAAATCCGCAAGGGCAATGAAGAAGGGGCCCATCCAGAGGCTCATGGCGACGCAGCGATATCCGTTAGCCAGCGATATCCGGGCTATTGGCGAGAGCCTGTCCTGGCGACAGGTAAAAGCCATGGCGGGTAACCGCATCGAAAGTGGCGACCTCTGATATCATCCCTTTGATCTGCCGGACCGGCGGATGTGAGCCAATATCCAAGTAATTCAGTAGAGCCCCTCGGTTTCAGCATCCTAGTTTCAGTATCTCAGTCCTAGTGTCTAGGTTTCAGAGCCCAATTTTCTCCAGTGTTCCAGTTTCAGTGTCCCGAATCCAGCGTCCCAGCACCAATATTCCATTCTTAGTTTCCCAGTTTCCCAGTTGTAATCCCAGTCCTGGTCTCCTAATATCCCAGTTTCAGTGTCCCTGTGGCAGTCACCCAATACCATTGTCCCCGTTTCAGAACCTCAATGTCCCACTGTCCCAATTTCCCAGTATCCTAGTATTCCAATCTCGCAGCCTCAGTAGCTCGGACGCAGTTCTTAGCTCCAATATCGCAGTCTTAATTTCTCAGCCATTGTGTCCCAGTTCTAATCCCAGTGACCCAGTACTAGTGTCTCAATATCAATGTTCTTGTCCCAGAGTCTTACTCTACCGATCCGAGTATCCCGCAACCAGCAATCAAGTTTAAGTTTCCAAGTCCTAGTGTCTCAGTTACAAAGTCCTAGTTTTTTAGTACAGTAGGATTTCGAATTTGGCAACAAATGCGTGTCACCTCCCAGATAGAAATGCATAACGAATATTAATGTAAAAACATTACGATTACTATGAATTTCACTGTTTACAACACTTTATGCTGTAACTTCACTGTACCGTTATTGGAAAAATTTTCATATAATTGCAATAATGCAATAATGCAAATTGTTTCCAAGCAAATGACCGCCAGAAATCATCTCTATCTAAGGTCCAATCCTTGGCAGGTTGAGTTATTTGCAGACATAAATTGTGTCTCTTCCTCCGTCTACTGTAGAAACCGCCGATCGAGAAGTTTAATCTAATTCGTTTTACTGACGGGACGACACCACTATGCAGGCGCTTGCGACCTACTTGTTCGTCTATCAACATATTAGCCGCGATTCTTAACGCGGTTGTCCGGGGAAAGGCTCCGTTCCTATGGTATTGACCAACCTCGTTGTTTCTACGTCTTGACATCGAATGAGGTGTCAGGCATATAATTAAGTTTTTATAACGGTAGATTTTAAAATTGACAAAGGGAACGATAGAAGACGGTAATGAAAGAAAGAGTCGATAGGATCTAACAGATTGAGATAATAAGGCGTGAATGGGAAAGAGCGGAATTTGTTTATGTAGGTGTAGTGACCTCTAATACTTTCCTAATATAAGCGATGAATGCGGCTCGAAAATCATAATAGTTCGAAGCCTATCCAATTCATTGTCATCATATCTTTTCAAAAACATGAAATACCGTCATTAATCAGTCGGTTTTATTTTGTTCTAATAATCCGAAAGCCTACAATTTTATTTGCAGAACTCACCTTAAATTTCATTGTAACTTCGTTGTAAAACAGTGTAAAACTTACAGTGAATGTACCATAAATTTTACTGTTTTTGGTTTTTATTTGTATGGGAAAAAGCCGAAAAGTTTAGTGTTACATCCCGGGTAGAAATGCATAACGAATATTAATGTAAAAACATTACGGTTACTATGAATTTTACTGTTTACAACACATTATGCTGTAACTTCACTGTACCGTTCTTAGAAAATTTTTCATATTAATGTAAAAACTTTACGATTACAATGAATTTTACTGTTTACAACACTTTATGCTGTAACTTCACTGTACCGTTCTTGGAAATTTTTTCATATAATTCGGCAACAATGCAAATTGTTTCGAAGCAGGAAATAATCTATCTAAGGTCCAATCCTTGGCAGGTTGAGTTATTTGTAGACACAAATTGTGTCTCTTCCTCCGTCTACTGTAGAAACCACCGATCGAGAAGTTTAATCTAATTCGTTTTACTGACGGGACGACGACACTATGCAGGCGCATGCGACATACTTGTTAGTCTGTCAACATATTAGCCGCGATTCTTAACGCGGGTGTTCGGGGAAAGACTCTGTTCTTATGGAATAGACCAACCTCGTTGTGTACGTCTTGACATCGAATGAGGTGTCAGGCATATAATTAAGTTTTTATAACGGTAGATTTTACAATTGACAGAGGGATCGATAGAAGACAGTAATGAAACAAAGAGTCGAAAGGATCTTACAGATTGAGATAGGGCGTGACTGGGAAAGAGCGGAATTTGTTTATGTAGGTGTAGTGACCTCTAATACTTTCCTAATATAAGCGATGAATGCGGCTCGAAAATCATAATAGTTCGAAGCCTATCCAATTCATTGTCATCATATCTTTTCAAAAACATGAAATACCGTCATTAATCAGTCGGTTTTATTTTGTTCTAATAATCCGAAAGCCTACAATTTTATTTGCAGAACTCACCTTAAATTTCATTGTAACTTCGTTGTAAAACAGTGTAAAACTTACAGTGAATGTACCATAAATTTTACTGTTTTTGGTTTTTATTTGTATGGGAAAAAGCCGAAAAGTTAAGTGTTACATCACTTAATCACTCACCCCCTTATTCGCTGTAAAATTGGCGGTTTCTATTAAAATTTACTGCGAAAACATCGGTATTCATGGTAACTTCAGTGTAACTTTTACAAAGATTTGCATTGTTTCAATGTGGTTTTTCGAAGTTTTTCAATGTTTGTAACAGTGAAATTTAATGTTTTTTCGCTATACATTTTTATTCGGGTATGTTGTCAAAATCGAGACCCTTTTTTGATATGACAAAATTGAATGTAAATGCGTTAGAAAATGACTGCATATTATTAATCAACGATTGCATCCATTTTATGTCTAAAAAAACCCGCCAAGAGCTATCCATCCGGTAAAAATAAGCTTTTGGTAACCTGCAGTAAGACGCAGTTCTACGGTAATTAAAATATTATTGTTCGAAACCGTAAACTTTTTTTCAAGAACACACTGAGGGTATCACTTTTTCGTCATTTAAAGCATGTATGCGGAAACTGACTGATATTTAAGCATATTTTTGGAAGTGAAATATTTTGTGTTGCCAAAAACGAATACTTTTGTTGCCAAATTCGAAATCCCATTGTATCCCTATCCCACACTCCCAGGCCCAGTGTAATCGATATAAAACTCCTGTATTGAGGTGAAGGTCGTCAGAGGCTAGTTGCATTTTTTACTGATTTCAGTACTTTCACGACGAGAACAAAGTTGCTAGTAGTAGGTAATAATCTGTGATGAACAATTATGAAACGTAGAATCGCGTATCTATTTCTGCTGTTGAACGAGATCCGACAGTAATTCTATCACAAAAAATGCTGTTTACGGTGAATTTTATAAATATATTTTCGACACTCTACGACCGTTAATTTGATAGCAACAGTTATTGGTCAACTAGCTGACCCGACAAACTTCGTATTACCACAAATTAACCTGTGCTGTACATAAATCATGAATCTCGGATGATCTTTGTCACAATCTCGAGTTTTGCAAGCCCCCCAGTGGGCGGCGCTTCAGACGGCGAGTCACCGGCAACACTCGCGACCGTCTCGTCCTGAATGATCTAGTGTTACTATAGATAGTTTTTGTGGTCTTGTTATTGACTAATGTTTTATGGAGTCTCGAATTTATCGAGTTCGATTAGTTTTTGAGTTTCGCAAAAATTTCTGTTTTATTTGTATGAGAGTCCATATCCCCCTACCACAGGGGTGAGTGGTCTCTAACTATCATAAAATAAATTCAAGACTCCAAATTCTCCCACATACCAAATTTGGTTTTATTTGCTTAATTAGTTCTCAAGTTATAAGGAAATTTGAATTTCATTTGTATGGGAGCTCCCCTCTTAAAAGGGGAAGGGGTCGTAATTCACCATAGAAAAAATTTCTGCCATCTAAAACTCCCACATGCCAAATTTGGTTCCATTTGATTGATAAGTTCTCGAGATAAGAGGAAATTTGCATTTCATTTCTATGGAAGCTCACTCTCTTAAAGGGGAGATGGGCCATAACTCGCTTTCTAAAGAAGAGAGGGGTCTCAATTCACCATAGAAAAAAATCTTGCGTCCAAAACCACTTACATGTCAAATTTGGTTCCATTTGCTTGATTAGTTCTCGAGTTATGAGGAAATTTGTTTTTCATTTGTATAGGAGCCCCCCCCCCCTCTTAAAGTGGGGAAATCCATAGAAAATATACCATAGAAAATATTCTTGCCTACAAAAACACCCACATGATAAATTTGGTTCCATTTGCTTGATTAGTTCTAGAGTTATGAGGAAATTTGTATTTCGTTTGTATGAGAGCCCCCCCTCTTAAAAAGGTAAGGGGTCCTAATTCATCATAGAAAAAATGGTTGCCTCCAAAAACACCCACATGCCAGATATGGTTCCATTTGCTTGATTAGTTCTCGAATTATGAGGAAATTTGTATTTCATTTGTATAGAAGCACCCCCTCTTAAAGTTGGGAGGGGTCCTAATTCACCATAGAAAATATTTTTGCCTCCAGAAACCTCCACATGCCAAATTTGGTTCTATTTGCTTGATTAGTTCTCGAGTTATGAGGGAATTTGAATTTCATTTGTATAGGAGCCCCCCCCTCCTAAAGTGGGTAGGGGTCCCAATTCATCATAGAAAAAATTTTTGTCTCCAAAAACACCCACGTGCCAAATTTGGTTCCATTTGCTTAATTACTTCTCGAGTTATGAGGAAAATTGTGTTTCTTTGGTACAGGAACCCCCCCCTCCTAAAGTGGGGAGGGGTCCTAATTTACTATAGAAAATATTCTTGCCCTCGAAAACCTCCACATGCCAAATTTGGTTCTATTTGCTTGATTAGTTCTCGAGTTATGGGGAAATTTGTATTTCGTTTGTATGAGAACCCCCCCTCTTAAAAAGGTAAGGGGTCCTAATTCATCATAGAAAAAATGTTTGTCTCCAAAAACGCCCACATGCCAAATTTGCTTGATTACTTCTCGAGTTATGAGGAAATTGGCATTTCTTTGGTACAGGAGCCCCCCCTCTTAAAGTGGGGAGGGGTCCTAATTCACTATAGAAAATATTCTTGCCCTCGAAAACCTCCGCATGCCAAATTTGGTTCCATTTGCTTGATAAGTTCTCGAGTTATGAGGAAATTTGTATGGAATCCCCCCCTTTTAAAGAGGAGAGGAGTTATAATTCCCCTTATAAAGAGGGGAGGGGTCTCAATTTACTATAGAATAAATTCTTGTCACCGAAAACACCCACATGCCAAATTTTGTTCTATTTGCTTGATTAGTTGTCGAGTTATGCAGAAATTTGTGTTTCATTTGTATGGGAGCCCCCCCTCTTAGTGGGGGAAGGGGTTTATAACCATCACTAAAATCTTTCCTGGCCCCAAAAAACCTCTACATGCATATTTTCATGCCGATTGGTTCAGTAGTTTTCGATTTTATAAGGAACATACGGACAGACAGACAGACAGACAGAAATCCTTCTTTATAGGTATAGATTTCATGCTCAACGTAAATATGGCATCACTCCACATTTACACCCGTTTCGTTGGTAACGTACAACAACGACGGTCGCGGATTCGGAATTGCAATCGAAGTGAAGTTGTTCCTATCAATTCAAGTAAACAGTTTGGGTAAAATCATTATAATATCTTACAAAATAACTATTCGGGTGGTAAATTAAAGTTTTCTGTGTCTCAAGTTAAGTTTCACCAGTGATGTGACGACTGGAACGACTGAAAAAAATCAGAGGGGTTGTGTACAAGACACGACCGCATATATAGGTGACGCAGGACTACGTAAGTGTCTTTGTAGTGATAGTAGAATGTATTCATACTTGTAATCATTCTATTCTTCATGTATACATGCTATTTGCAACATATATACATGCTACATGCGTTATAAGTAACATTTATCAAAGTAGTAACATTGCATACGTTCAATTCTCAAAAGATTGTACATTTGAAAACAATTTAACAATATCAAGAAAACAAACTATTGCTTTCCTGCTACCTTATTGAAATTAAAGATTGTTTTTATTACCCATGTTTCCCCACGTTCAAGGGATTTTACCAATTCAATCCTATTTTATCAACAGCACATCTTTTCACTACACTTCTAATGGAACGGCAAGGATGCGTATTCATACAAAGTCGTATTATAACCGAACACTACAGCTGTAGTACATTTTTCCAACATATATATCAAATTCGCCGAGGTTTAATCGTCTCGCAGTAAGGAATTTGTGATCTGTTGGGATAATGAACTTGTGTCATTTTTTCTGGCACACTTCCCTAACACAGTCATCCAATTGGACTAGATTTAATCGCGTTCGTAAGAAATCTGTTGGTACGAGGGGGCTTTGTCACTCTTTCTGGTATACTTCTCAAGCAAGGACATCAAAATGGTCTAGGTTTAACCGCGGTGTTAAGAAATCTTGTTGAAATGAGGAAACTTTGTCGCTTGTTTTGGCTTACTTCCCAAGCACAGATATCAAATTGGTATAGGTTTAGATCATCGTAAAGAATCTTCCAACCAATCACGAAGCGAGAATTCTGGTAAAACATAGGTTCATTATTTTCAATTTTTCAATAGTTCAACTTCAAGAATCCATACTTTTCTTCATTTGGGTAAATTCTTAGAAGATTTTCCGATCGATTGGTGTAAGAATATTGAAAATCGATTGGAAAACCGCTGAGCTATTAGCGCTCAAAACCTTTCATTTTTCGTGACGCTCGCATTTATCGATTTTTTGGAATGGCACCCTATCTCAAAACTTGCCGTAAGACGTAGTCCTACGTCAAAAATTAATGAAGAATCGACGGCGAAAAAGTGAAAATATAGTGATGAATTTTAATTGGTCAGAAATCTCAGTATTTAGTGTAATTTATGCCCCAGAAAGTAATAGAACCTATAGAATGCAATGTTTAGTCCTTCGAGTTGCAAGATGTTTTTACGGCTTGCAGGTTAGATGAACTAAATTCATTATTGTGTGGACGGTTTCCCGAGTCTATGGAAGCATGTTGGTACACTGAAGAAGGGAAGGGAAGGGTGATATTCGGTGCCATACTGACTGCCATAAGGACTTTGACGACCTTGTCGTTAAAATCGCTTGTTACATGGTTACTATAGAAACAAAACTCAACACTTCTGTCGTTTTTGGTTTCTAGGACTGATTTTTGGCTGTTCAAGGGCGATCATGCAACTTCTGAAATTCGCAATAAATTCAAAGAGTGATTAACTCTTGCTGATAAAATGTGAAGATATTATCATATCAACTAAAAACTACGACTATAAATTTGCTGACACAATCCGCAATAACTATTAAGCTCAAAAACATACATCAACGCTAGTGCCATTTAGCACTGCAATGGAGCAAGAAAATCACTTTAATTTCGCCTGGCAAAACAACGAAATTCTTTGCCAGAAAACAGAAAAAAACACAAAAAAAGAAAACCGACCAAGATAAACCGTACTTTCTTACGGCCCATTTCCTCCGGCCGGCGGGGCTCGCTCAAGGTCAATGGCGGCGTCCCATCGAAGAAGCAATCAGCACTACTCGACCGACCGACGAACCGTCGATCCTTATTAGAACGAAAAATCTAGGAATCCTCCCCCAGGGTTCGCTCTTCCCGCGTCATTTATACTAGTCACCATAAATTCAAATGATTTAGCGATCAATTTGGCCATTGTTTGCTGCCAACGCTGAAGGGCGGCCGGACTAGCTCGCTCGCTCGCTCGCTCGCTACGTGCCTCAACTGGAAACCACAATTGAAGCCAAAGACAGAGTCCGTTAAAGCAGAGATAATATCCCTTCGTTGTTCTTGTTTCTTTTCGGCAATTCCACCCCTTCCCTTGTTGGGAAACAAACAAACACCCACCCACGAAAACAACGAACCTATTCCGGTTGCTCCCTCTCTTAGCAAAACACAAGCTACTTGATGAAACAGAAACCATCCAAAAAGGGCTCGTCGTATAGTAACGCAACATCAAAAAGAAAAAAAAGGGAAGCGGAAAAAATCCAATCCAAACAACAAGTCAAGCAGGCGTTGATTTTTTTCTCGCACGGCGTGAATCGACAACGACAACGTCGTCGTCCCCACCAAAACCAGCTGCTGATGTAATAATACCCACCCAAACCACCCCGTTGGCCATCGCATCCTCGTGGTGGTGGTGGTGATGGTGGTGATGGTGGGCACACACCAGTCAGTCAGTGATCCTACCACCGAAAATGGTCCTTACAATGTGCCATACAATGCCATGCCGATGTCGCTCCAACCTGAAATGAACTGCTGTGGAGGTGACGATAGCAACAAAGCAGCAGAAAAATCACCTCCAGTATTATCAACAAAGTGGTTTCTGCGGTTTTCAGGCTATCTAAATTTGTTTTCAACGATGTCGTCGTCGTCGTAGTCGCTCGTGACTAAACGGTGGGAGGGTCGGTCGGTTCTCTATGCCAAAAGCTCTGCTGCCTGGCCTGGTGCGAATTAGAATAGAAGGAACGGATATCCACTTCTACCCTCCACTTCTGCTCGGAGGGGAGAAAAAAGGAGTTAATCCAGAGTATCGCACACCGGTTCGAGACGAATATATGAGATTTAGTGGGTCCGGGGTTTTACGGCAATTGCAGAGCCATATCCGAGCCGAGGCACCGAGAAATGTTCAATGTTCGGGGTTCATTTTGCCGACCGAAAAACCAAAAATGGCTAAACAAAATTTTCCTTTTTTTTGTTTGCTCTATCGCTGTCTCTCTTCAAGCAGACCACCCAAAAATAACACAAGCTAATTTCATTCTTCGGTGCGGCGCGGCTTTGTTGTTTTGTTGGCCAGTTTTTGATACCCAGTCCCACGGCCCCGGCGTGTTCCGTTGTTCTGTTGCGGAGGGATGAACAGCACCTAACCGCAATGCATCCTGATGACAGAAAACGTAAACCACCTGGACTCTGGGGCGGGTAATATTTCGGTTTATTTCGGATGAACCAACCGTTTTTGCGTTTCGGGTGGAGTCAAGCGTATTGCGGTCACAACACGGATTATGGTTGAAATGTTGGAAACACTCGAAACCACCCCGGCACCACTGGAGTGTGTCACAGTTTCAAAGTGGAGAAAACTCCACAATGTTTGCTTTTATCCGCCTGGTGTGTTGAATATTGGAAAATATGCGCGATGGATGAGTTTAGACACCCAGTGCCAGGCGTCCATTAAAAGTCATCTGGGCATCCAGAATAACAATCGTCTGCCACGAAGTAATAACTTTGTGTCGTCATTGATAAACAACGAAAATAGTAGAGGTCCCAAGATGCTGCCTTTTTGGGGACTCCGAAATGGTTACAAAACCAGTTAGATTGTGACGTTCCCAGCTTCACAGCAATTTAACGAACTCGCAACAGGTACGGTTTTATACTATAATAAGTTGGTGGTTATGGACCTTCCAGGAAAGAATCGATGCTGTGCAGTTGATAGTTCGTTGTGCTGAACATTAGTCGATCAGAGACAACCCAAAGTAACAATACTGAAGCCTCTTCGTTTTATTTATATTTTACTAGCTGACCCGACAAACTTCGTATTGCCACAAATTAACCTGTGTTGTACATCAATCATGAATCTCGGAAGATCTTTGTCACAATCTCGAGTTTTGCAAGTTTCTGAGGAGTTCAACCTTAGATGATTCATTTTGGCAGTTATGTAACTATGAAAGCATCCCAGGTAACCAATAAGCATCACCAATGCTATTCAAATGTAGGCCAATAAGCATTTAAGTCGCCTTAAATGCTACTTAAATGCTATTTTGGCAACATATACAGCTACTTTACTGATAACCTTCTTATAGTGCTGACAATGCTAACTTACAGCTAATTACCGACACAAAAAATTTGAAAACAATTTTGGATGCCAATTTACAACACCTTTGCAGTCAAACAGCTAATATACAGCAACGTGCAGTATAAAATGCCAGAAACGCTGATTTGCTGCTTATGTTAATGCTTATTGGTTACCAGGAATGGGTAGTTTAATATACAAATTTGCAATTTTTCCTCACACTAAAGTAGAAAACAACTCCCGTGTCCCCTCATTGCATAGCCAGAAAGCGGACAGTAATATTCACCATGATTGTACAACATTTCGCCGAATATCATTTTGCGAAAAACTTTAAGCGGAATGTACCATTTCACGGAAAACTTTTTTGTGGGAAGTACCATTTCGCGATCCTCTCCTTACTCGCTGTCACTCGTTCCAGGAAATCCAGGTAGACCTAGGAAAACAAGTACACCTAGACAGTAGTGATTTCTGCGGGGAGTTGCCTCCTCCCAGTGGGCGGCGCTTCCAACGGCGGGTCACCGGCAACACTCGCGGCCGTCTCGTCCTGAATGATCTAGTGTTACTATAGATAGTTTTTGTGGTCTTGCTATTGACTAATGTTTTATGGAAGAGTCTCGAATTTCTCGAGTTCGATTAGTTTTTGAGTTTTGCAAAAATTTCTGTTTTATTTGTATGAGAGTCCATATCCCCCTACCACAGGGGTGAGGTCTTTAACTATCATAAAATAAATTCAAGACTCAAAAATCTCACACATGCCAAATTTGGTTCCATTTGCTTGATTAGTTCTCGAGTTATGAGGAAATTTGTTTTTCATTTGTATAGAAGCCCCGCCTCCTAAAGTGGGGAGGGGTCCTAATTCACTATAGAAAATATTCTTGCCTCCAAAAACACCTACATGCCAAATTTGGTTCCATTTACTTGATTAGTTCTCGAGTTAAGAGGAAATTTGTATTTCGTTTGTATAGGAGCCTCCCCCTCTTAAAGTGGGGAGGGGTCCTAATTCACCATAGAAAACATTCTTGCCCTCGAAAATCTTCGCATGCCAAATTTGGTTCCATTTGCTTGATTAGTTCTCGAGTTATGAGGCAATTTGTATTTCATTTGTATGGAAGCCCCCCCCCCCCTCTTAAAGGGGTGAGGAGTCATAATTCCCCTTCTAAAGAGGGGAGGGGTCTTAATTTACCATAGAATAAATTCTTGTCACCAAAAACACCCACATGCCAAATTTTGTTCTATTTGCTTGATTAGTTCTCGAGTTATGCAGAAATTTGAGTTTGATTTGTATGGAAGCCCCCCCTCTTAGTTGGGGGAGGGGTATCTAACCATCACTAAAACCTTTCCTGGCCCCAGAAACCTCTGCAGGCAAATTTTCACGCCGATTGGTTTAGTAGTTTTTGATTCTATAAGGGGGATGTTCCAGACAGACAGACAGACAGAAATCCATTTTTATATATAAGATAAAGGTATAAATCATTTCCTCTGGGTTTATCATGGTGTTGCGTAATACCAAAACGGTACAAGTCAAAAACTACTTATAGCTAGTTAAAAAACCGTAAGCATCTGATTAAAGCAAATTTATGTTAGTTTTATGGTGCTATTAATATGGTAATACCCCGTCCAAACAGATTTATTACTGCTACTTATTATAAAGAATATTGCCGTTTCCTAGCATTTTTTTTTTTGGTCGCCAAACAACAATTCATCGAAGCTCTAATGCGAGTTGCAGAAAAGAAGTCATTATTAGTCAGTTTTCATATCAGAATGCAACTAGAATGACTTTGATATACACTAAGATTGACTTGTCGAATATATGTATTATTTTTCAACAGTTAGTTTTCAAAAATAGCAAAATTTGGCGGCGCACTAATTTTAGCCACTTATCATTCCAATCTGCACGAAAAAATTTAATGCGCATATGCTGCACAGCTGCGTGAGACTTCTGAAAATTTATTAATCATTCTATGGGAGGTTTTATTATGGTCACTGTAAATCAAATCAATCAGGATGTTCTGACAGTAAAACTTTACCTTTTCTGTTCACGGCTTTATATTTTCCAGTCAGTAAAGCTGTCTGGGTGCTTTAACTTTTTACGCAGCAAGTTTTATAACTTTGTCGAACAGAGCGAAAAGCTTTATTAGATTATGGCGGTTGCAGTCAAATAGCGAAAAGCATAATTGGTTTTATTGCTCATTTCACAGGAGGGTATTAAACCTATTTGAACTTATGGCTTGACTCTTCAAGAGCTTATAAAAACCATCAAAAGATTCTAGTGAAGCTCATAGTTTTATTAGCGATTTTATGAAGTTGGTCATGAAAACCACTAGAGGAACGTGATAAAACATAAATTACTGCTTGGGTTATCACCCTTCTTGAACACAAAAAACATATAAGACTCTTCAAGATACAAGGAAATGGTTGGCATTGCAAAGAAAGATAGAAGATAGAAACTTCAAAACTTCAAAAGGGCGTAACTAAAAAAATTATTAAACCATTTTTTAAAAATTTGGCCAAAAGGTGCACAATGAGGCAGTGTAATACCAAATGAAATTGATCGTTTTGATGGCTCAACTCAACTCATGACACTTTCTCTTTTCCAACTGTGCTTTCTCTCTCTTTCTTACTTTGCTGAGAAAGAGCGACAGGACAGTTAGAGGACACATATAGGACAGATAGAGAACAGATAGATGATAGATAGAGGACAGATAGAGGCTAAATAGAGGCAAGGTAGAGGACAGATATAGGACAGATAGAGGCTAGATAGAGCACAGATAACTGAACAGCTGGATGGCTAAATAGCTTGATAGCTGAATAGCTGGATAGCTGGAAGCTGCTGGATAGCTGGATAGCTCTAGTTAGCTGAATAGCAGGCTAGCTGGATGGATGGATAGTCGGATAGTTGAATAGCTGCTGGATAGGTGGATGACTCTAAATAGATGAATAGCTGGATAGCTCTAAATAGCTGGATGCTTGCATAGCTGGATAATGGATAGTTGGATGGCTGGATAGCCGGATAGCCGGATAGCTGAATAGCTCTAGATAGCTGGATAGATGGATTGAAAAATAACAAAAAAGTAAAAGGGCAGAAACTGAAAAAGGACAGAACAGAAAATGAGAAGTGAATAAGAGAAAAACATAAAGTAGAAAAACAGAGAGGGCGATGAGAAGAGAGAGAGAGAGAGGTAATAGAGAAAAATAGAGAGAGGTAGGAAACAATAACAGTAGAGATTAACGATAGGAAAAGTTTTGAAGTGAAAATTTCAAAGCAACGTTACAAATAACACTTATTTGACTTGACTGACTCATTCCTTACAAGTGAATTACAGTTTCTCGTCAGTAAAATAAACTAATAAAGTTAACAACTTTAATTTTAGTCGAAGTTCATTTTCTAATATTTAAAAGTTACAAGCTCAGCTCGAATCTTTCCTCTTTTTCTTTAATCAGCATTCGAAAGCATTTATGAAATGCATCGCAGCTTGCACGCACGGTTTCCTGAGGCATATCGTCCCAAATAGGAATCAAAAGTTGTGAACTTTTATGCTTTCAATTTAATTGAGCTTGTATCCACATGCGAAATAATTCAACGGATTAAGAATCGGTGATAATACGAAATGGCTGGTAAATGGCTAGGTAATGCGTACCATCGGTGCCTTGTGCACTGGGCATAAAATAGACCCCACAGTGGTTCACAGCCTCTTACCTAGCAACTCCTACCCCAACCTCCTCGTGGTACCAGCCGGGATACGAGCAACCTCGGGTGGAGATCGGGTAACCAACCCCGGTGGAAACCAAGGTCGTATGCTGACAGGGGGGGAGGGCTCCTTCGAGCTACGTTGGCCCTCCGGCGATACTGTGGGGTTGGTTGCGGGCTTTGCAAGCCTGAACCACCAAAAAAACCAAAGCAATGGACTCCGTAAGTAATAATAATAACTCTAATCGGAACAATCGGCAAAGACCCAGGCGACGAAAACGGACTAACGATTGGAAATTAGGAACATGGAACTGTCGGTCTCTAAATTTCCTCGGAAGTACCCACGTGCTTTCTAAAGAAGTGAAGAGCCGCAAGTTCGACATCGTAGCGCTGCAGGAGGTATGCTGGAAAGGAACGATGGTACGTACGTATAGAGATGGTCATACCATCTACCAGAGCTGCGGCAATACACACGAGCTGGGCACAGCTTTTATAGTGATGGGCGAGATGCAGAAGCGGGTGATCGGGTGGTGGCCGATCAACCCCCGAATGTGCAGATTAAGAATCAAGGGCCGATTCTTCAATATAAGCATAATTAACGTGCACAGCCCTCACCTCGGAAGTACCGATGATGACAAAGACGAATTCTACGCGCAGTTGGAGCGTGAATACGACCGCTGCCCAAGACATGATGTCAAAATTATCATCGGGGACTGTAATGCTCAGGTTGGTCAGGAGGAGGAATTCAAACCGGTGATTGGACGGTTCAGCGCTCACCCGCAAACGAACGAAAACGGCCTAAGACTTGTCGACTTCGCCGCCTCCAAGAACATGGCCATACGTAGTACCTTCTTCCAGCATAACCTCTACCATCGGTACACCTGGAGATCACCCAACCAGACAGAATCACAAATCGACCACGTTCTGATAGATGGTCGGCACTTTTCAGACATTATCGACGTCAGAACCTATCCGGGCGCTAACATTGATTCGGATCACTACCTAGTGATGGTAAGGATACGTCAAAAACTATCTGTTGTGAACAACATACGATACCGCCGCCCGCCACGGTATAATCTAGCGCGACTGAAGCAACCAGAGGTCGCCGAAAACTACGCGTTATCTCTCGAAACCGCGCTGCCGGAAGAGGGAGAGCTGGATGAAGCCCCTCTTGAAGACTGTTGGAATGCCGTGAAAACAGCCATTAACAGCGTAGCGGAGAACGTCCTAGGCAGTGTGGCACCGAATCGACGTAACGAATGGTTTGATGAGGAATGCCAGCAGATATTGGATGAGAAGAACGCAGCGCGGGTACAAATGCTGCGTAGAGCCACCCGTCAGAATGTGGAGCGATACAAACAGAAGCGGAGGCAGCAAACCCGACTCTTCAAGGAAAAGAAGCGCCACCAAGAGGAGAAGGAGTGCGAAGAACTCGAACAGCTGTACCGCTTTCACGACACACGGAAGTTCTATCAGAAACTCAACGGATCTCGCAAAGGCTTCGTGCCGCGGGCCGAAATGTGCAGAGATAAAGATGGAGGTATCCTGACTGATGACCGTGCGGTGATCGAAAGGTGGAAGCAGCACTACGATGAACACCTGAATGGCGTGCAGGCGGAAGACCATGATAGCGAAGGAAGTGACCACATTGGTGCAGCAAGCAACGAAGATGTGCCACCCCCATCGATAAGGGAAGTTAAAGAAGCCATCCAGCGGCTGAAGAACAACAAAGCAGCGGGAAAGGATGGCATTGGAGCGGAACTTATTAAAATGGGCCCGGACAAGTTGGCCGGCTGTCTGCATCAATTGATTGTCAAGATTTGGGATACGGAACGACTACCGGAGGAGTGGAAAGACGGGGTTATCTGCCCTATCTACAAGAAAGGTGATAAGCTGGATTGTGAGAACTACCGAGCCATCACTATCCTGAATGCCGCCTACAAAGTGCTGTCCCAAGTCCTCTTTCATCGACTATCGCCAATAGCCAATAGATTTGTGGGAAGTTACCAGGCCGGCTTCATGGAGGGTCGGTCTACAACAGACCAAATCTTCACCCTGCGGCAGATCCTCCAGAAGTGCCGCGAATTCCGAGTCCCCACGCACCACCTGTTCATCGATTTCAAAGCCGCATATGATAGCGTAAACCGACAAGAGCTATGGAAAATTTTGGACGAAAACGGCTTTCCGGGTAAGCTTACTAGACTTATCATGGCTACGATGGATGGGATCCAGTGCTGTGTGAGAATCTCGGGTGGATTGTCGGACCCATTCGAATCTCGCAGGGGACTTCGACAAGGAGATGGTCTTTCCTGCCTGCTATTCAACATTGCGCTTGAAGGTGTTATAAGGCGAGCGGCGATCGAAATGCGGGGCACGATTTTCAATAAATCCAGTCAATTTATCTGCTTTGCTGACGACGTGGATGCTGTCGGCAGAACATTTGAGGCGGTGGAAGATCAGTACACCAGACTGAAACGCGAAGCAGAGAAGATTGGATTGCAGATAAATACGTCTAAAACGAAGTATATGCTGGCGGGCGGGACCGAGCGCGACAGGGCTCGCTTGGGCAGCACCGTGGTAATCGACGGGGATGAGTTCGAGGTAGTCGACGAGTTCGTATACCTTGGCTCGCTGGCAACAGAGGACAACAATACCAGCCTCCAGTGAGATTAAAAGACGTATTATCAGCGGAAGTCGGGCCTACTACGGACTCCACAAACACTTGCGGTCGAACAATCTGAGCCCCCGTACAAAGTGCACACTGTACAAAACGCTAATTAGACCGGTTGTCCTCTACGGGCACGAAACGTGGACATTGCTAGAAGAGGACCTACGAGCACTCGGAGTTTTCGAACGGCGGGTGCTAAGAACCATCTTTGGCGGAGTGCAAGAGAACGGTGTATGGAGGCGAAGAATGAACCACGAGCTCGCGCGTCTCTACGGCGAACCAAGTATTCAGAAAGTGGTTAAAGCTGGACGGATACGTTGGGCAGGACATGTTGCTAGAATGCCGGACAACTATCCTGCAAAAATGGTTTTCGCATCAAATCCGGTAGGAACAAGACGAAGAGGGGCACAGCGAGCGAGGTGGCAAGACCAGGTGGAGCGAGATCTGGCGAGCACTGGGTGCCCGCGGAACTGGAGATCAGTTGCCATGGACCGAAACAGATGGAGAAATTATACTGCGCAGGCCTTGTCATAAGACGTTAGGCCAATTAAGTAAGTAAGTAAGTAAGATAATACGAAATGGGGTAAATTTTGACGGCACCACTCTTGTGACACCACTCGTGACGCTGCTCACGGAGGACATAGGCGCCCTTGCCGTATTCGAGCGGAAAGTGCTGTGGACGATATTTGACGGAGTACAAACTGAAAGCGGAGAGTGGGCGGAGGGTGTATGAATCACGAACTACAGGTACTGCTTAGGGAGACTCCCATAGTACATCTAGCGAAAGTTAGCAGGCTACGGTGGGCCGGACACATCGTAAAAGGATGCCGGACGACAGTGCGACGAAAATAGTCCTCTTCAACAACCCCACCGGCACCAGCAACGGGGGGGCCCAACGTGCACGATGGTTCGACCAGGTCGAAAGCGATTTGCGACTTCTGAGACGACTAGGAAATTGACGACGGGTGGCCCAAGACCGAGTTGAATGGAGACAAGTGCTTGAAACAGCACGAGCCACTCCGGCTCGATGCTGCTGAAGAAGAAGAAGTTTAATTTGTAGCAATACGAAGTTTTTCGGGTCAGCTAGTTATTGGTAAACTAACACAGGAATTGGTACAAAGACTATGGGACACAGGGACTTCGACATTTTTATGTATAGCAGCTTATCAAGCACTTGTACACTTGTTTGGTTTTAACTATATAATAGTTGAATAAGCTCTTAAACAAAAATGTTTGTTGATGTTGTTGTATGTTTGTTGTTTGGAGATTTTCAATCCAATTTTAATAAAGTATTGTTCAATTTTGTACGACTTTTTCATAAAATGGTTAAAATTGAATTGAATGAATATTATCTTAAGTTTCATATAATTGTTTTCCAGCTTCATTTTTTCACTTTTCTAATTCACGACACGGCTCATATGAAAGAAATATAGTTTGCCACCTTAATTTTAAAATTTGTAAGTCAACGGAGTCTTGGTGTTTTTATCCTTACTTGAATTGTTTTATTTTCTATATTTTTTCAAAGATTGAAACGAAGATTGAAAATATTGTTAGAGGTAGGTATAGAGTTTCTAAACAGCAACTCCCAGGAAGCAGGATCGGCACAGATTTTACATTATTTGGGGTAGTTTATCGAAAGCACAACGACGTAATTGACGTTCAACAAAATACTTTCACCGAGTTTAACCGCCAAAGCGACAGGATTGGGTTCCCCTAATTAAATCTCTACAAGTTGAAAAATTCCCAACTAATTATCTAAAAATTGAAAACTTTTAAGCATCGTGCAGCCGCCAGCGTTGGAGCGGAGGTCTTATTAAATTTGTGTCTAGAAAATCCTTTCCCGAGTCGCAAAATTGGGCTAGAAGCCCAAATTAATTTCAGCAATATTTTGAACTTTATTATTCAATTGAGTCACACACTGACAACCGCAACGAAGTATTTACCCTTTTTTTTTTTGAAGAGCGACACAAGCTCAATCAACCCTGCATTAATACTTCATGTGTGCTCGCTTTTCGGTTCGGAGTAAAATTCCCAGATCAGAACCTGTCTGCTTGTCACGAGTTTTACGATTATTAACTTCTGCGGCCAGTTCAATCAAACAGTTATTTTTCCTCTATCAGTCGGAAAAGAAACGGTGTGCTCGCGAATCATGATTTGTTGTTGGACATGAAATAAGGATTCCATACAGGAGTTCCCCCATTTCCACCGATTTTCTACGAACGGGCAGCGGGCGGGGAACTGGCAGGGTGAAAATTCAATTTACTCACAATTGATAAATATTTGCCATATTATAGTTCAGCCGGGAAGCCCGACCAAACGACGGCGCAACCTTTTGCACTTCCGCAGGCATCGTTTCGTTTGGTTTACTTCGGCCGCAGCGCATCGGGGCCGGGGGGCGGTAGGCGAATTGTTGAACAAAAAAATCGGGTTAGCCGTCGTTTCACATACTGACTATTACTGACTGTGCCGCGGGCGCTGCCGCAAACGAAGAAGGCTTACCGAAAATAATGGAGAGGGCAAAAACTGAATCATAACACCTACCGGACCCAGCCGCAGCCGCCGTCACCACCGCCCATCTGTGGCAAGTCGGAAAAGGATTCGCGCGTGAAAGGCAGCAACACGAAGATGTTCGCTGCGCCCTTCCCGAATCTTCCAATAAAGGAGGTGGAAAACCGTGAAGAGAAATGAAAAATTCCAACAGCTGCGGCGGGCCGAACCAGTCAGTGGAGCCGGTAAAATAGAGTTTATAAAATGGAGGGTTTATAAAAATGGAAAATATAAACGAAATCAATAGCTGATAGGCAGGCCAGCTGAGAAAGCATTTGCCGGAGGAGGAGGAGGAGGGTACAAACTAGGGGAGAGGACTCCGGTTGCATGGAGACGATATTTCGCGATACACACGGAACGGAATGGTTTCGAGGAGGTTTTCGGGTGAATCCTATCAAACCACGGCGCCGCGACGCGCCGCAGGCGGAAGGCTCGACGTGAAGTGTATATGTAGGACATATCGTAATGTAAATATAAATAACATAACAGTCAGAAGAGGATTTCCTAATGGGGGGTTTAGAATGAAAAACGCGGTAAACGGTGGGCCAGTGAGTAGCAACAACAACAACAACGGCGTGAAAGTATGAAAGCCTTGATCACACCGACCGACAGCAGTCGGTCGCGGTCACGGTCGCGTTGGATTCGCGTGAACCGGAAAAAATACTGAACCCTGAGACGGGTTGCAGTGAAGCAGAATGTTGCTTCAGCAAGCGAGCTAAGCTGTTTTTCAATAGAGATTGCAGATTAATATTTAGCCCAACTTACGAGGTTGTTTATTTTGAAGGAAATATCCTTCTAACCTACTTGCTAGAAGGATTCTAGCAGAAACGAGCCCATATTTTAGTGGATTTAAGCCCCGGGATCGGGAAAGTTTCAAGCAGTTCTCCACGCCAGCAGATGAGAAAAAAAAAACATGTTGGGTTGATCTGACACAAATGAGTTTGTTTTTCAAAGGATTGATCGCTATTACCATGGCAATGCACGAGCTACGAGTGGATGCTAGACAAGGATGTCATGGATTGCTGCTAGAGTCAGTAGGATCATTGCACTAGCACAGCAATTGTACCGTATTCCGTAAGAGCCGACTGCGATGAATTATATTAGCTTTGAACACCGAAATCGTAATCGAGTGACCTGCGGAACAGTAAGAATTCTTTTGACGTAGAACTACGTCCTTACTTTCCATTCTATCTATATGGGGAAGCACTTTAGAAAAACGAAAAGGGAACATGTAACAAAAAGTGGTTATAGTTTGCATGCTTATAACTCAGTCATCCGCATTGGCGTAGCTAGAGGGGGTGCCTGAGGGACTAGGCCCCTTTCAGAGTTCTGCAGACCCCTCCAGAAATTATCACCATCAGAATTTGAAAACCAGAAAAAATTCAATGTATTTGTTCCCAAAAATATTTCCCTTCTTATTCTTTTCGCGCAAAAACCAAACGAATGTCACTAGCTTTTTAGTTGTGCCATTACAGTTCTTCGATGAATACGACAATGGCGAAGTTGCAGAAGGAGGCGCAAAGGAAGTTAACCTAGGAGTGTCCATGGAAGATAGTAATGTCCCAGCACCTGATCTTTAAGAAGTCAAACCAAAAAAAGGGGTTTCTGAAAACTAACCAAGCCGCTGCACAGTGGGGATTTTTTAGAAAAAAAAGTCCTTTATACCATGCCGCTGGGCTAGAATCAATCTTTTGATGTCAAAAGAGAGATATTTTTATAAGAATACCAGTGGTGTGCAGCTTGTTTACGGCACGCATCTGTTTGCAGCAGTTTTTGCCAAACGAAGGGCATTTTACCCTACTTTTCTCGACATGAAGGGATGAAAAAGTCCATATCTCCGGATTCCGCTGAGATAAAATTGATCTTTTTTCGCCATATTTCATCAAGAGGATTCCAACGCTACCCCCCTACCTTTGGCCAAATAAACAAAATTTTATCTTAGTTTTATTAATGATCTTATATATAAAAATGGATTTCTGTCTGTCTGTCTGTCGGGATGTTCCTTATAGAATCAAAAACTACTAAACCAATCGGTGTGAAAATTTGCATGCAGAGGTTTCTGGGGCCAGGAAAGGTTTTAATGATGGTTAGAGACCCCTCCCATACAAATGAGGGGGGGGCTCCCACACAAATGAAACACAAATTTCTGCATAACTCGAGAACTAATCAACCAAATAGAACAAAATTTGGCATGTGGGTGTTTTTGGTGACACGAATTTATTCTATGGTAAATTGAGACCCCTCTCCTCTTTAGAAGGGGAATTATGACGCCACTCCCCTTTAAGAGGGGGTGCTTCCATACAAATGAAATACAAATTTCCTCATAACTCGAAAACTAATCAAGCAAATGGAACAAAATTTGGCATGTGAAAGTTTTCGAGGGCAAGAATATTTTCTAAGGTGAATTAGGACCCCTCCCCACTTTAAGAGGGGGGGGCTTCTACACGAAGTAAATACAAAGTTCCTCATAATTCGAGAACTAATCAAGCAAATGGAACCAAATTTGGCATCTGGGAGATTTTGAAGTCTTGAATTTAGTTCATGATAGTTAGAGACCTCTCACCCCTGTGGTAGGGGGATATTGACTCTCATTCGAATAAAACAGAAATTTTTGCGAAACTCAAAAACTAATCGAACTCGAGAAATTCGAGACTCTTCCATAAAACATTAGTCAATAACAAGACCAGTAAAACTATCTATAGTAACACTAGATCATTCAGGACGAGACGGCCGCGAGTTTTGCCGGCGACCCGCCGTCGGAAGCGCCGCCCACTGGGGTGAGGCAACTCCCCGCAGAAATCACTACTGTCTAGGTTTATTTGCTTTCCTAGGTCTATCTGGGTTTCCTGGAACGAGCGACAGCGAGTAAGGAGAGGATCGCGAAATGGTACTTTCCACGAAAAAATTTTCCGTGAAATAGCACATACCGCTTAAGGTTTTTCGCAAAATGATGTTCGGCGAAATGTACAATCATGGCGAATATTACTATCCGCTTTCTGGAGAAACTACCGGAGTAATGGATGGAAGGAGTGTTTGTCCCATCTACAAAAAGGGACTGCTGCAACTATCGCGGCATAACGCTGGTAAACGCCGCTTCCAAGGAACTCTCTCAGATCACTCAGTTACGCTGGCTGTCACCGATAGCACACGGTTTCGTAGGAAATTCAAAGGCAAGATTCAAGGGGACTCGCGCGACTACGGACCACATTTTTACAATTCGACAGATCTTGCAGAAATATCGGGAGCACAACGTGCCCGCGCATCATATCTTTACTGACTTTAAAGCGGCATACGATACAGTCGATCGAGACCAGCTATGGCAGTTAATGCATGAACGCGGTTTTCCGGATAAATCGATGCGCTGAGTGACCCAAGATCATGTTGAATAAAGACAAGAATAAGGGCGTATTTAGAAATGAGATTACTTTTTTTTTCAAAAAATTGAAAATTACTTATTTGATCAAAGTGACGCCAAAGGAAAAGTTACAGGAAAAAAAATTAGGCAAATCGGTAAAACTTTTCCTTTGGCGTCATTTTGATCAAATAAGTAGTTTTCAAGATAAGATTTTTTTAAAAAAAAGTAATCTCATTTCTAAATACGCCCTTTTGAAAAATTACTCTTGACGAAAAAAAATCAAGTTAAGTGGAAAATGAATTCTTGCGTGATATCCAACACATCCGGGAAATTTCATTCCAATCAAAAATAGTCCAGTCAACCCATTTTGCTTGTTGAGCTGGAATTGCTCCATCAAATCAGTCTGCGGTCCGCAAGGACCATATTCAAGTGTCGTATACGGCCCGCGGGCCGCAGTTTGGCCATCACTATCAGTGAATAATATTGGTCGATATATTCCGGTTTTAATTTGAATGCTTTTTCTCTAATTTTTTAAGTTTTTTGGCAGATTTATTTTCTCTTTTTCTTGTTGTTATGATTTCTTATGCCAGAAAATACATAAGCTTGAACTGATTGGAGTATTTTATCTAAATATCCATACTTTGAGCTGGTCGTATGATAACAAAAAAACTTATTAACTTATTAAAACAAAAAAAAAATATTTCGGTACATTCATTGTGTAATTAAATATATGGTTCGGTACGACCATAGATTAACTAAATGGTTCCGTACGACCACTGATGAGTAAAATGATTAGACACGATCATTGTTAAATGATGGTGCGGTACGACCATAGATTATTTATACGGTTCGGTACGACAATTTATAAGGTAATTGATTCAGTGCGTTATGTTCATCAAGTGTGAATCAAGCTTCAGGTTATAGCATAGAACTATTTTTTTCCTTTTATGGTATCGCCGCATTCAGTATGCCAGGATGCAAATATGTACCATCACGGATGTCAAAGGGGACTCCTATATTGAAAAGAGAGCCACAAAAGAAGATGGTAAGTAATAATATGTTAAGTTGGCTGCGCTTGGCTGGAACGACCCTTGGCTGGAAAATTTAATAGCAAAATCCACAGGCAGAGAATCCTTCGGGTTCAGAAAGATTTATATTTAAAGCGCATGAAGAAAAATTCCACATTACTGAAAAGGCAAAAATCGAATTAGGGTTTTTTTCTAATTTCCGTCGTAATAAGTAAAACCATTCTAATTTTCATCATTTGTTGGATGGATTTAATGAATACTCCAAAAGTTCTTGTGCTGATTTGAGTAAAACACACTTACACACACACACACACACATGTTATTCTACAAAATTTCTGCAGGTCAGGCAAGTTTCCCTGGCTGTAGAATACCGACAATGCCTTGCGTGAGTTATTTTCATTTATGAATGACGGAAATTAAAACGATTAGTCGACATTGTCTTCTTCGTCGCACAAAAAACGTACGAAATTTGGCTGGTAGGACTTCTTTAATGATAAAAAGCATTTAAATAGATCTCAGCTCACTTTGATTGATCGCGGTGATTAGGGAATAACTAGTTTTGCATTGTGTGTCATAAAAATGCTGATATTTTTAATAAATTTGCGTTGGATAGGACGGGAATAGGCAATTACGACGATGTAGCAACATACCCTACGAAATTACATTACGAATCGAATCATCCTCAACGCCGAAAGACCCGGAAGCTTGTGTTTCCTCTCAGAAAAAAGTCAGTGATATGGAAGGAATGCGCTAGGACTACCGACCGTTTTCACCGGGTACTCCTAACCAGATACCAATATCAATACCAATTGAATGTATGACAATGTATGTATTTTATCCCAAAAAACGGCAAATTCGTCAATAAAAATTGTTTTGAAGAGCATAAGTTAGATGCTATGCTTTTATATTTAGTTTTTTTCAATCATTATTTTATCTTGTGAAAAACTGCTCAGTTAGCTTCGAGGTACGATGCTGGTCTAACAAGCCAGTCGTTGTATGTTCGAATCTCGGCTATGCGATACTGCTTGATAGAGTCAGTACGATTTTTGCAAGTCCTGTTCTCTAAAAACCGGCTGTGAAGCCTGTCGATAAAGAAGGGTCTAGTATTAGAAAGATGTTTAAGCCCAAGGTTTTTTTTATCTTGTAAAAAGAGGAGAGATGTGGGGGTTGAAAACCCCTGATACAGAATATCGCATCATAACATCGCTCGCCCTCTGCCGAGATTCGGCAGAGTTACGTTGTGCTACCGTCGCGACAAACCGTATAGTATTTAACAGTTCGGTGCGTCATCGTGTCGGCAATCATCGATATCGTCGGGATTCCGACCGCGTTCAACGACCTGACAACGACTGATCACAGCCAGTCGTCTGCAGTTGGTTAGCAAGCAAGACGTGAGCGACGTTCTTTGTGGCTGTAATTTAGGCATTTCACCTAGGGGTTATCTCTTATTATAGTTTAGTCCGAACAAACGGTAGCGAGTAAGAACGGTATATACCCAATATTTGGGCAGGTCGAAGGTCGCGAATATTTGCTATGACATTCGACTATTGGTAATTCGGCCATGTGTGTTTCAGTCATTTGTTATTCGGCCATTTATGTTTCGGCCGTTTGACCTCTTGCAAGCTAAGGGTAGTTTGCCTTACGCCTTAAGAATGCCTTATGCATATTGTCCATTATTGCTATTGTCCATTAGGTCTAATGTATTTAGGCCTAACGTCCGTATGCCTAGTGGAGTATATCCAAGACAAATGTTTTAATGTAAGAACGATTTTTTTTGCTTAAGAAATTTCAAAATTATTTAGTAGCGTATGACTCGACCTTTCCGAATGCGGTTTGTTAGTGTTTGTTTTTTGTGCCCGCGATTTTTTAGCTCTGATTTGGCAGCAAATTCGTCACATTTATATAGTTGCTGCGTCATACTTACTATACTTTAGTGGCAACGGTCCGATCCTGCGCCGAACGAATTATGGTCCTCCAGTACCGTCGGTCCTGGGCTGCCGTTCTCCAATCCCCACGAACACCAGCTGAACGTGCATCGTCTTCGACAGCACACACCCTCCGGGTGCGGGGTCTGCCTCGGAGTCTACGGCCTCTTCCTGGTTCTCTGCTGAAACTAGTTTTGGCTACTCCTTCATCGGGCATTCTGACCACGTGTCCAGCCCACCGCAGCCTACCACATTGCACTACCTTCACTATATCAGCATATTTGTATACTTGGTACAGCTCGTGATTCATGCGTCTGCGCCAAACTCCATTTTACGCTCAAAAATCGCCGATCAGCTTCCAGTATATAAATTCCTCCACTACTTCATATCATTCTCCATCTAACTCCACCTCGGCACCAACACCACTTGAGCTCCCACGTTCCCTACCAGCAACCATGTACTTCGTTTTGGCGGTATTAATGGTAAGTCCCAATCTCGCAGCTTCCCTTTTAAAGGGCCTGAAGGCCTCTTCCACTGCTCTACGGTTGATTCCGATGATATCGACGTCATCCGCAAAACCAAGAAGCATGTGAGATTTCGTGATGATAGTTCCATTCCTTACCACGTTTGCTCTTCGTAATGCACCTTCCAAGGCAATGTTGAATAGCAGGTTAGAGAGTGCATCCCCTTGCTTCAGTCCATCCAACGTCACGAAAGCAGCTGAGGTCTCACCCGCTATTCTAACGCGGATTTGGATCCGTCCAGCGCCGCACGAATCAGCGTAACTAGTTTCGTCGGAAAACCATGTTCTAGCATTATCTGCTAGAGCTCATTTCGTTTAACTGAATCGTACGCCGCTTTAAAGTCCACAAACAAATGGTGTGTCTGCAAGTTGTACTCCCGGAACTTGTCTAGCAACTGACGCAAGGTAAACATTTGATCCGTCGTGGAGCGACCCTCACGAAAACCAGCTTGGTATTCCGAAGGACTCCACTATCGGTATCAGTCTGCAGAACAGGATACGGGAAAGCATCTTGTAGGCAGAATTAAGCAATGTAATTCCTCGATAGTTTTTATACTCCAGTCGATGTCCCTTTTTGAAAACTGGGCAAATGAGGCCATCCAACCACTCCTCCGGTATTTATTCTTCCTCCCAGATCCTGACAATGATCCGGTGGATTGCTTCGTACAGCCGCTCACTCCCCGCTTTTAGAAGTTCAGCCGGGATACCGTCCTTCCCAGCAGCCTTACCGTTTCTCAGCTCACTGATTGCCTTCTTAACCTCTTCCTGTGTTGGTGGCTCCACAGCTTGACCATCGCTTACAATTTCTATCCTGTCCCTGCTGATCTCCGCATTTACCTCTCCATTCAATAATGTCTGGAAGTGCTCCTTCTACCTGGCTGCTACCGCCGTTTTGTCGGTAAGCAGGTTGCCGGCACTATCATTGCACATCACAGGCATGGCAAAATTCCTGCATCTCACCGTTTTATAGGAACTCCGTGTGTCGTTGCTGGCGTATCGCTCCTCTGCGCCGACGAGCACGTGCTCCTTGTACTCGCGTTTCTTTAGACGATGCATTCTTTTTTCCGCAGCTCTACCCGAGCAGGAGCGAAGAGCAAAATAATACAAAAACAATATCAAACTGTGTTATAATGGTATATTTTGTAATTGAATAGATATGGAGATACATTGATAACACATTTTGTTATTGAGTAGATATTTAAAACAGTGGTTGTAAGATTAGCATAATAACTTATTTTGTTATCATATCTTATTTTGGCCTTAAAATGACATTCGATATATTTCATACAATATTTTTTATTGATTAAATAAATTTTAGCTTATAAATATTTTATAAAAGGATTTTTTAATATATCATATATTACTGCATTTGTTATTCAATACCTTAACAATACTGAAATATGGTATTCTAAACTCGGAATACAGTCATGTTATTGCTTTGTTATTCAAATAACACAAGTAGTTATTCTTTTAGCCTTAAAGGAGTAAAATTTTGATATTATTTTTTGTTATTTTACCAACTATGTCAGCCAAAACAAGACCAAATTTTGATATGAATTATTCGATTTCCAATAACACATTTTGATATTATTTTGCTATTCGCTTCTGCTCGGGTAGTCTCTCTGTATATCTCTCTGTTGAGACGCGTTGCCGCAGTGAGCATGCTACTCCTGGCCTGGTTCTTTTCATCTGTCACTCTCTGGCATTCCGCATCAAACCAGCTGTTACGCTGCCTTCCACGCGCCGTGCCTACCATCTCTCTCGCTGCTGTTTGGATGGCACCATGGATGTTCCTCCACAGCCCATTTATATCTTCTTATTCTACCTGCTGTTCTGCGATTCGCTGGTCAAGCTTCCTGGCGTACTCCACTGCTACGTCATCTGCCGTTAACCGCTGGATGTTGAAACGCAGCGTCCTCTCAGTGCGAGCTTTCGCCGTGTTCGACAGCCTTGCGCGAATCTTACTCACAGCGAGATGGTGGTCAGAGTCGATATTTGGTCCACGAAAAGACCGTACATCGATAACATCCGAAAAGTGTCGACCGTCAATCAAGACATGATCGATCTGAGAGCTAGAGTCTCCATTTGGATGCCTCCAGGTTTGTTTCCGAATATTCAAACGTGGAAAGTAGGTACTACAGATGGTCGCGCAAAACTTATGAGCCTCAGACCGTTATCATTGGTCGACAGATGCAGGCTATGTCTTCCAATAACTGGTCGGAAGAATTCCTCCCTCCCGATCTGCGCGTTTGCATCTCCGATGATGATTTTCACGTCGTGTTTTGGGCACTCTTCATAGGTCCTCTCAAGCCTCGTCTTTAGCATCATCGGATTTATCATTTGTCGGTGCGTATAAGTTGATTAGGCTATAGTTGAAGAATTTGCCCTTAATCCTCAACACGCATATACGATCGTCTACGGGCCTTCACCGGATATCTCGTTGCTTTTGTTTTCCCAACACTACGAAACCGACTCCATGTTCTGCTTTTTTGCCACCACTGTAGTAGATATGGTACTTGAAAGAAGTACCTGCAATAGGGTCTACTGCACGGAACTCCATTTCTCCGGAATTTGGCCACCGAACTTCCTGAATAGCAGCGATCTCCACTCCGAGTTGATGCAGGCTCTCGAGCAAGCAAGCCAGTCCGTGCCGGTTCATGGAGAGTTTGGACATTCCAGGTACCAAGTTTCCAATCGTTATCCCTTAATCGGTTCCTTGTCCCTTGCCGTGTCCTATACCGATTGTTGCGTCCTGAATTTCTTTGTTCGTTATTCGTGGTAATTGAGCTTTCGGTATACTGCCTCACCGGGGTTGCGATACCTACATCCCGCTGATGGGTCTGCCATCTTAGGTATAGCTTGCGGGATACAGCATTTCATATTCAGCCGCCCGTTACGAGACAGACGCTGTGTGAGCCGCCCCTCACCTGGAGAACAGGCGCTCTAGTTCGCACCTCCTAGCTTAGCTGCTTCAGTAAGTACATGAAGCATTTCCGGGAAAGGCCATCGACCGTCATCATTTGACTTAGATGTGCGTGGAGGCGCCAGGCGGGAGGGCCAGAGCTCCAGGTAACTCTCTCCATTTCATACCGGTGCGTCATATTTATAGCTAAAATCAGTGGTATACAGGCTGCTGCAATATAATGTGACGCCGTGTGCTACTTGGTAATCTACTTTTCCGATTTCTACTATCGTCAAATCGGTTGAGTATTTGTTTGCGTGAACGTTTTTCAATGAAAATCTAACTGTGCATCACCGAAATGTACGAGGACTTCGAACTAAGTAAATATAAAGTTTTAAAAAACCATTCAAAATTGAAACATTTTATTCGATTGTCCTGCGTGTCTTTCTTTGCTAGAAGTAGGACAAAAAACGGGTCGAGTATAAATCCAATAGCCCCGAATTAAGATTTTTTCTCTCTGTCTCTCGTCTGTCTGTACACTAACATTATCAATCTGCGATATGAGACAACGAAGCAACGTATTCAGCTAAATCTTTTTTTTTTTTTTTAATTTTTCTTCCTATGAAAAAGGTTGATATAGGTGCAGCAACAACAGCAACTTCAATCCCACAGCAAACTTCCATGCACACACGGATGGAGATTACCGTCCATGGCATGCAGTTGTGGATGGCCCTGTTCTAGTGCCCGGTGCCCATAAATTATTGAAATATTTTAATTATACTATGGCAATATTTATGTATGTAAATTGTATGTAAATTAATGTTTGTGCTCTCGACATTTTTTTCTTTCTAATTTCTCCTTCTTGGCTTCGGGGAACACAGTGTGGCTCGGCTCGGCCGGCCTGGTTTGACTTATTGGCACTTTGCAGGATAAACTCTAGACGACTACGAGAGTTGACCGACAGCTTGTTACTCACAGGTGAAAACGGTAGTTATAAAGTGCTCCACCTGCCTGCCTGTGCCTGCCTGCCTGTTTGAAACTGTGTAGCAATGTCATATTCAGACTTCAGACTTCAGACCATTGCCGCATCACGTGAAGCCGCCTTCTGGCTCGAATGCACGATAATAATAATGTTAAGAAAAAAAAAGAACATGGGGTTTAACTTAAGCCCCCTTGCGTTGCGAAGCGATATGTCCCGTGCTGGCATGGAATGGCACTCGCTGGCCTCGCTTTCGAATGGAGTATCGTGTTCTTAAAATTATAACAGTTTTAGGAAGGGTTTTTTTCTGCCTCTCCTTCCATTCATTCATTCATTCATACAGTGTAAGACCAGACCTCAGTGCGCGCGCGGTGGGAATGCTGAAAAGGGCCCGACAGGACACGAAAACTAATTCCACCTTTCCACCGAGCAGTGCACTGAAGGGGGAATTAAAAACGGTAAACATTTTAAAGTTGATTGCATGGCATGGCACAGGACAGAGAACAGAACCAGGTCGGATGAGAAACCCGTTTGGCGCTTTATTTTTTCGACGTCATCTCTCCGGTGTGTTCGCTCAATTGCAGCTCAATTTTCGATTAGGACCGTGTGGCCTTCCTTCTCCGGCCAGCCAGTCAACCAGTTCCAGCCCCAGCTCGAGAGCGACGTTATCCTTCTGGTACGATGGCACAACATTCGATAGTGCAACGAAAGCGACAGGGAATCGGAGCCAAATCTATTTCTTTATTGTCAGAATTTTAATTCGTTTGGCTGACCATTTGCTGGAATAGTGTACGACGGAACGGAAACAGCACTGGAAAGCAAGTCTTTAGAAGTTGATATCTTCGTTCCCATTGCTGTTTCGCTACAACGAACGAACGAACGAATGATGCGGGATGGATTTCCTCTCTGGCATTCCATTTTGGTATTTTGTTTTCTTTTTTCCCGATTCGATGAAGCGAAAATATCCCGAAAAAATGTTGATTTAGTGTTCGGTTAAACTTTTTCAATTTTAAAGTCTCGCCACCAGCCGCCGCTGGTTATTCATATTGAAACTTTCTATGAAACAAGCAATTATTTTCCTACAATTTTTGTTTTGTTTTCCTCAAAAAAAACTGTTGCTACCTTGCTAGAATTGCAAACAAATTCTCCCATTCGAAATACCGCCTAAAGGAAGCAAGCAAGCAAGCATCAAACTTCCACACCATCCTCCATTTTTTAAAGGGAGGGAAAAATGGCATTAAAAACGTCAAAGAACTCACCTCTAAACAGCGCACAACAGTGGTTGAGTCGAACGGTGTTTGCCGGAATTGGGTACAGTCCTTTTTCTTTCGATTTGTCGACCCCGTCCAAAGCCAACCAGAGAATTGCCTGCCTGTGGAACCCCTTTTTTTGGGGGGAGTCGTCATCTCTCTATCGGTTGTTCTTCGGAGCCGGGACGCAGACCGGAACATCAGATATGAACACGGATTGCGATAAACCGCCACCAAACACAACGCTAAAGCCGCTACCGCTGCTGCTACTGCCTGTCCCAACATCCAAAGCTGGAACGAAGCAGCCAGGACATTGCCGGGAAAAAATGCAAACAAAAAAAAAAGGAAAATAAAGGAACAACTTTCTGGTTCGGCCCGAAAAGTGTCCCAAACGATCTCAATTTCTGGCGGACTTTTTTTCCCGTTCTATTTTGCCTGGTCCTTCCGAAACCACCACCGTCCGTGGTTTGGGGGCCCGCGCACTATACCTACACTTTTGTGTGTTGTGATATTTACCGAAGATGGATAGTCAGATATGCAGAACAGAGAGAGAGCCTCGGAAAATAGATCAAGCGCCGCCGCCGCCGGAAGGGGATCAGGCTTTTCGTTATTTTTTTTTTCTTCGTCCCTCGCTCACAACTTTTTGGGACAAAGAACCGAACAAATTATGTTTGCCATCAATCAAAATTCGCCGAAGTTGATTTCAGTTCTTATGTCAGTGTTTTATATTTCTGTTATTATTTTTCGGGTCCCATTTTCGGGCCCCCAGGGTGTTTGGATTTGGGCGACCGGAGAAACCGGTGACGGACTGACTCGGCCGCGTCTGGAGAGTGCCTCTCTCTCTCTCGCGTGTGTTGCGAATGTTATTGATGTGTACATAATTGAATTAATGTTTCAACATTTTTCGCTGTCACTTTTGAGGGCATGCAAATTGAGCTGTGCCGCGACGGTTTCTTGTTCTGTATGATTGGAGCACCACCCGGCTTCTTTTCGTCGTCGCCGCCGGGTCGGTCATTTCAATTGTCAAGGGTAATGGTAAATCCATTCCATCAAGCCAGGAGGAGGGTCGTGCGTGGCAAGTTTACTCCACAGACTGCAAGTTGACAGATTCAAAATCTTTATATTTTCCCTTGCTTTTCGTACAGTTCATTTGCTAGCTCTTTGCCTTGCTTTTAGCTTTCAGAAAAGGAATGTGTGTTGTTGGGAAACATGGAAATTTACTAATTTGGTTTACCTCACCAAAAAGTGATTCGAAAATGACGCGGTAAATGGTAGAAACTAAAATAAAAGCGATGAATGCGAAAGCTATATGACGAGCTGTTTGTTTCCCTCACAACACGTCTTGATGCAATCGTTCGGAAAGATGAAAAAAATCCTTCAATATCGCTGTCAATATCGATTACACGTAAACGATTGCTTCTGTTTTTTCGGCCTAATTAAAATCTAACAGTGGTTTTGATGTTTATTGAACAAAATGAGCAAATTACTCACATTTTTATTAAATTACTAGCTGACCCGACAAACTTCGTATTGCCACAGATTAACCTGTGTTGTACATCAATCATGAATCTCGGATGATCTTTGTCACAATCTCGAGTTTTGCAAGTTTCTGAGGAGTTCAACCTTAGATGATTCATATTGGTAGTTACGTAACTATGAAAGCACCCCAGGTAACCAATAAGCATCACCAATGTTATTCAAATGTAGGCCAATAAGCATTTAAGTCGCCTTAAATGCTACTTCACAAAAATTTCTGTTTTATTTGTATGAGAGTCCATATCCCCCTACCCCAGGGGTGAGAGGTCTCTATCATAAAATAAATTTAAGACTCCAAAATCTGCCACATGCCAAATTTGGTTCCATTTGCTTGATTAGTACTCAAGTTATAAGGAAATTTGTACTTCATTTGTATGGGAGCTCCTCCTCTGGAAAGGGGGAAGAGTCGTAATTCACCATAGAAAAAATTTTTGCCTCCAAAAACCTCGACATGCCAAATTTGGTTCTATTTCCTTGATTAGTTCTCGAATTATGAGGAAATTTGTATTTCATTTGTATAGGAGCCTCCCCTCCTAAAGTGGGGAGGGGTCCTAATTCATCATAGAAAAAAAATGTTGCTTCCAAAAACACCCACATGCTAAATTTAGTTCCATTTGCTTGATGAGTTCTCGAATTATGAGGAAATTTGTATTTCATTTGTGTAGAAGCCCCCCCCCCCCCCCCTCTTAACGTGGGAAGGGGTCTCAATTCACCATAGAAAATATTTTTGCCACCAAAAACCTCCACACGCCAAATTTGGTTCCATTTGCTCGACTAGTTCTCGAATTATGAAGAAATTTGAATTTCATTTGTGTAGAAGCCCCCCCCTCTTAAAGTGAGGAGGGGTCCTAATTCACCATAGAAAATTTTCTTGCCTACTGAAACACCCACATGCTAAATTTGGTTCCATTTGCTTGATTAGTTTTCGAATTATGAGAAAATTTGTACATCATTTATGTAGAAGCCCCTCCTCTTAAAGTGAAGAGGAGTCTCAATTCACCATAGAAAATATTTTTGCCTCCAAGAACCTCCACATGCCAAATTTGGTTCTATTTGCGTGATTAGTTCTCGAGTTATGAGGAAATTTGTATTTCATTCCCCCCCTCTTAAAGTAGGGAGGCTTCCTATTTCGCCATAGAAAATATTCTTACCCTCGAAAACTTTCACATGCCAAATTTTGTTCCATTTGCTTGATTAGTTCTCGAGTTATGAGGAAATTCGTATTTTATTTGTATAGGAGCCCCCACTCCTAAAGTGGGGAGGGGTCCCAATTCATCATAGAAAAAGTGTTTGTCTCCAAAAACACCCACATGCCAAATTTGGTTCCATTTGCTTGATTGGTTCTCGAGTTATGAGGAAATTTATTTTTCATTTGTACGGGAGCCCCCCTCTTAAAGTGGAGAGGGGTCCAAATTCACCATAGAAAATATGCTTGTCCTCGAACACCTTCACATGCCAAATTTTGTTCTATTTGCTTGATTAGTTCTCGAGTTATGCAGAATTTTGTGTTTCATTTGTATGGGAGCTCCCTTTTTAAAGTGGGGGAGGGGTCTCTAACCATGACTAAAACCTTTCCTGGCCCCAAAAACCTCTACATGCTAATTTTCACGCCGATTGGTTCAGTAGTTTTTGATTCTATAAGGAACATCCCGACAGACAGACAGACAGACAGACAGAAATCCATTTTTATATATAAGATTTTATTAACACATTAAAGCTTATGAGTGTTATTTTGTTATTCATTCATACAATTCATCGGACATACATACGTTTCAGAATTGTTATACAGCGGCACAGTGTTTATTTAGGGAAGCGTAGCAAAAGAAAAGGAAAAGGCAAAACCTTGGGTTTAAACCATCTTTAGACATTACCCCTCGTTATCGACAGACTTCGCAGCCGGCTGTTGGAGTACAGGAAAATTACGGGGCCAGTGCAACGATCTTACTGATTCTATTTAGCAAGCACCACCTAGCCGAGATTCGAACATATGATGACTGGCTTGTTAGACCAGCAACGTACCTCGAAACTAACCGGAAGGTTACGAAAAGGAAAGAAAAGGAATGTAAGCTGAATTTCGCAGCATGCTGAAAATATTTTCCGGTACCCTACTTCAAGCACAAATGACCGCACCGAACCGTTTTACTTATAAATGATCGTACCGTACCGTTTAAATAGTCTATGGTCGTACCGAACCATATACTTCATTCAACAGTTATCGTACCGAATCATTCTACTTATCAATGGTCATACTATTTAATTTATTTATGGTCGTACCGAAACATATATTTATTACACAATGAACGTGCCGAAATATTTCACTCCTATTCGGTCGTATCGAATCGTACTGACCAGCTTTGGATGAAATACTTTAAGTTCACTCAATAAAGTTCAGGTTCATATGTTTTCTGGTATACTAAATCATAGTGCAACAAGAAAAAGAGAAAAAAATGCTTCAAATAACTAAAAAAAATGAGCACTCAAATTATAATCGAAATATATCAGCTGAGTTATCCTCCATACCAAGAATATTAAAAAAATTGAAAGAAACCTGACGTGGTTCGGAAAACAATAAGCACCATTACTCCATTACTGCATTTTTCGCTACTAATACCATCAAATACCTTCTTCTTCCACACCTTTTTAAAGCCCATTGACTAACAGACCTTGATTTAAAGGACTGAAGAAGGCTGCATGCAGCAGGTTCAATGCGTATCTGCGAAGTATTTGTGTTAGTGCATAATTAGAATGGCTACGGTATTGCTGGGACACTGACGAATTTGGTTTGCACCCTCTGTTATGCATGTTGCGGAGTAGCTCGTACTTGTAGGGTTTTATATCGTAATGTTTTTACATTTGTATGGTTTTACTAAAAACTTAAAGCAACACTCGAGCGCACGGTCATGGCCATGTCGCGAAACGCGTGGTATATTAATGAACGATGGAATTAACGGGAGTGTCTCGACTGTTTGTCTGTGGTTGGAGTGTAATTATAGTATAGTGACATTTTGTAATTATTTGCTATGTGAATATTGGGTAGGTTTTTTGTTATGTAACAGAAAAAACCGGAAAACTTTCTTTAATTCGTATTCGAGATTCTGCTAGACGTTTATTATACTCAAGTTCTTATTTCTAACATCGAGCACCCGCGTCGAAGAGAGAGGCTACATTTTCGGCAGTGATAACTCGAACTCAACCAATGCTCATAAAAAAATCATTAAAAAAAGTCAGAACAGAACAAAACTGAAAAAATTTCAGCACTGTGGGATGGGATGCGTCATTTATAAACAAAGAACACAATAGTGGCCGCAAAGTGCTACCGTGGGGTACTGCAATGCTGTTTCGAAACCATGATGGGTCTGTCCCATCTACAAAATGACCGATCGGCTAGATTGCTGTAATTATCGCGGCATTACGGTTGACCAGCTCCAGGGAAAGCAACGTTTGCCCCCCACGGACAGTGATTATTGACGCTATTCAAGCTGGAAGCCTAGCCTACTTTTCCCTCCGCAAGACGCTTTGATCAAGGAGCTTACACCGCCGCTGACAGTCAGATCGGAAGTCCTCTACAGACTTGAGACAGTAACTTTGCTTACGTAAGTCATACACACTTAAAAAAATCAGTGGGGTTGTGTACAAGACACGACCGCATATATAGGTGACGCAGGACTACGTCAGTCTCTTTGTAGTGATAGTAGCATGTATTCATGCTCATAATCATTCGATTCTTCATGTATACATGCTATATGCAACATATATACATGCTACATGCGTTGTATGTGCCATTTATCAAAGTAGTAACATTGCATACGTTCAATTCTCAAAAGATTGTGCATTTGAAAACAATTTAACAAAATCAAGAACACAAACTATTGCTTTCCTGCTACCTTACTAAACTTAAAGATTGTTTTTATTACCCATGGTTCCCCACGTTGAAGGGATTTTACCAGTTCAATCCTATTTTATCAACAGCACATCTTTTCACTACACTTCTAATGAAACGGCAAGCATGCGTATTCATACAGAGTCGTATTATAAGCGAACACTACAGCTGTAGCACATTTTTCCAACACAGATATCAAATTCACCAGGTTTAATCGTCTCGCAGTAAAGATTTTGCGATCTGTTGGGACAACGAACTTGTGTCGTTTTTTCTGGCACACTTCCCTAACACAGACATCAAATTGGACTAGGTTTAATCGCGTTCGTAAGAAATCTGTTGGCACGAGGGGGCTTTGTCACTCTTTCTGGCGTACTTCCCAAGCAAGGACATCAAAATGGCCTAGGTTTAACCGCGGTGTTAAGAAATCTTGTTGAAATGAGGAAACTTGGTCACTTATTTTGGCTTACTTCCCAAGCACAGATATCAAATTGGTATAGGTTTAGATCAACGTAAGAATCTTCCAACCAATCACGAAGCGAGAATTCTGGTAAAACATAGGTTCATTATTTTCAATTTTTCAATAGTTCAACATCAAGAATCCATACTTTTCTTTATTTAGGTAAATTCTTAGAAGATTTTCCGAACAATTGGTGTAAGAATATTGAAAATCTATCGGAAAACCGCTGAGCTATTAGCGCTCAAAACCTTTCTTATTGTAAATTACAATACAAACTACTATTCAAAACTGCTGGATTTGAACTTAAATCTGCGTAATTGTCACGGTTTCGGATGAATTTGGTTGTCAAAGTTGTTACAACGAATTGGGCAAGAAAGCAAGCGATCCCTTGCAAAAAATGCTCAGAACTTAACCTCAACACCATTAAAGAAAACTAAAAATAATAAGGTGCTTCATAGATGATTAGAACAAAATTAAATTAAGAAAATTGTCCATTGCGCAATTTCACATTCTAGGCGATTTTTATGAAGATGTAGATAATCATCACATTGCTAATTGGCTCACAGTACCTGACAGCAAAACCCAGGAACAGTGAAACCACTAAAGTATTTCTTAGAGCGAATAGTCCCTAAGTTGATTTCCTTCGAATAGTCCCTAAGCGAATAGTCCCTAAGAAGCATTTCCTTCTACCAATGCAAATATGTAGAGATATAGCGTCCTACACGCTCATGAAGTTGAGTTGAACCCTAAATTTATGAAAAACATAGTTGTTGCAGTTGTTGTCTTTCATACCTGTCAGACTGCGTTCATCGCACGCGGTAATCTAGTGTACTATGCGTGATGTTTTGTGCAGTTTTCCGATACTAATTTAACACCCAACATGATACGTTTAAAATATAGGCGTTTCACGTTAAATAACGAATTCTAGATTGGTATTAGAGCTTCAAATTGCTCAATGAAAGCTAACAGTTTTATCATACCTTTTTAGAAGAAATTTTATGAAAACACTTATTTCAAAACTTTTTGCTTCTAAAAAGTTACTAATTTTCATAAAATAGAAGGTTTGAAAGTAACTTTCAATAAAAAATTTTCTCAACTTTCGAATGAAAGTATCATAATCGAGCTAGCTAACATAGGTTTTGTACCAGAGCTAATTTAAGGCAAGCAGTACTGAAAACTCAAAATGTTTAAGGGGGAAAATGTTTGAATGACGAAATAGTGATTATTGAGCTGGTGGCAGCAGAGCGCGTGGATGCTCTCTAGAAAACAGTTCCTTGCTGCGGTACGTGCCGAGAACCGACGGAGTATCGGGAAACGTTCCATGGATTTCATGGATGATTGTGAAGCTTTAAGTCAATACCTGAATTGTTACGTGGGAGTTATTGAAAATTCGAAAAATTACCGGCGATTTTTCCAAAATTAATGCGTTTTTTCATCAAAAAACAACCATTTGAGAGCTCATAAAAAACTTCAGAAATTGAGATATCAAAAAACGGCTACGTAATAATTTGGATAATTCATTTTTACATACTGAAAAAAATTTCATCCAAATCGGGCCACTAGATTCTCAGATACATGTATCGCCAGCTGAAACAATATAGTTTCGAGAAAAATGCGTTTACAGTTTCGAACAGCGATGCACCTGCCTTAAGGTAACCCTACAGCTTTCGCCGTAACTTTTCAAGGAGATCAGATATCAAAAAATCCTTTTCGCATGACCTTTCTGAAGGTGTAAGCCTCTCGAAAATGCAAAAAATAGAATTCGATATTTTCGATTTTACAGTGTAGCCCCCCCCCCCCCTTAATAATTTTGTAATGATTGAAATTTAACCATAGGGGAGTGTCGTCGTGGTTGGACCACGTTTTGCAATTAGCCCATAACTTTCGTTTTAAAAGGAATTTTGATAATCGTTGCATCGTTGCAAAGGTCTAAGAATAAGGTATATTTCCGGAAAGTTTTGCGCTGATTGCTTGAAAAATAAAAAAGTTATAGGCATTTACGTGAAGACAAAAAATGTTGTCATAGTCGGGCCATGTTGTACAGGTTGGGCTACCGCAGATAATCTAAGATTTACATATTAAAACTCTATATAGAGACATGAAAAGAATGAATTCCGTGAACAAAGTCTCATATAGGTACAAATACCCTATTTTTAATTGCATTTTTGCGATATTTTGGCGATCATGTAAGATTAATATTGCTACAATCGTGTACAACTACAATGAAAAAACAAAAACAACAAAAATCTAGGTTTTTATCGTATTAATTTTGCTTTATTTCATCCCATTTTACGTGACTGACGTTCTCTAGCGATTATTTCGCTTCTGCGCCTAAAATTATGGTGGCCCAACCATGACTACTCAAGTGGCCCGACCTTTACAAATAGCGCTTTTCTAGTATTTCACCTTAGCCTTCCCAAACACCTTACTGGAGGGGATTTTTCTATAGTCTTCGCGTGCAGCACAACACACTTCATACATTTTTAAAATTTATCTCGATATTAATTGTATTTCAAGAATTATTTCTCGAAGAAAAGTTCATTGCGCGTGGAAAACTTTTTTTTGTAAGATTTAGTCACTGAATTCAGTACGGGTGTTTTGAATACACGATTGAAAATCACAATATTGTGAAAAGTTAGCTCTCTCAGGTAAGAAGTTTTACAATGGTTGTATCATAGATATCATGAGTTACTAAAACTGGAAAATCGTGATGACCCGACCATACCAGTGGTCCGACGATAACGACAATACCCTATACGTAAGAAAGATTTTTAGTGGTCCTCTATTACCCCCTGAAATATTTGCACTAAGCTACCTGTGGCACTCTGTATATGGACGCAAGGCTTTGTTACTCTTTCATTATAGTAAATTGTATAACAGTCTGTATAACAAAAGAGGAAATCAGCAGGCAGGGGAGGATCATTTTTCATCCAATTGGGCACACATATTCCTTGAAATAAGAGATTCAGCATACGGGGGATGACAAAACGGGGCACTGTCCCAAAAACAGGGGGGAGGGTACATTTCTTTTACATTTGGACCGATAGAAGTTGTATAAATTGCTGAATATTAAAAAAACTGAAAGGGGTCGAAGTTTTAACCAACCCTACTAGCACAGTTGTTAGAAACTAGTTGTGGTAACCGCATTATGACTAATTTCAGTCATAAATAGGTTGCAGCAACCAGAAATGACAAAAGTGTGCTACTTGGGAAGGGAAGCTGGTCAAAAAAACTGCTTTGTTTCTCTTTTCCATTTGGGGAAGGGAAGGTGCATGAGTAGCTGCGGACAAAAGGAGGAACTTGTCCGGAGGGGGATGGTTAGGAGGAACGTGAGGATGTTTATATTTCGCCATGACTCCGAAACGCCTGGACGGTTGTTTGCATACAAGTTCTTAGAATCAGCACAGGGAGGTTTTGACTAAAGCAGATGGGGGTAGTTCTTAACAAAAAATGGGCTGGGTTTCTCTTGCAATTGGACCATTCGCAATTGTACAAGTGGGTAGATGCCAAGCGAAGGAAAGGTTCAAAAGCGGGAAGGTCTAAACGGATCGAGTTGCAAAACTTTGGAACCCCACCTTCTTCTAAGGTCTGGACACGCCACTGACATAACAAAAAAATGAATATTTTCAAATTTTTATGCTATGACTAACCGTAAGTTTGAATTTAAACATCCGAACCAAAACTTCTTTCAGTTTGTGTCAAATTCAAATACGCTTCTCAAAGCTGACAACAAAGTAACAATCTTTTCAAAGGACTGATTATGAAACAGAACACCTCATCGTGTTCCAAAGCTGACACTGTCACCAGATATGAATATTGTCTTTTGCTTTCAGCGGAGAACTGAACCAGAACGGATTGAACACGTGCAGACCCCACTTTTATCCCCGTGGATAAAGGAGCCATCCCTGTGAAGGATGTGTTTTCTCGGTGTTGTGTTCGTTCGAACGACTGTCAAACGAAAGCTGCTGTCTCCATGCCAACGCAACGGTGGCATGTTTTGTGCGTATGCAAAACTTTGCCCACTTGATGGTTGGACTATAAACATAAAGTATATTTGCTTTCATCTTGGATGGGTTCCCGAAAAAAAGAAGACAGGCATGAAATTCCACAGCCTGTTACGGTTCTTTTTTCTTTTCCCTTTTTTTCTTCTTTGTCGATACGGCAACCATCCATCGGCTCTCCGTTGCCTTCTGCTGGCTTGGTTGCTGGTTGATGCCTTGGGCTGAAAGCAAGCTCTCCACTAGCAGTTCCAGTTTCTGGTTCCACGTTCGGAATGTGATATTTGCGTTGCAGGATGTTGTAGAGAGGGGAAGTGAGTGCCCGGGAAAATAGCTTGGTCGTGTGCACTTTTGCTCAATGGAATGCTCGCCTGTTGGTAGTGTTTATTTTTTTTTTCAAGTCTCCATGCTCGTTTTCACATTTTCGGTTGAGTACGTTGCTTGATGTGCCGGAATGCATATCCGGCCATCGTCCTGGCCTGCTGCTGCCGCTGCTTGGAATCAGGTAAGCATTTTCAACCCCCTATCCGACACACGGAGTCTGCCGAAGGCGACTCCGACCGATCCATTCACTTCCGAACCGGGGAACACTGTACCAGGCAAATGGATGGTTGGATCTCACAATCAGCCCGGAAGGAATGTTGATTGTTGGCAGATATCGGTTCGAATTGGGAAAATGCATTTTCCACTCGGCAGTTCCTAAAGTGGACGGCACTGATTACAATAACAATTTTCAATTACGGTTGCCGAACTCGCCGGGCGTCCGAAACGAAAACTCTCGCTTGCCTCTCGCCGGAGGTATGCAAACTTCGAAAATTAACCAAAGTCTACGCATATTGCACTCGCATATTCCGGAAAGTATTCAAATCGTAACCAACGAACCGAAACTGCACGCTGTTTATTATTCTTTCGCAAACAAAAACAATAAACGAATTCTCCGCAACAGCACATAATGCGATAAAATAGATGACTCGTACGCCGCGAATGGAAGAAATCTCGCAGATTAATTTGCATAAAAATAACGGAAAATATTTTATGTGTGGCTACCGCGGCGAACTGCACGCTTAGTCGAGCCTTGCAATGGAAGGAAATAGAATACGGCGTAAAACCCGCTTCATCTCTCACCGATACCAGCACCCACCGGATCATACATTGGAAAATTAGCTTCACTTTCCCACACGGGTACAGAGATATCCTTACCGAATTGGTGGACGGGTGGACGGGTGTGGAGGCAAAGCGGGCAAACGCTAAAAGCCCCAAAAGCAATCTGCAGAATTTTCCACATGAGCTCCATTTCATGCGAGTTGGCTTTGTTGGATAAACATTAAAAAAATTTCTTATTTATATCAAAACTTTTACCTGTAACAGCACCGCCAAGAATTGCGCTTCTTACGGGCTCGACTCTAGAGCGTAAAAGAAGTTGGTACGGCACACAGTGCCACTATGGGCCAGAAATTAAAATTTCGGGACAAAAATATTTGCGGTTAAACGGGCCATGTCTCAGCTCATTGTGGTCTTCGGCAACTTTTTGAATAAAAAATTGATGCATATTTTGAAGGGGTCGTCCAATATTTAAGCGTTACTTAAACAACAATTTAAGTAATAACTTTTTGAGTAATATTTTTTCATCTTTTTGGTTTCAAAATATTAAAGATAAACCAATTTTAAGTATTTTTTCTGAAGATATGAAACTTCTACCTTTTACCCATTTTCAGCAATAGACCTTTGTTTATAAACGACCTCTCAAATCACATTTCTTCTTGGAACATGGTTATTTCAACAGACAACTCAATTTAATATTCTAGAAAATATTTTAAGAAAAAGAAATAAAAGAAGAATGGTTTTGCTGAAGACTGTTTTGCTTTATATGCATTAATAAAATTCAGATATAACTGATTTTAGGTTAAAAACCGTCTGATGAAAAATCCGAATATCTTAGCCTTCTGCAAGTATCTGCAATTAGTTTGCATACCAATTTGTAGGAAATTGTTAAAGTTATTTGCCCAAATGTGTATTTCAGAGAATACCTGGGAATACCATGGCTGGGAATAGTGCGGATTTTTTTTCATACATTTTATCTTATATATAAAAATGGATTTCTATCTGTCGGGATGTTCCTTATAGAATCAAAAACTACTGAACCAATCGGCGTGACGATTTGCATGTAGAGGTTTTTGGGGTCAGGAAAGGTTTTAGTGATGGTTAGAGACTCTCCCCCCACTAAGAGGGAGGGCTTCCACACAAATGAAACTCAAATTTCTGCATAACTCGAGAACTAATCAAGCAAATAGAACCAAATTTGGCATGTGAAGGTTTTCTAGAGCAAGAATATTTTCTATGGAGAATTAGGACCCCAACCCACTTTAAGAGGGGGGGGGGCTCCTGTACCAATGAAATACAAATTTCCTCATATCTCGAGAACTAATCAAGCAAATGGAACCAAATTTGACATGTAAGTGGTTTTGGAGGCAAGATTTTTTTCTATGGTGAATTGAGACCCCTCTCCTCTTTAGAAAGCGAGTTATGGCCCAACTCCCCTTTAAGATGGTGGGCTTCCATACGAATGAAATGCATATTTCCTTTTATCTCGAGAACTAATCAAGCAAATAGAACCAAATTTGGCATGTGGGAGTTTTAGATGGCAGAAATTTTTTCTATGGTGAATTACGACCCCTTCTCCTTTCACGAAGGGGGGCTCCCATACAAATGAAATACAAATTTCCTTATAACTTGAGTACCAATCAAGCAAATGGAACCAAATTTGGCATGTGGGAGATTTTGGAGTCATAAATTTGTTTTATGAGAGACCTCTCACCCCTGGGGTAGGGGGATATGGACTCTCATACAAATAAAACAGAAATTTTTGCGAATCGAACGCGAGAAATTCGAGACTCTTCCATAAAACATTAGTCAATAACAAGACCACAAAAACTATCTATAGTAACACTAGATCATTCAGGACGAGACGGCCGCGAGTTTTGCCGGCGACCCGCCGTCGGAAACGCCGCCCCATGGAGTGAGGCAACTCCCCGCAGAAATCACTACTGTTTAGGTTTATTTTTTTTTCCTAGGTCTACCTGGGTTTCCTGGAACGAGCGACAGCGAGTAAGGAGAGGCTCGCGAAATGGTACTTTCCACAAGTTTTCCGTGAAATGGTACATTCTGCTTAAGGTTTTTTGCAAAATGATATACGGCGAAATGTTGTACAATCATGGCGAATATTACTATCCGCTTTCTGGCTATGCAATGAGGGGACACGGGAGTTGTTTTCTACTTTACTGTGAGGAAAAATTGCAAATTTGTATATTAAACTACCCATTTCTGGTAACTAATAAGCATTAACATAAGTAGCAAATCAGCGTATCTGGCATTTTATACTGCACGTTGTTGTATGTTAGCTTTTTGGCTTCATAGGTGTTGTAAATTGGCATCCAAAATTGTATTCAAATTCTTCGTGTCGGTAATTAGCTGTAAATTAGCATTGTCAGTACTATAAGAAGGTTATCAGTAAAGTAGCTGTAGATTTTGCCAAAATTGCATTTCAGTAGCATTTAAGGCGACTTAAATGCTTATTGGCCTACATTTGAATAGCATTGGTGATGCTTATTGGTTACCTGGGATGCTTTCATAGTTACGTAACTGCCAAAATGAATCATCTAAGGTTGAACTCCTCAGAAACTTGCAAAACTCGAGATTGTGACAAAGATCATCCGATATTCATGATTGATGTACAACACAGGTTCATTTGTGGCAATGCGAAGTTTGTCGGGTCAGCTTGTAACTTAATAAATATGCGTCTTAACGTCAAACAGTTTTCGAAGAAAATATGTATTTCAACATACTGAATAACTTTGTAGAACATTTGAAACTGATGAAATAATCGTGTGTAAAGTTATTGAGTGTAATTGACTTTTAAGTGCTCTTTTTTAACCCATGCTTTTATTTCGCTATCGGTAAGAGATAAATAGTTACTTTATTCAGCAAAGTTGCTTATCTTAGTATGTTCTGCAACTTTTGGAGAAAACACCACCCTTGAAAGAATACACATTTTTCATCATACGGTTTTTAACCTAAAATCAGTTATATCTTATTAATTAATGCAGAAAAAGCAAAATAGTCTTCAGCAAAAATATTCCTCTTTTATGTGCAAAATGTTGTCTAGAACATCACATTAAGCTGTCTATTGAAATAAACATGTTACAAAAAGAAATGTGATTTGAGGAGTCGTTTGTAAACAAAGGTCTATTGCTGAAAATGGGTAAAAGGCAGGGACGTTAAATGTACTGGTTGGTGACAAAAATTTGAAGACTTTTACCATTTTATCTTGCTACCAGTCTTGCGACATGTTACTAGTACACAAGCACCGAAAAGAAATGCAAGAATAACGAAAACATCTTTTGTTCTACATGTCAGACACTCTTCGATATGGGGGAAAGAGTGTCACCAGTCTTGAAGACACTTTTTTTGTATTCTCTTTTGCTGCTTTGCGTCCGTAAGCCAAACATACAGCTTTCCCCCAAACAACACGGTTAATAAGAAGGTTCCCAATACAACTTATTCTCTATCACTTCTCCATACTATTTCAACCTCAACTATAAAGGCCCAGACACAATGCATACGGATTTTACTACGTTGCGGAAATTTGACAGAAAACCCATGGAAAAATTGTCAAATTGCCGCAACGTAGTAAAATCCGTATGCATTGTGTCTGGGCCTTAACTGTAAGCAAAAAGCGGCTAATGCATGTCATTTCTACACGACATTTTGTGTGAATGGTCGGCTAACGTATGAAAATGTTTGCTTATTATCATGTACATATTCTGGTTAGTCTCGACACTTATAAGATAGGCACTGCCGGTACAGAAACAGTACAGAGCGATGGTATTAGTTAAGAGTCTGACATGGCATTGCATGGTGGTAAATGTAATAGAAAAAGTGTAACCGTTTCGGTCCCTGGTAAAAGGTAGAAGTCTCATATCTTCAGAAAAATTACTTGAAATTGGTTTATCTTTAATATTTTGAAACCGAAAAAGGTGAAAAAAATACTCAAAAAGTTATTACTTAAATTGTTGTTAAAGTAACACCCAAATATTGGACGACCCCGTCGAAAGATGCATCATTTTTTATTCAAAAAGTTGTCGAAGACACCACATTGAGCTGAGACATGCCGTTTAACCGCAAATATATTTGTCCCGAAATTTTAATTTCTGGCCCATAGTGGCGCAGTGGGACCATTCTGGAAAAAGACGGTCAAAAGTCTTTTCTCACTTTTCCTGACGTTTTTGAGCTTAGGTGTCTTCGAAGAAGTTTCTTAAAAAAGTATTCTGCATCTGTTGACATTTTTATACAATTAGACATTAAGGGGATAAATAATTTGAAAAAAAAAACTTTTTATACGAACTAGATAGCATATTCATGTGTTCGGCAAATTTGTAGAACTTTGAATTTCATGAAACTTTGCCGAAAATATTATGTATCTGCATCATAAGGTTTGCAAGATATAACTGACTTTCTGTCGTGACCCCCTTAAAATCAGTTTATTAAACTTTTTGTACACAAAACCTCATCTAACAGGTTTGACATGTTCTACAAACTTTTTGACACTATCAATATACGTAACTTTCTAGAAGGTGTAAATGTCGTATGTTGCTTTATTTGCTTTAAAAATTGATTTGAAGTATAAATTTTACCGTTTTTACAAGTAGGGTAATGCCGTTATCGTCGGGCCACTGTTATGGTCGGGCCACCATGAGTTTTTCAGTTTTAGTAACTCTTGATACGTATATACAAGCAATGTAAAACATCTTACTGTGACAGCTAACTTTTCACAATATTGTGAGTTTCAATCGTGTATTCAAAACACGCGTACTGAATTCATTGATTGGATCAATACAAAAAAAGTTTTGCAGATGCAGTTAACTTTTTTTCAAGAAATGATTCATGAAATGTCATTATCAGGATAAATATTGAAAATTTATTAGGTGTGTTGTGCTCTATTCGAAGGATATTGAAAAATCCCGTCCAGTTAGGACATAAGAGGGTAAGGGGGTAAATGCCACAAAAGCGCTTATTGTAAAGGTCGGGCCACTTGTGCAGTCATAGTTGGGCCACCATAATTTTAAGCACAGAAGCGTAATTTTCGCTAGAGAACGTCAGTCGCGGGAAATGTGATGAAATAAAGCAAAATTAGTATAATAAAATCCTAGATTGTTGTTGATTTTTCATTGCAGTAGTACACTTCGGGAAACGCGATTGTAGTAATATTGATTTTACTAGATCACCAAAAATTTCGCAAAGATGTTATTAAAAATAGGATATTTATAATTATAAGGGCTGTTGCTCACGAAATTCATCCTTTTGATGTCTCTACATAGAATTTCAATACGTATTTCTTAGATTAAGAGCGGTGGCCCAACCTGTACAACGTGGCCCAAGTATGACAACATTTTTTGTCTTCACGTAAATGTCTATAACTTAATTATTTTTTTAAGCAATCAGTTCAAGATTTTCCAGAAATATAGCTTATTCTTAGACCTTTCCAACGATATATTTAGATTTTTCAAATTTTTTTTGAAACGGAAGTTTTGGGCGAATGTCAAAAAAGCGGCCCAACCACGACGACATTCCCCTAATTTTTTCCGTAAATAGGCACCTACTGGCAGTTAAAGTTAGCATCGCTTGAACCGCCATAGAATATAGTATACCTAAGCTAAAAACCTAAGCTCAAAAACGTCAGGAAAAGCGAGAAAAGACTTTTGACCGTCTCTTTTCTCAGAATGATCCCACTGTGCGGCAGTGGAGTGGCGTTGTGGGAGGAAGGAGAACGATCAAGTTACCACCGACGACGCAGTGGTCTCGAATGCGACATCCAAGCAAGCGTTGACAATAAAGATGATGGTGCAGGTATTGTGTAACAGTAGGAGTGGTGCCACTTTGGCTCGATGCGAGCCACACCTGACTAAACCACATCAATTAATGCTTCGTTAGTTGTGTTACGTTTTCCATTTTTTTTGTGGAACTTATGTCCCACCCCTCACAACCACCCACACCTCACAATGAAAAAGCTAACATCCCAACTACTTGCAGCACTGCCGCCGCAAGCCTGCTCACCCGAAAAGAGTTCAAAAGTGGAGATTAAGTTCAAATCCAATTACAATGAAAACATCCGGAGACCAACGCGACACTTTCCCGAACGCTCGGCGGCGCGGCTTTCCTGTGCACCATCCACTGCCACTCTCCTCGGAAAGTCGGAATTTATTGTCCCTTGAGGAGGTGAATTTTTCGACATGCATACGGGCGGGCGGTCGGCGGACCCATAAAAGAGCAGCAGCGAAAAAAGAAGACGAAAGAAAAAAAACTATAGTCACAGCAGGGGAAAAGTTTTTCAAATCTGTCGAGTGTCGAAGACTTACTGGAAGGTGCGCGGCCACGACCATCGACCACGGTCACACGGCAGGCAGCAGGCAGCAAGCATGAGGGCGGAAAGAAATATGTTAAATACCTACGTTGATTTAGAGCTAACTTTTACTCTTTCTTGATTTCGGTTTAGGGTTTTTTGTCTCTCTCTCTCTCTCTGATCCGTAGCCGAAAATCAACCGCAAAAGGCTTCGCACCCGATTACCTGCCTCTTGGAATGGAAACCGATGAAGCGCTTTGGAAAGGAAAAATCCAAATTCCGGTAGATCACAACTTTCAACGCAAAGCTTCTGCCGTCTGGCAGGGAGGGCAAGCAAGCAAGCAAGACTAGGAAATGGAATTATGAAAAGTGGTTTAATTTTCCTTTCCGAGTCGATTTTTTTCCCCTGTTGGAGTCGGAGAGCCGGGGGACCCTTTCCCCTCCGATGTCGGATTTGCCGAATACACGGGTTTGAACACAGGTTGCTGCACAGCTTGGCACCGGCCGCCGTCAGGTCAGGAACAGGTGGGTAAATAAATTTACATGTTAAACGGATTTCTTCCATACTTTTTGCGGATATTTTGTGTCGGTGAAATTTAGGCTTTCGCCCCCACATGTTCGGTTGGGATCCAGGCAGTTCCGAAGGGAGGGGGCGGGAGACTATGGAAAAGCATATATAGAGGGGGATTTGAGAGGAGATCAGCTCTATTCTTTTGCAGTATTTGCGACGATAAATCTTAATAGCATATTGATTGCCAGGCAATTGGCAATAGGTGGAAGATTTTTGTCGACAGAATTCGGTTTTACTTCGGGGGAAATTTGCATGCAAATTCGAGACCGTGGTAATGCGCGTCTGGAGCGTGATCGTGTTTGGTTACTGCTGGGCTTAAATATCCTCCTGTGCTGCGTACGACATGGTGCTAAAGGGGTTTTTTTCTTCTCATTTTTGACCCAATTTATAGCTCGCGGTGAAACGTAAGCCCAAATTCCCAGGAGTCGGTTGGAAGTCTATTTTTAGTCCCAATTTATACTTTCAATTCCAAGTCCCACTTTCAGTCCAAGGTCCAACTTTCAATTCCAAGTTCCACTTTCAGTTCCAAGTTTTAATTCTAGTCCCACTTCCTGCTTTCAGTTATAAGTTCTACTTTGAATTCCAAGTCACACCTTCAGTTTTATGTCCCATTTTTGTTCCCAAGTTCCACTTTCAGTTACGTCCCAATTTTAGTCCCAAGTCTTACTTTCTGTTCCTAGTCCCTCCGTCACTTCCAAGTCCCACTTTCAGCACCAAGTCCCACTTTCAGCACCAAGTCCCATTTTTAGAATCAGATCCCATAGTCAGTCCTAAGTACTACTTTCAATATTGTAAATTCCGTCTTCGATCTTCGCGCACTGGTTCAATTGTCCTTTCTTTCTTAACCTGGCCGATTTGCACAGGTTGCCACAGTTCGCGCGCGTATAGAAAATTGTGCCCTACAAATGGGAATTTTCTTTGAAAGCACAAGAACAGGCCAGTAAATGCCAAAATGTACGTTTATTGCGACAAATAAATCTGGCCGTATATTTGCGGCTGGTTTGTTCGAGTACTTATAGCTAACTAAACTTCTTTACACTATCTGCTATCAGAGCTATCAGATTTAGGTATCTACTATTCTGGTTCTCCGAACGTTGGGGAGAATGACCGTATATTAATCAATTTATGAGATTACGATCGACAACCTGCGAGAGTAAGTTACATTCTCGCGATCATCAGTTAAACTGATGATCGTTGCAGAGTGGGTTCAATGATGCTAAATGTATGGCCAAAAATAACATAAAAGATTTTACATACCGGCCGCCTTGGAATACGCGGTATTTCAAACAAACTATATACTACAAATTAAGCTCTACTCTACAAATAACATATCCATATACTACAAATAACAAATTTAAAAAGTAAATAATACTATCGACAACATATTGAGATAAACGTCTGATGTGTTAATGCGAATCGTTGATGTAGATCAAATTCTTTCACATTCTCGGACCTCGGAATCAGCGAATGAAATATGCGTGATTTTCAAAAAAAGGAACCCATCGAGTTTTGCTTTGTTGCGTATTCATGCTGCCGCACTACACCACCTGGTGGGATAACAATTTCCTGTCGACGCACTTGCGCCAAATTGAACAAGACTCCTCCATTCTGCTAGACTAAGTGAATCGTTGAGATGAATGAATACTTGATGACATACTTGATGGACGTTTTCCTTGAACCGCTGCAGACTGACGGATGCTCTGGTAGTGATGAAACGGACGTATACCAACTTTGGTACTAATGATAAGTACCAGATCCCGTGACTCAAGTGGTGTTGATCACAGAACCGATCCGGCGATATCCCGGATGTGGAAATGGTAGAACTACGCTGGCACCGCGATCATCTGAGCATTCACAGGACGATGATGTTTCACAGAAGACATCTTTCGTGGGGTGGCTTCGTTGATCGGCCGTCCGCCGTTGGAGAGTAGCTACATAGACAAAACATTCCTTGAGGTTTTTAGAAATTCAATAAAATATAAAGACTTAACTGGAGTGCGGGAGCCCGCTGGCTCCCGCAGGCGCATTGCGCCTTCGTTGGAGAAGGCCTAGTTCTCCCCAGTTGTTGCAGGTTGCTTGTGGTGTTAGAGTGCTGCGAGCCAGGCTTCGAGCGCTGAGTCGCCAACACCATTCACGAGTACTGGTAACCAGCAGTAGTAATCCAGCGAGGAGAAATTCGAAATGATAACGCGTAACCATGGTTGCCAATGGAAGAGTGTTATCCGATAGTGTTGGGTGCCTTTTGTCGACCGGGATATCTGCATGTTCTAACCGGCCGCCAAACCGCAATACGCCGTCAATCAAGCATGGATGCCGAATGCTGGTGCGAAATGTTGAGTCTGCTTTATTGTCTCTTGCAAATTCTTTGACCTCTTGAGCGAAGCATTGCTGTTGTGGTAGCGCCACTAGTTGTAGCAAATTGTTCTCGTTCGCAATTGTTATAGGACCCGAATTTATACAAATCAATTCGCGTGTATAGAGAGGATAGAAAAACATTAGCAAAATTGCGAGCAAGTTTGTCCAACGACGCCGTGTAGATTTCAGGCCAAAATTTGCACTTGATGAGGAAATGGTGGCTGCAAATGATAATGAAGCATGCTTGCTTTTCTTTCCCAGCTCTACGAGCGGGGAAAATCGCGATTTACCTACCAAAAAATTTGACGTAATTGCTCCATAGGCCTTCGTCGAAATATCACAAAGGCCGTGGAGAAGACAATCGTACTGGAACGTCCTCCATCTTAGAATCTGCAGATTTTTTAATCTGGATAAGAGGATTCGGAACGTAAATGATTGTGCTTGGAGATCAAAATGCAAAGGTTTGTCCAAAGAAACCTTCTGCTTCCAGAGAGTCTGGACGAATATTTGAGCAAATAGAACCATGATTGCATTTAGCAGGATTAAATAGAAGACCTCTCTTAAATTGGAAATGACCATTCGTGAGCAGATTTCCAATGACGTCCAGTTAAGAGCTCTGAATCGGAATACGTTTTCTTTGGCATCCCATTCTCGTGTTGGTAAGTCATTGCACCGCTCTGTGAGTGCGGTTCTAATGTGTGGTCTGCTACTGTCCGATTCACCAGGAAGATTTCTGCATGCTATCCGAGCAAACGATGCATTGTATACGATCGGTCCGTCTTCTCCTGGTCTAATAGTCTCTTGGTGTAGCAGGTCGAAAAATAATCCTGTTCCAATGATGACGTCTATCCTACCAGGATTCATAAACTGTGGATCAGCGAGAGCGATGTTGTCCAGAAGCTGTAGACTAGTAAAATCGATGCCGCTTATCGAGACTGTTTCACGAGATCGCTTGAAATGTAATTGCTGCGATGGCCGTTTTGAGATGAAAGAGAGCTGAGAGCCACTGTCGAGTAGCGTTCTAGTTTGCATAGAGTGACCAAAGTTATCCTCAAGAATCAAGGTTGCAGTTGCTTGTAAAACTGATCGCGATGGCTTGATTTCTTGGGCAGTAAGTGCAACGTTGAGAGAATCAACAGTGGGTGGTGGTGGTTGTAATGCAGTTAAGAACATCTGGTTACGTTGTGAGTTCTGTGCGCTTTGTTGCGAGCGATCGCTCGATTGCAATAATTGCTGTTCAATAGTGTTAGTATTGATGTGCAATAATAAATGATGCTGCTGTTCACAAACACGATATTTTTCGCTCGAAATCGACTGCAACACTGTCCTGTTGTTCGATAGGAATTTGCTGTCAGATAGCTGAGTGCACGAACTAGTTTCACGTGAACATGCTTCCAGTGCCTGCGTTAGCCTGAGATAACGATTAACAAATGCTTTCAAAATCTTCGAATTCTGGGCTGTACTGTCCGCTATCTTAGCCGCAGTCTTTTGGGCCTTGGTTATAGCCGACATTGTAGTCCGAAAAGATGCCTCTTCCTTACCCGTATCATCGTCTATATCACATTCTTCCAACATAATTTCGATATCACTGCGCACTTCAAAATATTCGTCGTATATTTGGTCAAGCTTTGTCAATCTTACCGAGACTGATCCCTTGTCACGATCATTCTGGTATTGTTGAACAAATTCTTCGATAGATTCCACCAAATCTAGTAATTGGTGCTCCCGTTTTGTCAGTTTACTTAAATCGGAGCAAGTCATAATGGCCACAAAATGGATGCTGAATAATGCACGTTAAGCGTCGATGACAGTAAATTCACGCCGCGTAATCGAATGCTTCTGCACTTGAATTGTTAAATCCGAAAACTAATTGCTACGGGGCTTGGTTCGAGTATCACTGTCGACAGGTTTCCGCAGCAGGAATCCGCCAATAGTCACCGCGGTAGAGGAATGTCTCGAAAAACCACGTGTTCCTATATCACAATAGCCGCAACCACACCGAGCAGCAAACAAATGCTGGCAAGCAGCAGCAAAAGGTAGCACAATAGACAATGCCGCCTTTGATTCTCCTCGCAATAGCCGATCCTCGCCGTCGCACAGAACTAATTAACGATTCACGATATGGCGCACTGTGGTCCTTTGTCGCTTCGATCGAATCCGGTTCGAAGGACCAATGTAAATTCCGTCTTCGATCTTCGCGCACTGGTTCAATTGTCCTTTCTTTCTTAACCTGGCCGATTTGCACAGGTTGCCACAGTTCGCGCGCGTATAGAAAATTGTGCCCTACAAATGGGAATTTTCTTTGAAAGCACAAGAACAGGCCAGTAAATGCCAAAATGTACGTTTATTGCGACAAATAAATCTGGCCGTATATTTGCGGCTGGTTTGTTCGAGTACTTATAGCTAACTAAACTTCTTTACACTATCTGCTATCAGAGCTATCAGATTTAGGTATCTACTATTCTGGTTCTCCGAACGTTGGGGAGAATGACCGTATATTAATCAATTTATGAGATTACGATCGACAACCTGCGAGAGTAAGTTACATTCTCGCGATCATCAGTTAAACTGATGATCGTTGCAGAGTGGGTTCAATGATGCTAAATGTATGGCCAAAAATAACATAAAAGATTTTACAAATATCAAGTCCCACTTTCAGTCCCCTGTCCCATTTTCTTTCTCAAGTTTGACTTTCAGTTGCTCGTTCATTTTCAGTCCCTACTTCCACTTTCATTTCCAATTTCAGTCCTCTCAAGGTAACCACAAGCTCCGATAAAAGGGGATTTTTTGGCTTAATCAGCCAACAAAATGATCATGAATAGAACTCTATTCAGCTTAGTTTTTAAGTAATAACCCGTACTTTCAAGTTCGCATTTGATGATTGAACTTCGAAGGGAATACAATTCAACTTCTAACAGTACTAGAAAGTTCGCAGAAAGTTCAATTAAGTCGCTATATCGAACACTGGTCTGCTCAAAAAGAAAGTCCAGTAATCTTAAAGAAAAAAAGATGGGGGAATTTCCCCACTTCTTCCTGTTTCGTAGTTTCATGAATTTCCCATTTAACACCTTTACGTTCCGACATCAAAAATGGTGGTACTTGCAGTTATACTTTTGGCTCTATCTCAACTTATGCAATGAGTCTTAAAAGAACCACATTATATTGGCCTTTAATGAAAAATAGGTTGGTAAATTATGGTTCCATTTCCCCGGAGATATTCCAGATCGCAGTCGGATTTTTTTTTGACTTCATAAGTAGCATGTGAAGTAAAACTAGAAATCTGCTTAACAGAGTGCGCAAAGCTTATCCATTTCATTTGTGGTCAATAAGAATAAATCTTGCACTATCCTGTAGAGCGCATGTTCATGTCTCACACTCGGGAACACCCGGTATCGGTTCTACCGGAATTCAAAATTGGCCATTTTGAATTCTCTTCAGTAATATGGCAAATGGGGTATCAAATCAAAGGATTTTTCAACGCGAGTTCTAGGGTGGACTTTCGTTGTCGGTTGAAATCGGTCATTTCGATTTTTTCCGGAAGTCTGGAAAATAGGGTATCAAATCACAGAAGCCACCCAAAAACTGGTGTTGAAAATCCCGCGATTTGATAGGTGATAGATCCATAGACATAAAACTTGTTAACCTTCCTTAGACACCATAATCCGAACTCTTAATTACTTTCAAGTTGCACGTTGAACTTTCAAGTTGCCACAAATATTAACGGTACTTGAATGAGAATGAAGTTCGGTTTATAAATGTAGCGTCTGGTTGTTCAGCAAGAAAGTTCTACGGAACTCATTTTGAACCAAATATGAACTTCCAAGTTCGTTCCTTAAGTGAAATTCGAACGTTTGGTTGATTGGGCTATGTCCCATTTTCCTTCTCAAGTTTAATTTTCAGTCGCTTCCCACTTTTAGTCCTAAGTTCCACTTTCAATCCCAATTCCCACTTTCAGTCTCAAGTCTTACATTCTGTCCCAAGTCCCTCTGTTACCCCCAAGTCCCACCTACAGCGCCAAGTCCCATTTTCAGTCCTAAGTACTACTTTGAATTCCAAGTCCCACTTTCAGTCCCATGTCCCATTTTCTTTCTCAAGTTTGACCTTCAGTTGCTTTTCACTTACAGTCCTACGTCCCATTTTCTTTCTCAAGGTTCATCTTCAGTCGCTTCCCACATTCAGTCCTAAGTTCCACTTTTAATTCCAAGTCTCACTTTCAGTCCCAAGTTCCACTTTCAAACTTAGATTTCACGTTCAGTCCTAAGTACTACTTTCAATATCAAGTCCCATGTCCCATTTTCGTTCCCAATAGGACTAGTCTCTGGTAGGATATGGAACTGAAAGTAGGACTTCGAATTGAAAGCGGAAACAAAGTTGAACTTGCGATTGAAAGTTGAACTTAGGACTGAAAGTGAGACTTGGAATTGAAAGTGACATTTGGGACTAGAATTGGGCAGTAACTGGTAGTTACTCAGTTCCAAGTCCCAGTTTCAGTCTCATGTGCCACTTTTAGCCCTAAGTTCCGCTTTTAATTCCAAGTCATACTTTCCATTCGTAGTGCCAATTTCAGCCTTAAATCCCACTTTCATCCGTAAGTGCTACCCTCAATTTCAAGCCCCACTTTCAGTCCCAAGTTCTACTTTCAGTTCTCAGTATGCTTTCAATTCCAAGTCCCACTTTCAGCCATAAGTTTTGCTTTCAATTCCAAGTCTGACTTACCGTCTTATGTTCTAATTTCAATTCTGAATCCCACTTTCATACCCAAGTCCCATTTTTAGGCTAAAGTTCCGTTTTCTATTCCAAGTCCCACTTTCAATTCTAAGTTATGCCTTTAATTCAAGTCCCATTTTCCTTCCCGATACCTACTTTCCGTCCCATGTGCCATTCCTTTCCCAAGTGCCATTCGTAGTCTCAAATCTCACTTGTAGTCCATGTCCCATTTTCCTTCCCAAGTGCCATTCGTAGTTTCAAATTCCACTTACAGTATGTTACCGATTCCATCTGGAACAATAAAATTAGATGCTCTTGCATGCTATTTTGTTTCTCTCTATTTAAAAATAAAAAAAGGCTCTAAAGTTTGTTAATAGAGTTAAGTTAGATAAATACTGATCCTAAACTTGTCACCATATTAAATAGGCAACCTGCCAAGAAATACTTTGTCTGAGACTAAGCACCAAATTCAATTCCAAGGCTTACTTTCAGTTCCAGATCCCACTTTCAGTTCTAAGTTCTACTTTCAAGTCCCCCTTTCAGTCCGCTGTCCCATTTTCCTTCCCAAGGTCCAATTTTAGTCTCAAATTTCACTTCTACTCTTGTACCACTTTCAATTTCAAGTCCCACTTTCAGTCTCAAGTCCCGGTTTCAGTCCCAAGTTCCAGCTTTGGTCTCAAGGCCTACCACATAATCGGCTACGTGACAGAGCCGGGAGCTGACTGGGAAGGAGCCAACAGAGAGGACGACCAATGTCCAAACACCTGGACGGGTTTTTATCAAACTTGGCATACATATTTTTTTAATTGAAAGAATCAGCACAAGGGGGTTGTCAAAAGACGGCGGAGGCGGTTTCTTCCAATGGGGAAGGAAGCTTCAAATGGGTGAAGGAGTGGGTTTCTCTTGCATTTGGAATTATATCAATTGTGCAAATGTCTGGACGGTATGAGATGATAACTGAAAGGGAGGAAGAGGATGACCATTGACAAGGGGGAGGTATAAAGGCGTAAAAAAATCTTTGTCTTGCTTTATAGGGATAACCGAAAACCAGACAAATTTACAAATGGCTGGGGGACAATAGAAAGGGGAAGCTGACAAAGGGTAGACACTTTCAAATGAACAAAAACGATTTTTTTCTTGCATTATGAGAATTTTCGTCACAATAACAGATGTACAAGTGAGTAACCAACGTGCTGCTCGAGCCAAAGATGCTGATACAAGTGGGTAAGAGACAAAGGGGCCCGGAGTAAAATCGGGCAATCAGCTAGTTTATTCATGTTATTTATCGGACAATTTGGATATTATTCCCTGGAGAGAATTTGACGAAGAGAATAGCAGACAAATTTTAATGCGACATTCTCTTTTAATGCGGGTTCCAAACAATGTTTACAAACCCCAGCGCGTCGAATCAACCTTGACAACTTTAAAGCAAAGTGGGAATTGAATTCATCGGCGAGGCTTAAATATGAACTACGAACCACGATTGGACGTATGGTCAATTATGGTAGAAATTTGGGATTTCAAACTTAGCTTCAAGTGAAGTCATGTGAAGACAAGTTCCGTCCAAGCCAGTTTGGCTTCGAAAATTCGAATCCGCTTCCCGTTCGACAAAAGCAGATCACGTAACATTTATCCAGACCCAATAACAATTGATTTTTTATGGTGCAGTAGAAACGCTGCGTCGTCGTTTATGTAGAAACGGAATCGCAGTGAATCCAGATTACTCCCCTGCGGTACACCGGAATTATTAGTAAACCGATCCGAGATTTGTGATTTAGTTTTTGGCCACTTCTGGCACTCTTTTCAGGAGTTTATGACCAATCTTTATCAAAATAATTGCTACAAGTCATGTAAGATTAATCCAAATTTCTGTTTTAAAGTTTAGGTTCGAGATTGGTCTGAGGTTGAGCATCACAAGTAAATCTAGAACTTGGGATATCGTGAACATTTGAGCTTTTAGTTTGAGCCATCACACTAAAAAATCTAAAACGGCGAGCATCATGACATGTGGTTAGGTGCGCCAGCACTAATAATTCAACAGTTTCCTGATCGATTTCCAACATTTTTGCTCTAATCGATCGGAAAATCTACGGCTGCAACAACAAAAAACTATATTTTTAAGCGCGTGCTATTGAAAAATTTTCGAATGTCATGCCACTTCTTATCTTTGTCAATTTCAGTACATTTGCTCACTAAAAACGAGGTATTTCACTAGCACAGACATCAGTCGGATCATTTTCGTGCGCTTGATGGTTTTGAAAAACGTGGAAGATAACCACACCATGCACTTTTATTATCAAAACGTGCGAGGATTTCGGACAAAGATAGCTTGTAGTGGGCAACTGTTCGGCATTGGCTTTGCTATCCATCGCATCGATCGTAACCCGTCGAACAGTGTAAAACCCGTGGCGGGGCGGGTGTTCTGATTGTGTAACTTGGGGGGACTATAATTAGTCTCGGTAGTGTGCTTCGGTAGTGTGAGTCAAATGACGCAACATATCAGGTCGACTTCTTAACGGCTTTATCTGCCGCCAGTTCTACACTTATCGACGGTCTTGCCCAACATGGATTAATGCAAGTCAATAGCATAGCTAACAGAAACGCTCGATTTCTTGATTTGGAATTGTCTAGCGAAGCCGCGTCGCCCGTCTGAACCGTTTCGGAAGCCATTGAGCCTTTGATTACTCTCGACGCAAACCCAGCGCCTATTATTTTTGAGTATCCCTTCGGAAGTGTAGGTACACTGGATTTTCGATGAGCTGATCTCGTAGTATCAGACGCACTATCTCTGACGTTGAATGGCAGATGACGATATCGTCGAATGTTTTCAGCAAACAATCTTGAACGTGATAATTGAATTTGTGCCCGACGCACACTCACCGCCAAAGCCTCATTGGACGAACAATCCCCTACGCAGACTAGAACGGCTGAGGGAGTTTATCTGGGGGAACAAGTTGCTAACTCTGAATTTGAGAAGTGCAATCTTTTGCCCAACACATTATTCGTTCAACGAAAGACCTGCCTCGCGACGTGAGCTGAGAAAACTTTGTACTAAATATTGCTTCTAAACCTTCTACTTCATAAAAATTAGAAATTTTTTTGAAGCAAAAAGCTTTGAGATAAGTGTTTCTCGTCATACTCATACATCACGCATAGTTCCATAGATCAACGCGTGCGACGGACACGGTTAGACGAATATGGAAAACAGTTTCGAAAATGACTTCTCGGGTCTCTCTTGCACGTTTCTGAAAGTTTTAAAATGTATTCTCCAGGAGGCACTCGCGGACATTCACCCCTATTATGGCTTCGCTAATTGTGTAGCAACGGCAGCCCTGCAGGAGTATGATTATAGATGTTCTGATCGTCGACTACCTAATGCAAGTATGTGAACAGAAAAACCAGACTAAGTGTTCGTTTTTCGTCGAAATTCGATAAAAACGTTTTGAGAAACACTTATTTCAACGCTTCTTGCTTCTAAAAAGTTACTAAAATTCATGAAGTAGGAGGTTTAAGACCAATTTTTAGTACAAAATTTTCTCAGCTTTCGAATGAAACTAATCAGTTTTCGAACCAGAGCTAATTTAAGACAAACAGAACCGAAAATTACAAATATTTAATAACTCTGTAACAATTGAAATTTGACCATAGAAGGATTTTGTTTCGTCAAATATGGTCCTCTATCATCCCCTGAAATATCCGCACTAAGCTACCCAACACCCTGTATATAGATTATATACGATTAAAACCGACTCGCTCTCAACTGCTATACAATTCTGTGTTGAATATCGTCTGTGTTCTGATTATTATACACGATTAAAAATCAACTTGAGGGCACTTTATTAAGCTTTAGTGACAATTCCGTATTTGTTAAGATTAATTTACGATAATTTTCGTACGTACGTACTGGGTCCCCTCAAGCCAACTCAAGTCGAATTTCGGACAGCGTGAATATTTGAGATGCTTTTGGCGTGCAGTACCACCCATCGCCTTATTCGGGGGATTCCTGTATATACTCCATTTAATTTTACTCTTTACGCTGGTATATTCATATTATAAATCATATAATTTGACACGTATTACCCATATATTTCCTTTTGGTACGACATATTCTATTTTGAATAATACATATTTTGCTAAATCGTATATTGCTGGGTACACGAACATCTATGAGGATTGCGTAAGTTTTTGTGCATCCTCGTGCAATACTAAACTAACTAAACTTAACTGTTTAACTAAAACTAACGTACCCATTTCTATAATCGTAAGGATATGGCCAGGTGTATGGTGTACTTATGGGCACACCATACCAACCACCCATGGTGTGTACGGTTGTCTATGTTATGCTATCATAGCTTGGTTCGATCTGTGGATGCCCCAGCTTGAGTAAAAAGGAACAGTACACATACTTAATGATTCTTCCTTACCTAATTTTCCGGTCTTTCCCCTTCACGTCTTGTTTCCTTTAAGATACTACAAGTACCTTTATATAAACGGTTCACAAACGCATCCATACAGAATTATATTATAACCGAACACTACAGCTGAAACACACTTTTCCAACAGAGATATCAAATTCGCCTACACACTTAAAATAGAGCACCGAAATCGGCAAAATTTCACCGAGATTTGGACAGCCGGGCGTTCGGTAAAATTTTTTATGATGCCAAACGTTAGTAAAGATCCGTAAACGTTGATTTGCAAAACCGAAATATTCACCGAACGCACCTTCCACCTCTATTGAGCAGTAACTCTGCTTCGTTTAGATACAGAATAGCAGTGGTCCCAGAATACTGCCCCGTGACACACTAAAACTATTTGCGAACGCGGCAGACCATCAGCTACCGAAAAGTTACTTATCAATAGGGCATTTAACCAACCCGCTGAGATTTTTTTGACCACAACATTTTTCCACTTTGGTTTTTGGGTACGAAACGGAAAAGGCAACTAGGAAAAAGCGCCCAACATAGCTCAAGCCCCTACTCAAGCGCCTCCATGTGGCCATACTTGGAAACACTTCATTTTGTATAATTGAGTAGCCAATCTAGGAGGTGTGGGGTCGTGTGGTTTTCAGTTCCTAATGTTGCAACTGTAGTTTTAGGCAACCATTGAACAAAACGACTTTATTTTCAGGTGTTATATGATAGAATCTAATAATTTTGGAAGACTGATCTATTTTCAGAGAGCGAAAAAGGCACTAACACCTTGGCCAATTGCAGCCTGGCTTCTGGTACTGATGGCACATTCCTGAGGGACCGGAGTATCATTAGCTAAGATACTTTCAACGTCTGTAAATAAATCATTATCTACGAATATGGGAAGCGTTTGGTACGGGAGGTCCACGCTTTCTTCCTTCCCCTTGATTTCAAGGAGTTTGATGAAACTAGGTATTATTTTTGGTTCCACTTGATTCCTTGAAATTCTCTCTGTGGCACATAAAAAAATTGATTCAAGTAATCGTTTTCCAGGATGCTTTGAAGAATTGGTTGCATTAATGTGAGATTAGATTAGATTAGATTACAACATTTTTCCACTTTTGGTCCACTTTTTAAAGATTTGAGCTGCTTTAGGATGTGTCTCTACATACGGCTTACGGGATATCGTGATCGATTTTCAATATTTTTGCACCAATTGGTCGGAAAATGTTCAACGCATCGACTACAATGAAGAAAACCTTCGGCTTTCAAGTGCACGCTACTGAAAAAATGTTAAATGTCATGTCTACCATGACTGATTTTGGTCAATTTCTGTACATTCGCTAACACAAAATCAGGTATTTTACTAGCACAGACATCAGTTTGATCACTAGCAGTGCTGCTCCAGTCCAGATTTTACAGCAAAACCCTGTTTAAAGTAGTCCTACGTTAACCAAGGGATTTTCTCTATAGCACAATCCTGCTGATTTTTTTTCTGCTGCACGCTAACTCAAAAATTGCAAGTCGATGATCGGACAAACAAAATATACGGCATAAACTTGGCTGTGGCTTTCACTTTCGATTCACTTTCGTCAGTGGCCCAGTTAACCACAATTTGATTGAAATTAGTCACAACCTTTTCAAAGCGAAGCAGTAGAACGAAGGGAAAGAAAGGTATGCGATTTTGGACCATAAATTAGTATAAACTACCAAGAGCAACTTTTTTATTAACAACCTGTGGTAGCCAGCAAAGGAACTAAAATTAATAGTAGGATTCAACATACCTAATTATCAAATTACTAAGCAATTGGATGAAGAATAAATTTTTCCCAAAACGGCAGATTACTCTAAAAATAAATCGTATGCAACTTCCCCCGCAAAAATTACTGTGTAGAATGGCTATGCCATCCCTCGAAACAAATCCGGTTCGTTCCTTTCAACCGAGACAAACCTGCATCAGCAGTAGCATCCTAGTCAGAGCACGGTAAACCTTCCGAATTGGCCTACTTAGATAAGGGGGCTCGCCATAATTCCATCATCAAACAAAGCGCCGCAAAGGCTAATTGTTGTCAGTAATCCCCCTGCCCACATATAATCCAACCAACCGAACGACAAGCAATTCTAAAGCATCCTCGAGCTCGTCCTCGTCCTCGCCCTTCTGCTGAACAACGACATCGTTCGTCACCTACTTGGATGGATTCGGATGCGATGATGCGGCCGATTGTGCTCCTGCTTGACGACGGATAGGGTTTCATTTAGTTCACGAAAACTCAATTTTCTTGTTTATCTTAAAACCCGGGGAGAAACCGCCCCATATTTGCGATTTCGGTTGATAAATCAGCATTCATTTGGTGGAGGGTTCACACATCGCACCGATCCGCAAACAGAAGGAGACAACACCTAGGATAGGACACACACCGGAGTAAACATCGAACCTTATTGTGGGTATGAATTGCGTTCTTTTGTTTCTGTCAGCTCAGCTCCGCTGATCTCCTGCGAGCTTTTGCGGTACATCCCTCGACCAAAGCTTCCAACAGTCGAAGACGGAGGACTCATCCGTATTATCATCGTCCCCCCCCCCCCCTAGCCAAGCCAAGCCGTACCATGCCGCCTTATCATGGTTCGTCATCTTTTAAAAGTGATTTCGCAATTCTGTCAAACCAGGGAAAGCCGGGATAATCCTTCGCCTGGCTTGTCCTCCCGCTCCCAGAAGAGGAGCAAATTTCCACATATCCATATTCGCTGCTGCCAGAAATTAGAGGTAACTAAGTTACCGCAGACAGTTGGCGTACGACACGTCGTCTTCGAAAATGATTCGGTGTGATCCATCTTAGGCAGGTAGCTGCAGCAGCAGCAGCAGCAGATGAACAATGGTAGGTAAAGGTACCGGGTACAAACCCGGAGCAAAACTAATCCCATGTCGCACTCGAACAAACACGTGTTTATAAAGGTTGTTGCACGAAATGTTGTATGTTTGTAGCGGGATGATAAGTGTGATGAAAACTAATTCAATAACAAAACGGTTGGCGACGAATTCCATCCACCACCGCACAGTGGTCCAAAATATCGCTTTATTTTTCCTTAACTTAACGAGTCGAAAGGAATAACTTTGTAAGGAAAGGTCCTGGAGATTTGCAATCTTCTGAAAAAACGTGTATTTTGAGTCCTTCAATAATCGCCTAGAACCATATATTCTTGTAAAATGCAACCAGCAACCAACAGAGCTAAGTATGAAAAACTAATTTTTAAATAATTTCAAAAGAAAATGCTCTTTAGCTCTGCATTCGATAGAGATAGACATGTCATTTCTTTAGCAAAGCTGTTTACTTTTATACTTTCTATAACTTTGCCGAAGAAACCATGTGTCTATCTACTAACACAAAAAAGTGGACGTGTATCGAGCCTTTCGCGAATGCGATACACATAAAACGTATGCTTGCCGTTCTCTCATTTGGGTAGTTGGGTACAAGCGGAACCCATACAAGTCTATAGTACTCGACTTAAGCTTTAAGATGAAGCGCTGATTTCATAAATCCGCTTGCCCCATTTTACCCCATGGGCTCGTGAAGCTATGGTAATTTAAAGCTTGAATATGCGATAACTTAGCAAGCAAAGGTCCAAGAGATTTTTGGTCTTCTGCAAAAACGTGTATTTTGAGAGCTTCGATAATTGCCTAGAACATTGTATTCTTGTAAAATACAACTAAGAAAAGTTAAGTATGAAAAACCAATTTTTAAAGCAGCTTTAAAGAATATGCCCTAAAGCTCAGGCCTCGATAAAGATAGAAATTTTATTCTTTCAGCAAAGTTGCTTGTTTTTACATTATTTACAACATTGCCGAAGAAACTATGTCTATATTTCCTAACACAAAAAAGTTATTTTTTTATTTTCATTATAGTAAGCAATGACTAACTGTTGACAGTTTTAGATTAAGGGGATTATTCATACGAACAAAGCACGAAAGCAAAAAAAAACTTGGAAAAAGGTCCACTTTTCGCCCTTTTGGACCACTGTGCACCGCTCCATCACGGTGCGGTGTGCGGTGGTGGCTTGATTGGAATGTGTGGAAAACGTGAGGGAGCGAGCGGGTTGTTTGCCATTCGTCGTTCGGACGACGACTGTCGGTCGGTGGGCCCCAAAATCTGGGCACGATTGGTGGTGCTTGTGTTCCTACAACAAGATGGATTGCAATCCACAATCTCGACGTCGTCGTCGTCACAAGATTTCTCTACCTCCTAATGAGAAGGAATGGTTGTGTTCTAGGTGTGGCATTATACCGGAACGATTTGACAGAATTGTGCCATCCTACAGATTTGGCTGCTACTTGACGGTGACCAAGATTTGATTATCCGTTGCCGATTTCGAAAGGTGAATGTTTATTCGTTGCTCTAGAAACGTGTCGCAGGGAGAGCCTACTTAGGTTTAGTTTGTCTGTTGTACAAATTGATAGTTTTGGTTCATGAAAACTCTTATCTTAAATTAGTCTTAGACTTATAGAATATTAAACGAGATTTTGCTTAACAGATTTCAACTGGATAGGTACATCCGGAGGAACTTAATTTCATTACAGATTCCCCGAAATTGAACTTGTTACGATCGTCATACTATATGCTACAAATGTGGCTAATTCGGTTCGAGTGGCGAATACTTACGATATATCCCCAAATGGAGCGAAGGCATCTTTCAGTGTCTGCGTTTCGATTTCCGGACTGAGATCACCGACAAATATGTGATAATGTTCTGCAAGTGAAAAAAGAAAGAAACACAGTCGTCAGTAAGTGCGAGACCAGGCGGAAGGATGCGAGAAATAAATTAAATTAATCTCTATCGTCTGTCTGTCTATCGGTACGTACACGCGTACGCCTGTCTATGCCTGTGTATAGGTTTGTGTGACCAACAAACGAGCAAGCAACACACGAGAAACACGCAAAAATGGGTTTCCCCCATCAGAGTGGCTGGTGGGAAGCGGGGGTGAGAGGCGAAAAAGCGTATCGTCGTAATATCCTTTCGATTGACTGTCTGATAAGGGACGGTTCAAAAGGTGTTGAAGAATGGAGTTTTTCCCCCGTCCGAAACCGGAATAAAAGGCGCTTTTATTCTAGTCGGAACCACCGCGCCAGGACCGATGGCGGCGGATGAGGAAGCTCGCAGTAAATAAAACAAGTTAACCGATGTTTGTGGGTAACACGGAAAAATAAAATAAAAACACACTCTGACGGTTTTTTTGTTATCATTTGTTATTTTTCTTCTGTTATTGGTTTCCATTCATTCAATTGATGGTCGACTGGGCCGCCCCATCTATCGCGCAAACATAGACACGATTTGCGGGCGCGTGAATGAAACGGAATCCGTTCCAAAGCTCAACCCATAGGTAGGCGTGAGAACGACAGAGCATGAGCTGCAGAGCTATTAGGCCGGAAAATAAATCGAACAACGATATGTTCAATTTGTATTTAGATTAAACAATAACAAATAATAAATGTGGATGAATTGCGCTCGGTGTACGTCGGTCGGGTGTGCGCGTTCCATTACGGAAGCATCTGCCCGGCCAACCGGAGGCCACTGGGAGCCAACGTACCTAGGCACAGGCACAGGCCGTACGGTTTCGAGTGCCTGCCGGATGATAGCACACTATATGTGCTAACAACATACCTACCGACCGATCGACTCAAATTGCATTTAGTTTTAAGTACAATGTATATTTCATATCGAACTCGGAACAATTAATACTGTAAAAACACAAAATGTATCGTGTGGGAGTGTACTACAAGCGTAACTGACCATTATGGGTGATGTGTCAGATTTCAATTGATTATAACTTTAGCTGAATGGGATGGATTTCGGACATATTTCATTTGAAATCCAGCTCGAGGTTGAGTTCACTGGAAAATCCTATTAATTACACTTCTAAGGTTAGGCTTTTTAGCTTGCAGTTTATGTAGCGATACGAAGTCCAAAACAATGTTTATTTTTTTCTGATTGACACTTTGATGAACTGCGAAAGAAATGGACTCAAATAGGAAAATTTGTTTTAAGTAAAACAGAAACAAACTGATTCTTCAGGCTCATATGAGACGAAAACAAAGTTGGTCCGATAATTAGAAGCATGCTGAAAATACTATTCCGAGCTCTGTATCCAAGCCTGCAAAAGGTCTGGTTTATAGGTCGACCCAAAAAACAATTTAATAATGGTATATGAGCTTATATTGCCTTTCAAATGGGACTAATAGCGCATAAATCGGTTAACCGACCATTCGGCAGCACGAATTGCCAACTCATCATCTGTTTGTGGGCTTCAAGGCGACGTACGATTCAGTCAACCGATAATGCAGATAATGCTAGAACATGGTTTTCCGACGAAACTAGTTACGCTGATTCGAGCGACACTCGAAGAGTCAAAATCATGCATCAGAATAGCGGATGAGGTCCCAGCCGCTTTCGTGACGTTGGATGGACTGAGGCAAGGGGATGCACTCTCTAACCTGCTATTCAACATTGCCTTGGAAGGTATGCAATATGCAGAGCAAACGTGGAGGGGAACGGGACTATCATCACATGCTTGTTGGTTTTGCGGATGACGTCGATGTCATCGGCATCAACCGTAGAGCAGTGGAAGAGACCTTAAGGTCATTGAAATGGGAAGCAGTGCGATTGGGACTTACCATTCACACCGGTAAAACGAAGTACATGGTTACTGGCAGGGAACGTGGAAGTCCAAATGGTGTTGGTGTCGAGGTGGAGCTAGATGGGGAACGATAACAAGTCGTGGAGGAATTCACATGCCTTGGTAAGCTCGTCACATGTGACCAGAGCTTGAACCGATCCGTTTCTTCTACCATAGTCACAGCACCGCGCGTCCGTTTAACGGAACGGAATACGAACGCTATGCATAATACAACCAACGGTTGGCGCAGTCATACCTCCGATTGTACAGCAGAACGAATGCGTTCTGATCTTTTTTCTCGCATTTTCGTTTCGATCAAGTTTTCTTCACCGACTGGTACAGCGAATGACTGCAAAACAGTCAATTGACTGGCAGTCTCTGCATTGACGAAAGGCAACCGCGTATCGTATGATTCAATAAAGCTTGCTTCAGATAGAATTGGAACAAAAGCAATTGCGTGTATTTCTGTTATTTATGATTGAATTCAAGATCTTTTCGCACACAAATGCAGCATTTTCTTCATACTTTAAAAAAAAATTACGGATAAAATTATTCGTCACGATTTCGAAGGAATTCTCGAACGTTTCTGTAATATGCGTCATTGGGCGACGCACACTTGCTTCGTCCATCGTTTTGGCTATCTTATTGCACCAGGTCTTCATCTGATTGATGTCTTTGACAGTCTCCTCTTCATGATTGCCCAGTATTTCCCAATAGGGCGGAGCTGGCGGCAATTGACTGGTTAAGGTCTTTCGGAACAAACTGGGCCCCTTTCTCTGCATACCATTCTTGAACGACTTTGCTGTAATGACAGCTTGCCAAATCTGGCCAAAACATCACGGGATGGTGGTGGAGTCGAATGAACGGCAAAATTCGGTTTTGGAGACACTCCTTTTAGTACAGTTCCGACGTCATTGTCTTATTTGTAACGAAAACTTTCGTTTTTCTACCTCAGCTGCAAATTCCCTGCCAAATCATAAATTTTCGTGCAAATTTGTCGACCAAAACAAAGTTAAATTTGCTTGGAACATCCCCCCAGCCGTTGCCAAGTAAAATTTTTGACCAGGAATTTGCCCGAAGTCAGCCTTGATAGAGGTTTCGTCGTCCATCAGAAAACACCCGTCGAACTTGGTTAGCGCCTTGGTCGTAAAGCTTTCGAGCACGGATTTTGGCCACACTATTCTGTTTTAGGGTTCGGTTTGGCTGTTTGCTAGCTCGATACGACTTGATTCCTTCCCGGAGTCGAATTCTCCTCACGGTACTATGGGCAGCACCGAATATTCTGGCCATATCACGGTCCGACAGATTGGAATTTCTCTTGACGATGTTCAAAATCTTACCACACCGTTTCCGGTCGACAGTTGCACTCCGATAATTAGCTTGAGGCTTCCGAATCGTCGTCAATGTTTCCTTAGCCTTAGCCTTAGCTAGCCTAGATGCAGACCACAATGGATTTTCCATATAACTGGTACACAATTTTTTCCCTTCTTCCGGCTTCCATGTTGTTTTGCGAAATGCCAAAAATACATAGGTGAAGCTAACAAAATTTCCGACCCGTGGGCGCCAAGAACTTCCAAATCCATTCACCAAGAGCGCCACTATATGAGCAAAAGTTTGTTCCAATTCTAAATGAAGCAAGCTTTACTACAAAAAATAATTACTACATGTGCATAGAAGAATTCGGTCGGACAGCGTCCGACATAAACGAACATTTTGCTTATGTCGGACCGACGACGTCGGCCGACAAGCTTTTACTCGGGGTAGCCGATTTGGAGACAAAACCGTTTCTTGACGTTGGCAGTTTACACTCTTCAATATGAACGCAAAGCGGGAGAACGACTGTTGGCTTCTCTAGAAAGGCCACATGGATTGTAAGCTACAGTCTTCGCAAAAGGGCAGTTCGACTGCGTTCAAAAAACAATCAAACAATCCTGTTTGAACAACAAATTACATGCAGAAAGCGTACGAATTCACGCAGTCACAGTCAACTTGCGATCCCTTTTCAAGCCCTAAATGTAACAACGATGTAAGTCGTGTAGTAAAACGACGAATTGCAGCCGCGAATCGGGCTTTCCATGGATTACGAAACCAGTTTAAGTTTAGAAAATTTACACAAAAATGGCACTCTAAAGAACACTAATCCTCTCGGTGGCTCTTTACGGATATTAATCGTGGGCGCTGAAGGAAGCTGATTGACAAGTGCTTGGTATTTTTGAGCGTAAAATTCTGCAATCTATACTTGGAAGCAAAATATAAAATTAAGTACCCCGCGGACGCATAAAATTGCTGATATAGCGAAGGTAGTACAGAATAACAGGCTGCAGGCAGGTAGGGTTGAGCACGTGCCCAGAATTCCCGATCAAAGAGCTGCGAAAACTACTTTCAGCAGAGAATCCGGAAGAGGTCGTAGACTTCGGGACAGACCTCGAACCCGGTGGATGTGCGCTGTCGAGGACGTTCTGCTGATGTTCGAGAAGATTGGAGATACATACAAACAACACATACAGTACAGTACATTCGTTCGACGCAGGATCGATGTAAAGTAAGTAAGTTTGAACTGCTTCTTCGTTTTGAATACGGGCTCGCAGTCCCGCCCATGCAAAACCTGTATCCCAGTGCGCCACTAGCCCTCACGGACAGCTGGTTGCTCGTGAGTCGTTTGACCGCGAGTGGGTTATGCAGAAAAACGATAAGAGGCTGTGCGTTCGCGAGTGTATAGTTAGGTAGCAGAATGTCTGCACACACACCAAATCGCTTGTGAAAGCTCGCACTGTTACCCGCGTGTGCAACCGTCGGCGTAAGATGAAGAAGAAAAGTAAAGCAAAATCTGTATTCATACATTCTAGTGTGATGCTCGCGCCCACCAGCTGTTGACAGCTCACGAGCTTTGGCTTCGTGAGCAGGCTATGCAGAAAGTTGCTACTAGGCTGTACACTCGTGAATGTGTAGGTAGCAGAATGTATGCACACAGCACCAGCGGATGTTGGCCGTAGGCTTGCGTCAACGGTGTATGGTATGCTTCTCACACCCGCTAGCGTAAGTGTGGGCATTGTTGGCATGAACTACAAACCAAGTAAGGTTATTAAAGGTTCACCTAGCTCGTCATATAAAATATGAATTGTTATTTCTTCTAGTATTAAAAACTCGTACCTTCATTATTTTAAACCCGTTTTGAGCGCCTTGCCTGCAAAAGCAAAGTAGCAAAATCATATTCCAAAGACAATATTAAATTCTCCCATCCGGAAGGATGCCCCTTACCGTATTTCGCTCTGGATTAACTTGCTCAATTTACCACCAACTTATACACCCTGATTCGTTGATATGGTCGGGAATTTTAGGAACTCGGCAGGCAAAAACCAACTTCCAAGCGAACTATATAGATAGCGCTTTTGGGGCCAAAGAATGGTAAGATTTGTATGCATAAACTCACAGCCTCCTTCTCGTAATTTATCCGGAATCGGAGCTGAATCAAAGTATGCGCAGTAAACGCAAACAAAACAACAACAAAAAAACGAGTGCCAACCAAAGCAGCCAACCACACACCGGGTCGATTCTACGCCGCCCTGTCTCCATTTATCCCAGGGTCAGAGCGGAGATTGTTATCAAATTTATATCCGCCTAAAAGGGTTGTGGATTATACACAGAGTTCCATTCGGTTGCTTATCCCTCCCGGCTTCCGGCGGTCGGTCGGAGGTTTTTTTTCTTTCGCTTCTTCGGCCGCACGGTGGCGTTACGAAACTCCTTTTTATCTTATCTCGGCGGCCGTAGTAAGAAGTGGCATTCAAGTCGTGTGGGAAGCTTTAACACTTTCCTACATCCCGAGCCCGGTGCGGTCCCAGCTGGTGGCAGGAACGATTGGGGTTGTGTGTGTGTGTGCGATTGCCGTATAATCAAAATAAATATCGTCGTCGCACTCACGCTTGCTAGGTTGGGAAAGAGCAGTGACAGAGAGAGACAGAGACAGTGAGAGGGGGATGGTTTCGATTGTCATTTTTACGCACACCCCGAGCAACGCGAATTTGATTCATTCGCATTTGAATGCAAAAGTCAGCGCCGGCTGCGATGCCGAGCTGGGGCAGGGGCGAGACGAGGATCCGAAAGCTCTAAAATTTTAGTCCTCTCAAGAGGGTAAGTAACATTTATATGGAATAAATCAATGCTTTCACTTCGTTATCGGTTTGCCGCCCGTTTCAGTGCATCAGGGTGTGAATTGATGTTTATCCTTTTTTTTGCTGATATTGGAAAATGATTTACATTTTCATAGATGTGGCAAATTTGGTTTCATCTGCCGGTTTTGCGGTTGATATCGATTGTGTGTGTGCGCGCTTTAAACGCTTTAACTTTCCAGCAGTTCGACAATGGCGAATTATTCGAATAGATTTGACACTTCTAACTTGCTCATAGAAATGCGGGTGAAATTTTTAAGGACTGTTTAAGGTAAACTGGAAAACTGGAAACGATTAGATTCCCATTTATGGTAAAACTCTGGAAGAGTCTACACCCAAAATGTCGACCACTGTCCGACCCAAAAGTCATTCGCACGGGCCCTCCTCCGTTTCGTTTCCAGAAGAAAGTTGAACTGGTCTGCGAGTGGGAGTTGGACGTCGGTAGCAATTCATAATTAATGGCTTCATAAATAAAATCTCTCGCACAGTTAAATTTTGCAAGCGGGTAACCCATTGTCTGTGTGTGTGTTTGTGCGTCTGTGTGCTGTGTGCGACTGTGAGGCTTCGCGGAAAGCGAACCCCTACAGTGTGCTGAGCTTTTCGTCCAGCAACCAGGAGAAAGTGGTATTTGCTCACTCAGCCCGGATGGTCCTGGCTGAGCTGGCTGGCTTCATTGCAAAACAGTTCTCTGTTTGTGGTGCATTCTAGGAAAATACTTCCCGTCTATCCTTTCCTCTGCGCCAGAGAAGCCAACAGGTTGACTGAAATTCTAATATTTCATTAATGACCAGACAATGACATTTTAATCGATTTTACCAGCCGTCCGAATCAGCACTTTTCGCGTGCTCATAAACGGTTTTCGATTTGCCAAAATGCTTTCCCCAACTCAGCACTTTTACTGTTCAACAAAACTCCCATCTAATTTATATATAAAAAATAACCTCATAATGCAACGTAACAAAACTGTTATCTCCGAACCAGAACAAATTGCTCCAATGTAATAAAAGCCATCATTTTATTATTCGTTTATTTCCGTAACTCTCGAAAAAAAAAATGTAGCAAATCCCCTGCGTCTGTAATCTACGCTTCGTCTACTTCCGCTGCAGCACAGGGGGTGGATGATGTTTTCGCGACTCACCCAGAGGAGAGAAAAAAAAACCGAATTAACAGCTTGGAGCGATTCCCCATCCTCACACGCGCGATGTGTCCCGATTTAGTACCACTTGAAGCGAACCGTGAAGCGTGAAAAGTTCGTCCATTTCAGCAAAACAGCACTCCACATCGCTTCTCTTCCCCATCGAACAATCTCGAGCTCGCTCAGCCTACTAGGATTACGCTCGCCCATCGAAATGCCCCGGAGGGTTCTCCCAGCTGCTTCCTACCCCACCTACTCTAGCTAGCCTGCCCTGTTTATAGTCAGCTTTTGATGAAAAATTCTTCTCCAGTGCGCCTCCTCCGATGCGATTCTATGACACTCACTCTATGCCCGATCCGCCGGTCCGGTGTTTGCTGTCGAAAGCGAGGGGAATCATCCGCCGCCGTTCGAAAAATACCCGATGCGTGCGAAATTCCCGCAATAATAGCCATAAAGCATCATCGGTCAAACGGACAGACCCAATCGCGGCGCTACACTGGGCTGGGATTTCAGTTCATTTTGCTCTACATCTCCCCCCCCCCCCATTCCACATCACCATTTGCATTGCTGCGGTTGACTGTATCAGATTTGACTGTATCCGTCAGCTCGCTAGCAACTTTATCCACTTGATTATCCATTTTGAAAGTGCCGTGGAAAAGTATAATTGAAAAACATGCCACTGGATTCTGGCAAACTATTACCGCAGACCATTCGGGCGAAGCTTTGGTGGTTGTCCATGTTGTTGATTCGATCCCAGCGTGTTTTTTTTTTTTGCTTCTCCCAAAACCAACACCGCTTTCGTTTTAATACCCTCCGGCACAATTGAGCAGTTCGCGTATTGTTTAATTTTCACTCCCACTCTTAGGCTCACTGCGTTCGTCCCTTGCGAAACCAAAGGCACTAAAAACCAGGCGAGCGTTTTTTTTTTCGCGTGTGCTATGCACAAACCCCGAACGATTCTGTTATTATTGACTGACTCACACACCGAAACACACAGACCCACAGCACAGCACAGCACGCATCAATAGCCGTGCCCGTGCCCGTGCCCTGTGGCAGCGCGTGTGTGAGCATGCATTTCCCGGAGAACAAACGGAGCATCGAATGGAAAAACAAAGAAAAACCCGAAACAAACCTGCTTTGACCGAGGGGTGTTTCGCTGTTTTATTTTTACTCAAATAATTGCGTTAAAAGCGTACCCTTTATCAAACATGCATGAGCGAGGTGACCCGTCACTGTGACCCCCTTCTCTCCCCACCACTCGTCAACGACCACCGAGCGAACCAGAAAATCCCGCATGTATGCAAGCAGTTTCGGGGTCGTCATCACATTTCGGTCGACCAAAACCAAATAATACCACGTGAAATGACAAGTGGTTACACTTGTTTCATATATTTAATTTTCGTTTTTCCCAAAAACCGATCACCTTTCTCGCCACCCGACGCTTTCCCGTCCATCGTGTTCGCGGTGAGTGTCATCGCATTTCGACACCCCGACATTTGTCCGGCCCAGTGGGACTGGGCCGTTCGAGTGGCGTCGCACCGTTCAACGATGGGAAGGCTAAATCGTTTCCAGGAAATAATTTGGCGTTTGGGGAGAGTTCATCTCGGTCGGTTCGTATCATCGTCTGGTGTCTCTGGTGTCATTTTTAGGAATGGAAACAAACACGACGATTTATGGATGGCCGCCGCAAGCGATGCCGTGTGATTACATGGTCCGCCAGACAGGTAAACGAAACAAAATGCTATCGATTACTCGATTACGGTGCGATAATTGTACACAGTCGGTTAGTATCAATGCCATGAATATGAGAATCAGAGTTGGGGATCCATTTCACATTGGTAATTCAATGAATGAGGCTAACGTTTGGAAAAATTTGCGTCAAACTTGAATTCGACAGATAAAACAACCACCACACTTTGGACTCACTTCAAAGTTCCTGGCGAACTTTGCCGTTTTATTCACTCTACAGTTTTCTGTTAAGTCCATGGTCCAATTCATCAAAATTAACTTAGTTTTGGAGTCGAGGTTTGAGAAGAGGAACAATTGCTAAACATGATCAGCTTCATTAGCTGGGGATGGTTGAACCTTCGATCTTCTCCTCAGAAATAGCCCTCAGTAAAGCATCGATTTTAAAGCTGCATATGATTGTATCGATCACAATTCCCGGTATGCTGATTGGCGGAACCGATTTCTTCATGCGAGAATCGCTTTCTCTAATTTTACCAACGGTTAAATCGAGCACTGCGCCTGAGTTCCTTTTAATCTATCTCGATTGTGGGGTTTATTCATTGGCAAAAATTTGTAAGCAAAGTTGGTTAAGTGGAGAGCGTTTCTCGCGTTTCTTCACTTAGCTCGCGCGCATGCTTTGAGATGTCAATCATCTCACGGAGCGGCAGCTCTAGACCGCTCGTGGGGCTAGCTAGTGAGGCTGTTTGGTTAATTTGTCGTCTCGGTTTCTTTTGTATGCCCTCTTATTCAAGTAAACTTTGGGAAGTATAAGAATTCTTGGATATCTTAAGTTTATCTAATTTATCTGTAACTGTTTTTGAACTCGACCAATTCTGTTTTCTATATTGCACTCTGTTTTACTCCCTTTTTTTCTCTGCGTCTTCTGTCTTCTGTTTTGTTAGACCAATCTCGTGTTTTAGTCTTAACCTTGAAACTTTAGAGTGAAGGAAAAATTTCATTGCTCTCTTGTATCGTCCCTTCGTCAATTGTAAAAGAACTATCGTTTCAAAAAAGATTATTTTATATGCCTGACCTCTTTTCAAGGTTAAAACTAAAACACGAGGTTGGTCTACACCATAGGAACGGAGCCCTCACCCCGAAGATCCGCGTTGAGAATCGCGGCTAACACGCTAACGAACGATTGATTCGACCCATACACCCAGCATTGGGCAAAAGGTAGGAGTCACAATGACCACCTGTTAAACGTAGCTACTAATACCCCCCCCCCCTCCTCTCCCCTTTCCGCTTTCTCCGTCACTCTAAAATTTCATTACTTTCTTCTACCGTCCCTATGTCAATTGTAAAAGAACTACCGTTTCAAAAAATATTCCGTTTTGTTGCTGTCGCTCTTCCTCTATTTTTGACAGAAGCTTTAAATTGACCAAACTCGTGATTTTAGTCATGACCTTGAAATGTGGTCAGGCATATATTAATATTTTTTTGAAACGATGATTCTACAATTGATGAAGGGACGGTAAGGGAAAGTAATGAAGAAGGATTTTTTAGGGAATGAAGGGGAAAGAGTGGAAAGGAAGGGGGGGGGGGTAATAGGTCCTATTAACCTATTACCCCCACCCCCACCTTCCTTCCCACTCTTTCCCCTTCATTCCCCAAAAAATCCTTCTTCATTACTTTCCCTTACCGTCCCTTCATCAATTGTAGAATCATCGTTTCAAAAAAGATGCTTTAAAAATAATTGGCAAAGGTTTTATTTTCACTGTTTTCTAAAATTTCTGTGCTTCCTTGGCTTCCTTTTCTATTTTTTCAATTTTTGTGCTATTTTTATTGTTTTTGTTCTTGTAATGTTTCCGTCTCCGTTATTCTTTGTTTTGAATCCCGCTGGACTATAGAACTTTTAATTTTAAGAAACTCTTCCAAAGGTTCCATAAACCTAAAACCAAATTTTCCCGCTCAAAACTCAAATGCGCACCAAAAAAGGTTCTGGGCAGTGTGCTGTGCCCGGTTGATTAGATTGTTGGTTGATCAATTGAGGGTTAAAATTTAATTTATTGTAGAAGTCCTCGATATTGCAAGGTTTTAAGTCTTGACTTTTAAAAATATTTTCGAATTCCCGATTTTGTCAGTTTCCCCATTTTGTCAGCACAAAATTCAACATGGGGCTGACAAAATCATATTCTTGTGTAACGTCTAATAGATTTTGCTTACAATTTGATAATTTACCCTAATGACTTATACCGTATACCAGTTATATCAGTTGTTTCTATTTAAATGATTATAAAAGGTAAAGAGAGCTAATTAAACAGGCAGTTGAATTCGTATCATAGAATCGTTCGTTTCGTTTCAAGGACGTAGTCCGATATCACACTATCCTTTGCTAGGTTTGCACTTGTTCGCAATACATTGAAAAACAATTCATGTTCTCCCAATTTTTTATAACTTTCTCTGCTCTCTACAGCTTTTTCTATTCATATCCCCATGTTTTCAATGTATTATGCCTATCTTATTTACTGCTTTTTAATGTTACTTTTTTTGCTCTTTTGTCTCTGAGTATTAGGTTTTGTATTTTAAAGCAGTATCACTGTATCTTATTTTCCAACTGCTTTGTTTTCTGTCTTCTATGATTATTCGGTAAATTACTTTTCATGTTTTATTTCTACTTAATTTCTGAATTATTTTCTTTTCCTGTATTTTGGTATCCATAATTTTCCTCTTTAATCCTCTGTTTTTATGTCTTTTTCTTTCTGTTCCTGTTTTCTCGATTGTCACTCCAAAATCACGATATTCTTTATTAGGCCACTAGCTGACCCGACAAACTTCGTATTACCACAAATTAACCTATGTTGTACATAAATCATGAATCTCGGATGATCTTTGTCACAATCTCGAGTTTTGTAAGCCCCCCAGTGGGCGGCGCTTCCGACGGCGGGTCACCGGCAACACTCGCGACCGTCTCGTCCTGAATGATCTAGTGTTACTATAGATAGTTTTTGTGGTCTTGTATTGACTAATGTTTTATGGAAGTCTCGAATTTCTCGAGTTTGATTAGTTTTTGAGTTTCGCTAAAATTTCTGTTTTACTTGTATGAGAGTCCATATCTCCCTACCACAGGGGTGAGAGGTCTCTAACTATCGTAAAATAAATTCAAGACTCCAAAATCTCCCACATGCCAAATTTGGTTCCATTTGCTTGATTAGTTCTCGAGATAAGAGGAAATTTGCATTTCATTTGTATGGAAGCCCACCCTCTTAAAGGGAAGATGGGCCATAACTCGCTTTCTAAAGAAGAGAGGGGTCTCAATTCACCATAGAAAAAAATCTTGCGTCCAAAACCACTTACATGTCAAATTTGGTTCCATTTGGTTGATTAGTTCTCGAGTTATGAGGAAATTTGTTTTTCATTTGTATAGGAGCCCCCCCCCCTCTTAAAGTGGGGAAATCCATAGAAAATATAGCATAGAAAATACTCTTGCCCCCGAGAACACCCACATGATAAATTTGGTTCCATTTGCTTGATTAGTTCTAGAGTTATGAGGAAATTTGTATTTCGTTTGTATAGGAGCCCCCCCTCTTAAAGTGGGGAGGGGTTCTACTTTACCATAGAAAATATTCATGCCCTAGAAAACTTTCACATGCCAAATTTGGTTCCATTTGCTTGATTAATTCTCGAGTTATGAGGAAATTTGCATTTCATTTGTATAGGAGCCCCCTTCCTAAAGTGGGGAGGGGTCTTAATTCATCATAGAAAAAATTTTTGTCTCCAAAAACACCCACATGCCAAATTTGGTTCCATTTGCTTAATTACTTCTCGAGTTATTAGGAAATTTGTATGGAAGCCCCCCCTTTTAAAGAGGAGAGGAGTTATAATTCCCCTTATAAAGAGGGGAGGGGTCTCAATTTACCATAGAATAAATTCTTGTCACCGAAAACACCCACATGCCAAATTTTGTTCTATTTGCTTGATTAGTTGTCGAGTTATGCAGAAATTTTTTCATTTGTATGGGAGCCCCCCCTCTTAGTGGGGGAAGGGGTTTCTAACCATCACTAAAACCTTTCCTGCTCCAAAAAACCTCTACATGCATATTTTCATGCCGATTGGTACAGTAGTTTTCGATTCTATAAGGAACATACGAACAGACAGACAGACAGAAATCCTTCTTTATAGGTATAGAAGATTACAAATATTTTATAAAGTTTTTGTCCTTCCGGTGTTCGGCCACTGAAGGGGGGGGGGGGGCAAAAAAAACAAAGCGAATTTTTTAATCGAGCAAAAAAGCATGGATTTTAGGAATTTTTATTTAAGGTTTAAACGTGAAAACCGAATCCATTCTTGCTTATAATATATACGTTATTATTTTCTATACAAAAATATACGAAAAAAGACAAAAGCGAAGAAAAATTTTTTGGACGATTTTCGGAAATTCCATTGTTCGAATTTCCATTTCTGTTTCGTGCTAGAAGCGTTAATTCAACTCGGAGACTCATTTTTCGAGTTTTTCAGACTGTAGAGCCCACAGACAATCTATACCTATAAAGAAGGATTTCTGTCTGTCTGTCTGTCTGTCCGTATGTTCCTTATAGAATCGAAAACTACTGAACCAATCGGCATGAAAATATGCATGTTGCGGTTTTTTGGGGCCAGGAAAGGTTTTAGTGATGGTTAGAAACCCCTCCCCACACTAAGAGGGGGGGCTCCCATACAAATGAAACACAAATTTCTGCATAACTCGACAACTAATCAAGCAAATAGAACAAAATTTGGCATGTGGGTGTTTTCGGTGACAAGAATTTATTCTATGGTAAATTGAGACCCCTCCCCTCTTTATAAGGGGAATTATAACTCCTCACCTCTTTAAAAGGGGGGGCTTCCATACAAATTTCCTCATAACTCTAGAACTAATTAAGCAAATGGAACCAAATTTGGCATGTGGGTGTTTTTGGAGACAAATTTTTTTTCTATGATGAATTGGGACCCCTCCCCACTTTAGGAAGGGGGGCTCCTATACAAATGAAATGCAAATTTCCTCATAACTCGAGAAATAATCAAGCAAATGGAACCAAATTTGGCATGTGAAAGTTTTCTAGGGCAAGAATATTTTCTATGGTGAATTAGAACCCCTCCTCACTTTAAGAGGGGGGGCTCCTTTACAAACGAAATACAAATTTCCTCATAACTCGAGAACTAATCAAGCAAATGGAACCAAATTTGACACGTGGGTGTTTTTGGAGACAAAATTTTTTTCTATGATGAACTGGGACCCCTCCTCACTTTAGGAGGGGGGGGGGGGGTCCTATACATATGAAATACAAATTTCCTCATAACTCGAGAATTAATCAAGTAAATGAAACCAAATTTGGCATGTGAAAGTTTTCGAGGGCAAGAATATTTTCTATGGTGAATTAGAACCCCTCCCAACTTTAAGAGGGGGGCTCCTATACAAACGAAATACAAATTTCCTCATAACTCGAGAACTAATCTAGCAAATGGAACCAAATTTGGCACGTGGGTGTTTTTGGAGACAAAAATTTTTTCTATGGTGAATTAGGATCCCTCCCAACTTTAAGAGTGGGTGCTTCTACACAAATGAAATACAAATATAATCATAATTCGAGAACTAATCAAGCAAATGGAACCATAATTGGCATGTGGGTGTTTTTGGAGGCAACCATTTTTTCTATGATGAATTAGGACCCCTTACCTTTTTAAGAGGGGGGGCTCTCATGCAAACGAAATACAAATTTCCTCATAACTCTGGAACTAATCAAGCAAATGGAACCAAATTTGGCATGTGGGAGATTTTGGAGTCTTGAATTTATTTTACGATAGTTAGAGACCTCTCACCCCTGTGGTAGGGGGATATGGACTCTCATACAAATTAAACAGAAATTTTTGCGAAACTCAAAAACTAATCGAACTCGAGAAATTCGAGACTCTTCCATAAAACATTAGTCAATACAAAACCACAAAAACTATCTATAGTAACACTAGATCATTCAGGACGAGACGGTCGCGAGTGTTGCCGGTGACCCGCCGTCGGAAGCGCCGCCCACTGGGGGGCTTGCAAAACTCGAGATTGTGACAAAGATCATCCGAGATTCATGATTTATGTACAACACAGGTTAATTTGTGGCAATACGAAGTTTGTCGGGTCAGCTAGTTGATTTTATAAAAAGAAATTTGACTCATATTCTACAAATTCTTTTTTTGCCCCCCGATTTTTCAAGCCAATTTACAAGAGGAGGGTGACAAAAACTTTAAATATGATTTGCAATGGCCTTATTTTGTTCAAATTGTTTTCGCTGTTTCCTTTATTTGTATTTCTCTATTATCTTTACTTCTGTCTTTTAATTTTTTTCTGAATTGCTTTCTCTATTTTCTGCACTTCATGTTATTTTTCTTTCAACGTTTTCTGTTTATGTTTATGTTTATGTTTATGTTTATTATTTTTTTCGTTTTAGCTTATAAGCAAAGCAAACCTGACCTTCTGATTTTATACGACATACTTCGCAGTCAGCTGTTAGAGTGCAGGACAATTGCAGGGCCAGTTGCTACGATACTCTAACAGCCTCTCCCAGTCGGGATTTGAATATATGACGACTTCTATATAGTAAAAACTTTGGCCAATACGAGTGGTAATACTGCACATGGATACCAGAAGAAAAAATTAAATTATTTATTAGAAGCACTTATGGAAACTCAAAGGACGCAACTCTATTCCATTCGAAGGACTTCTGGTGATTTTTTAGGGTTAATCTTGGCCCGATTAACAAGACATCGTGGATAATGAGCGGGCCCTTCTCCCCACCTACTGGAGTCATCCTGCATTAGGACGGTTTATTCAACGATTCCACATGGATATTAGAAGAACAAAATTAATTTATTGGATGATAGATGCACTGATGGAAACTCAAATGACGCCATTATATTTCACTCGACGGATTGCTGGTGAGATTGTTCTATTTTTGCCCATATATTCTCCTCAAGGTATTTGCCAAAAAATTGGTGAAGCAGGAGGCGTTTCCTACGGTAACAATGGGAGCTAATTGTGTCCCGTAACGCTGGAATGTGTTGCTAATGCTAATTTTAGGCCTTTGCAAATTTTTCTTTAAATTTTTGTCACCCCTGCCCCGCTTAAAATTGGCTTTAAAATCGAGGGAATACAAAAATTGATGAATAAGTATCCATTTGTAGCCGTTCTGTTGTTATGTTATTCCCTATGTTTCCAGTTGTTTCGGTTTTGATTCATTTTATGTTTTCCTACTTTCCCAGATTCCTTTTTTCTAAATTCTGTTCGCGTTTTCTGATTTCTTTGCTTCCTCCGGACTACATATGCTGTTTGTTTTGTACATATCTTGTAATTCTCTTTATTTTAAGCTTTCTGTGTTTTCTAGTTGAAACATTTTCTGTTTCCTCTGATTCCTGTGGTTTTTTGTTTCTTTTATTTTCTGCGTTGTCTTTACTTTCTGATGTCTTTGACTTCTGCGCTTTCCCTTTACTTTCTGTTTTCTCGGTTCTCCTTTTTTCTGTTGTCTGTTTTTTCCGTATTTCGATTTTCTGTTCTCCTTTTGTTTCCTCTGAATTCATTAATTCCTTTTTGTCTTCAAATTGTTTTTGCTGCTTTCTTTATTTTTTATTCTCTATGTCTTCTGTATTCTCTATTCTCATCGTTTTCTTTTATTCTTCTGACTTTTTTACGTTATTTCCTAATTGTTTACGCTGTTTTTTGAGTTCTGGCTTTCCGCTTTCCCTGTCCTGTGTTTCTTATATTTTGAGTTTTCTTTAGTTTCTCTATTTTTGTTTCTTTATTTTATGATTGGTCCCTATAGTGGTTTGTATCCTTTGAATACTCTATTTTATCTGTTCCCTCGTTGATCAATCTGTTGGTCCCATTTTTTCGGTTGCTTTCTCAGCTTTCTGTTTTCCAAATTTGTTTTCTGTGGCCTTTCTGTCCCTTTTGTTTTCTTTAGGTTTCCTGCTTTCTTTTGATTTCTTTTGTTATTTCCTCCGTTTTAAGTTTTATGCATTTTTTGTTTTCTTCTTTTTTATATTCTATTTTTCCTGCTTTTTTCTTCTCCGTTACTCCATTATCCGTATCCGGCGAGTCAATTTTGAAGTTTTGTGATGCATTCTTGCCTGAGAATTTCTAGGTGACACGACCGAGTCAGTCCGAAACTTCGTTGTCCAATAATAGCTGAATTTGCAATCAGTGAAATAGCAAAGTTGCCGAAGACAGAAAAATTCCACAGAAAGCAGAAAGCTATAGCTTTAGTCAGCATCACTTTTAGTGGGCGTTTTTGCGTTTAGTTTCTAATAAACACGGAGCATTGCGTTTGAGATAAACATAAAAGTTTCTGGTTTTCAAATAACCAACATTTTTGTCCCGCAGTGAATACAGTGACAATTTACACAACTAATCCCCTCATTGTACCCGATATCCATCAGCTCACTAATGCACTTCGTTCGTTGCTTTCTAAGAAAAATTCCATTACCAACTTAATGTAACCACTAGTGCCGCACTGCTTAATAGTCCAACACCTGGATTTTTCTTCTTGCTAATTTTCCAACTCGAAACCCTCAGAGAAATCTGCGACCGGTAGCGCATCACACGCGCTACCAGCTGACGGTGTCGGGTGGACCACTTTGCAACCATAAATATGACCGTTATGACGTTTCCACATTACACGAAACATGAGATGAATATTTAAACCAAGGGGAAATGGAAAAAAATAACGAGGCAGAGGAGAGGTGATGGAGAACTTTTCTTTTTATTACTGTTGTTATTTGTTTTGTCCTCCCCTCACGTAGCTGCACCGCACCGGTGCGGTGGTGACGGTGCGGAGGTGAGCGGATGGCACCGGACCTAACACTCTCCGCCCTGGTCCTGGAGTTATGCAATGGTGCTGAGCAGCAGCATTCCCAGGAGATGCGCCACCGGACAGTCGTCGAAGGAATAGCAAACCTTGTTTTGGGGAAGCAGCAAAAAAAGCAGCACAATCAGCCAACGGGGCGTATAACGCATTTGAATATTTACGATCGGGTCAATTCGTTGTGGATAATGGAGAAAGCGACCGACCGGATGGGGAGGGGAAGAGGGTCGAGCACTACCTTACCTACTCTGACTGGTGGCCACGTTGTTATCTGACCATCATTACACAGGTTTGTGGCCATTTTCGCGAAGAAGAAACCAGAACAGGAAAGGATTCACCCAACCCTCATAATAATTGTGAACGCTGATGTTTGAACATAACCCTGATCTCACTTTCACCGGATCGGACCGGACCGGGTGGTCGTCGCAGTAGCCATGGATTACCTCTCTCGCTCTAGATGGAAATGTAAGCCACAACGAGGGATTGAAACCGTCGGAACACGGTACCTGAAAACGTGGATAAATGAATGGTAATAAAGTGAAACATTATTTGAATACTCGCTTTATCTGAACGGACGGACGGATGGGCGGGGGCGGAATGGAGGAACAGTTTTCAGTTTGGTTGGGTTTTATTCCACTAGTGTTTGCCGTTTATCTTTGTCTTTCCTGGTGACTGGTGAAGCAAAAAAAAGGAGAAAAGCAAAAAAACCGAACCGGTACACGGTGGGACCATTCTGGAAAATAGGCGGTCAAAAGTCTTTTCTCGCTTTTCTTGACGTTTTTGAGCACTTAGGTGTCTTCGGAGAAGTTCCTTAAAAACTTTTTATAGAAACTAGATAGCATGTTCATGTGTTCGGCAAAGCTGCAGATCTTTGAATTTCATTAAACTTTGCCGAAGATACTAAGTATCTGCATCATATGGTTTGCGAGATATTTGATTTTCTGTCAAAAACGGTAAAATTTATGTTCAAATCAATTTTAAAAGCAAATAAACCAACATACGATATTTATACCTTCTAGAAAGTTACGTATTTGGATAGTATCGAAAAGTTTGTAGAACATGTCAAACGTGTTAGATAAGGTTTTGTGTACAAAAAGTTTAATAAACTGATTTTAAGGGGGTCATGACAGAAAGTCAGTTATATCTCGCAAACCATATGCTGCAGTTACTTATTATCTTCGGCAAAGTTTGATGAAATTCTAAGTTCTACAATTTTGCCGAACACATAAAAATGCTATCTGGTTTCTATAAAATGTTGTTGTTTAATGTGTTATCCCCTTAACCTTTACGTCCCCGACATCAAAAAAGAAGGTACTTTCAGTTACACAGTTGGCTCTATCTCCACTGATCGATCGATTTTTATGCAACTAGCCTTAAAAGAACGGAAAGTCTTTTTTGAACCTCCTCCTTGCCAATGCACTGTGGTCCAGAAAGCCAAGTTAGGTGGAATAAATTGTTTATTCAGTAGTCGTTGATTTTAGACTAGCTACGTGTTAGCAGCAAAATCTTGATTTAGGATGCTTTTTTGGCAAAAGCTATTTTTTAAATTAATTAAAATCCAGAAATTATCTTCAAAACGAAACAAGATAGAGCGATATTCACTTCAGCAATTTTATAGCTTGAAGTATTCTGAGTAATATTGCAGAAGACGGAATCCGTCTATCTCGATTCGTTTTCATATTAATAGGGCCATTTTCCAGAGTCAAGTTGGGGTGACCCTATATTTTGCGATTGTTCTCCAACACTTTTTTATTTTGCATTTTTCGCAAAACACTTCGACAGATGATTTTTGAGGCTCAATAAGACACAATTTTTGGTGGAAAAAGAAACTGGCTATCTACTTTATATTAAATTTTGTGATAAAAATAGACCGTTTTCAAATGTTAGTATCTTAGAAAGATGCAAGCAGAATTAAAATCGGTTGATTGTGTTTGAAAGATCGTGATTTTTTGTGCATAATATCAAAAAATTGGAGGGGATTTTTGTCTATCTCAAATAAATCAACTTTGAATATGTGGGGTTTAGTGGCGCCATAACTCCGGAACGCCTTGACTGTTCTTCAGCAAACTTGGCGTACATGTTTCTTGATACAAGTGAATCAGCATAGGGGGTTGACAAAAGGAAGTTCAAATATGTAAAAGTGGCTGCGATGATTTTGCATTAAGGAGCGAACCAGCCGCAGGGTGAAAACCTCTCAAATATAGAATAATAATAATAATAATATTTTGCATTCGGACCGTCAGAAGTTGTACTAGTGGCTGGGAGATAAGATGAAAAGCGTGTGAAAAGATGGGAGTGTCACAACTACGGGAGTAGAACAATATAAAGAAGGCTTTGTGTCTCTTTCATTATCTTCGGAGAGACGTACAAGTTGCTGTAGACAAAAGGGCCGAACGAAATGTCAGTTTCGAACGAAACATAAACCCGTTCGAAATACAGAATAGGGGTGTCTATCTAGTGCCTCCACGCGGCCTTACCCGGTAATGCTCTGTTAAGTAGCCAAGCTAGGAGGTGCGATGATGGGAGGTTCCCGGTTGCCTGATCTCAAAACTGCGGATTTCGATGACGGTTGGAGCCACTCGACCTTGTTTGTAGGTAAGCTTAAAATAAGTTATTTCAATCGTTTATTTCGTTTTAGCTCATGAAACAAGCACCTCCTACTGTACAGTGAAAACTCGGACCGAAGAAAGTTTAAATAATGCTCATGGATACCAGAAGAAAAAATTAAATTAATAATGGAAGCAACTCTATTCCATACGAAGGACTGCTGGTGAGATTGTTCTATTTTTGTCCATATATCTTCATATAATGTTTATTCATATAACACATATCTTATTACATTGCCATACACCATCATTACCGTAAAGGGGAAGGAACATCAGGGTATCGAATAATATCGAAGACTGAATGAGGGATGTGGTAACCAGCCCAAGTCGAAGTCATACAAGGTTGGAGAGGATTTTGATTTTGGATTTTGGGTGCGAAGTCTGTCGTATAAAAAACCAGAAGGTCAAGTTTCCATAACTTTCCATTTGCTTTGCTATTTCGTTATCAGCCACGGTCGTTGCTTACGCTCGTCATCGCAACCCAGCAGTTGATAGCTATCATCGCTCGTAATGGCCCGCACAATTACCCGCGTGTGTAAGCGAGGGTGTAAAATGAAGAAATGAATCCATACATCCTAGTGTTCCGCTGGTGCTCACGACCTATTGACAGCTCGTGAGCTTTGGATTCGCGGGTGGGCTATGCAGAAAGTTGCTATGAGGATGTACACTCGCGAGTGTGTAGGTAGCAGAATGTATGCACACCGTACCAGCACTTGTTTGTCGTAGGCTTGCGTGAAGTAAGCTTTGGATGCTATGCTTCTCACACTCGCCCGTCTGAGATTTTCAACCTTATCGAAAACAGATGTACAAGTGGCTGAAAGACAAAAGGGGATGGTGACCTCTGACAAAAGGGGAGGCGCGAATCACGGAAATCTCCATCGCGGGTAAAAAATATTTGAACTTCTCATTCGGTAGTTGACTACAATAGACGTGGACGAGACACAATTTGTGTCTAAAACTTGTCTACCATCCCCTCCGTTTATTGGAAAGTCTACCATTTTCAATGTCTAACCTCATTATAAAGTTCAAGTTAACAAAAATAAGGTTAAGTTTATTCATTCTCTTCTAGATCTGGACCACTCACACAGCTTATAACGGTCTAAGGGCAAGATAATCGCAGTCACTTTCACTTATTTGCAATTCCCCCTCCCCTTTTTAGCGACCAGCCCGCTTTTGTCAACCCTCTGTGCTGATTTACCTATGTCACTAAACATGTACGTCAAGTTTGATGAAGAACAGTCAAGGCGTTCCGGAGTTAGGGCTTAACTCGTTTGCTTTTATACACTTAAACATGTTAAAACCCCACATATTCCTGCCGCGATCTAGAATATCTCCGGGAAAATGGATCCATAATTTACCAACATATTTTTTAATTAAAGGCCAACCTAATGCGATTCTTTTAAGACTAGTTGCATAGAAATCGATCGAAAATCAGAAGAGATGGAGCCAAAAGTGTAACTGAAAGTTACACTTCATTTTTGATGTCGGGGACGTCAAGTTTATCATCTTATTGCACTAGCTAACAAAATAAAGTTTTGGTATCTTTTTTCTGTCCTTTCGTTTTTCGTTCTCTTTATCGTTTTTTGTCGTCGTTGCGTCTTTCTGACGCCTTTTAAATTACTTTTTGTCATTTTTTGTTCTTTTCGTCGCAGTTTTGGCGTCCTTTCCTAGGTATTTTCGCCATCGCTACATCGTTTCTTTGGCTATGTGGCGTTTCTGATGGACCGCTGCTTTCGGCGATTTTTCATCGCATTTTTGTTGGTTATCGTCTTTTTTAATGAGCTTTTCGTCTATTTGTTGTTTTCGTTGTCTCTGCTGCATTTTTCCGCCAACTCGTCGTCTCTTTGTCGACTATCTGCTTTCATTTTGTCGTTCTTTCGTCGACTTTTTGTCATCTCTTTGTTGTGTTTTCATGGTATTCTGCTTATCATAGCGGTCGTCTTTTTTGTTGTTGTTGCTGTTTTGGCGTCATTCTATCGTCTGTTTGTCGTTTTTATTATGTCTATTTTTGTTGTTTTTTCGACGACTTTTCACCGTTTTTGTTGTCTTATCTTTTGTCGTCTGTCTGTCTTTTTTACGCTCCTTCGTTGTTTTTTTGTCAACTAAAGTCTGTTTTTGGCCGTTTTGTCGCTTTCTTCAGCGCCTTTTTGACAATTTTGTTGTTTGTTATTGTTTTGTCTGGTGTTATTGTTTTTTTGTGTCAGTCCGTCTGCTCCTAGTTTTCTACGTCTATTTTTGGCACTTTTTATAGCTTTTTTCATCGCCTTGTTGCCGTTTTTATCGTCTTTTTGTTGATTTGGCGTTTTTTCTTCGTTTTTTGCCATCCTTCAATTGTCTTTTGTCATCGTCTCACCTTTTTGACGCTTTCTGAATGACTTTACGTCGGGTTTTTTGTTGCTTTTCTTGGTATCATTCCATCGCTTGTTTGTCGTTTTTTACGTGTATTTATTTTGTTGCTTTTTCCGACAACTTTTTGCCATTTTTATTGTCTGTTATTGTTTCGACGTCTTTTTTCCTTCCTTTCGTTTTCATTTCTTCATTTTTTATCATCTTCTGTCGTTTCGCTTGTTTGATGCTTTTTAAATGATTTTTTTCTCATTTAGTTTACGTGTTCTTTTGTTCTTGTGGTCACTGTTTTGGCGTTCTTTCATCGTATTATCGCCATCTCTACATCGTTTTTTTGTCTATTTTCAACGATTTGCCCAACTTTTTTATCGTCTTGTATGGCGTGTCGCCTATGTTGCCAAAATCGAAACCGTGCCAAAATCGAGACCCTTTTTGATATGAAAAAATTTGAATGTAAGTGCGTTAGAAATTGACTAAATGTTATTAATCAACGATAGCAACTTTTTTATGTTTACAAAATCTTGCCAAGAGCTATCGTTTTTTTCTTTTGTCCTTTCGTTGTCTTTTCTTCGTATTTTGTCATTTTTCACTGCTTTTTGTGGTCGTTTCGTCTTTTTGACGTCTTTTAAATGACTTATATTGGCGCCATTCTTCGGCGGCTTGTTGCTATTTTTGTTGCTTTTTATGTCATTCCGTCGTCTGTTCCTCGACTTTGGCATTTCTAATTGTTTTGTTCACTGACTTTTTACCGCCTTTTGTTCTGGTTCTGGTGTTATTTTTCCTTCCTTTCAGCGTCTTTTATTCGTTTTTTGTCACCATTTTATCGACTTTCGCCGTCGTTTCGTCTTTTTGGACGCTTTTAAATGACTGTCATTTTTTGTCCTTTTTGTTGCTGTTTTGGCGTCTTTTCTACGTTGCTTCGGCATCTTTCTTTCGTTTCCGTGTTTCTTTGCAGCTTTTTATTGGTAATTTTTGTTGTCTTTCTTGGCTTTTTGGTTTTTTGGCGGTTTTGCTGCGATTTAATGTCGTTTTTCAAAAGCCTGGTACTTCGTCGTCTTTTTGTCGACTATTTACTGTCATATTGTTGTTCTTCCATCAGCATTTTGTCATCTCTTTGCTGTATTTTTATTCTGCTTTCATAGTATTTCCGTCATCTGTTCATATTTTTACGTCTATTTTTGCTGCTTTTTTCAGCACCCGTCATTTTTTTCGCTGTCTCCTCCATTGTCTGTTCGTCGTTTTTTCGTCTATTTTTGTTGCTTTTTTTCGACGACTTTTTGTTGTCTTTTTGGTTTGACGTGCTTTCGTCTTGTTTTTTCGTTTTGTCATTTTTTATTGTCTTTTGTCGCCGTTTTGCGTTTTTGTTGCTTTTTAAATGACTGCATTTTTTGTTGTTTTTTTTTGTCCTTTTTGCAGCTGTTTTGACATCTTTCCTTCGTATTTTTGCCATCTCTGCATCGTCTTTTTATCTCTTCTGCGATTTAATCTCGTTTTTTTATCGTGTTTGGTGGCGTTTTGGTTGGTTGTGTACAAATTCTCAAATACCTCCAGTACTATTATTCTTACCGAAAAGTGAAGTTCATCTAATCGACAGCAAATTTTCTCCTCTTTAATATGAAAAAAAAGAGATTTAAGAGAAATTTGTATTTATGTACATGTACTTTCTTTTTTTAGGCAAAATTTCAACTTTAATGCATATCTCAAAAACTATTGTACTTTCAATTTTTCTGACCTCATTTTCGGGTTCAGCGGCCAATTTTACATGAAAAATTACCTTCAACTTACTGAGTTCATAAATGCTGCTAACTAGTGTTGTATAAAAATGTCAACAGATGCAGAATACTTTTCCAAGGAACTTCTCCGAAGACACCTAAGCTCAAAAAACGTCAGGAAAGAGCGAGCGAAAAAAGACTTTTGACCGTCTTTTTCCAGAATGGTTCCACTGTGGGGGCCGGCAGTAATCAAAGTTCAGAAATAGGTTTTCTGAACGAGCGGCGGCGGCGGCGGCGGCAGAAACCAAGTGGAAAATGGACCCACTTTCAAACTGGCGATGGCGAGAGAGTGGAAGCTGCTCGCGGAGGCGTTCGAAAAGCGGAAAAAGTCAATTCGAGCAGGGGCCCATAACCTGTAACTGGGAAGTCTTTTTTTGTATTGTTTGCCCTTTGCTTGGATGATGGATCTAAGTTAGCGCGATGAAAAATTGGTTGACCACGACGTTTTTGAATGAGTTTTTCATGGGAATTTGAACTGAATTAGAGGTTTTTCTATACTTCAATAGTATCCTGTTTAGTGAAAGATCAAAGGGGAACATAATCGGTTATACACTTAGTTCCCACAAGCGTCTCAGTGAAGCAGATAAACTGCGTTGGGTTGCTTGACTTCCCTGCCATCAGAGGTGTTTGTGGGTGTGTAGACGGTATGTTGTTCCATATATAAACAGGACACCGTGCGAGGATTTCCCATGGTCATAACACACCGAAAGCAACCCTAAAAGGACGACAATGTAGCCAATGAGTCTGATCCGTCCACCGCCGGAGGAGGCACGGGCGAGAGTGTCCGAGAGTGCGGGGAAATGAGGGCCATTAATATTTTCCTCATTAGCAATTCTACTGGCAAGCAAGCAAGCAAGCAAGCAAAAAAAAAGCTTCGGATGGGTTCGTGCTTTTTTTTCTTTTTTTTGTCTCAACCTGTACCCAATCGCAGCAGGCCAAACCACATCATCAGGTAGGGGACATACAAACACACACACATACACATATTGCAACACAGAGAACAGGTCCTGTCCGTAAGTACTGTCCATCCACTGCCTCCCCCCTCCGCTTTTTCCCATCCCAAAGGTATGCTGACGGTGGTTTTGTTGTGATTTAAATTAATTAATTGTGCTCTTTTTTTCTATTTTAGAGTTCGTGCCTGGGTTTGGATGAGCACAGGCGAGTGAAAACTAAATGGAGCAATAAAGAAAGAAAACGGGGGCAAAAATCACAGTTCCCGGCGACGACCCGGCGAACTCTACTATAGTGTGATGGTTGCAGAAGACTACTGCTAGACTACTTCGGCGGGGGGTTATCGATTTGCTGCGAAATAACAAGTAGGGCGAGAGAGAGAACGGGAATCAAAAAAGAAAAAAAGCTGTGCAGTAAATTTATTTATGATGCGGTAGGAAAATAACGTGCGGTGGAGAGAAAAAAACCGTTGGGGTGAAAAAAAAACAAGCAGAGGAATGGCAATTGGTAATCTTCGCCTCGATAGCGGACACGAAACGACGAACTCGCGGTAGTTAGCGGTGAGCTTGAGCGGTAATTTTTTGACTTCTTGTTCTTTCTCGTTCTCGCTTTCATTATTTTCAGTTAAGGAAACAGTTTGTCCCTGAGATAGCGTGAAATATGGAAGTAGACTGCTGTAAGCGGGCGGAAACTAAACGGTAATTTTGTTAAGTTTCTCTTCCAAATTCACCTCTAAAATGAAACAAAATTGCTGTAATTCATTGTGAAACCACGCTACTGCCGAGGATAACGAGCTCCGAGGTGACCTTTGCTACGCTGGGATAAACTGCCACGACCGACCGGGTAGATGGGTAACGAGATTCCGTCTGTACGGAAATGCACAGTGCAGCCAGCACACAGAGCCAGCACTGGGTATGGGGGTACCGGCGGGGGATGGTGGATATGCTAAAAATTTTAAATTTCGGATATGTGTTGCATTTCCTCTTGGCTCCTCCACGCCATCACGTGCGGGCGGAATGGAATGGTCGGTCGGTCGGTCGACTGGACGAACCGTGTGGCGTTTGGTGTGTCGTTTTCCCAACACTCTCGGGCTCTGGCGCGCATTGCAATGGGCTTCTCGCTTCGTTGCATCTTTTATGCATCAGCCGCATATAATTTTTCATGTATGGATGACTGGAAAAAGCACATCTAAAATTAATATCATCATCTACGGCTGCTAGAGCGTCAACCGAATGCTGCTGCTCATGTTGCTACCACGGAGTTAGTTTTTCCGCCCGCAGATCATCGTAGCAGGCGAGCTGCAGTCGTCGTTCTCGCTTTCGTCGTCCAGGTCCAGCTGGCCAGAAACAGCAGGACCAACAGTCTCTGACCGCCTACTACTACTAACTACTTCTACCACCACTACAAACACTGACTGCATCAGCACGGCACATCATTGGATCGCTTTTTGGTGGTGATGAGTTCGAGGGAGTCCGGGGGGTTTTGGGATTAGCGACCGGTTGGGTTCGGACACGGCAGTCGACATTAGCAGTGGCACCTTGTGCAATTTTTGCTCTGCATTCCGGGTAGGTACATAATCGCTTTTCGTGTGCATTCAAGCCACAGCAGGTTCCACGCCATGTGCTGCGCCACGTTTGTCCGTCTCTTTCTTTCTTTTTCGTTCAATCGTTCTTCCTCACAGCTCGTACATACCTAAGTATGTGAAGCTGCACTTCTGCTTGAATGGGGTATGGTTTTTGTTCCTTCGTTTTTTTTTGGCGTCGTTGGAGAAAAGACTGGCAGAATAAATGTTGTAGGTGCTATGGCATACATAAAACAAAAATTCTGAGGTGAGCTGAATGTGAATTTTATTTCAGTTTTCTTGGTACCTCCTTACCGACGAGGGGCACACCAACGATCTACGGTGTCATACTCAACCCGGTCAGCCCAACGCGGTGTCCTTGTTAGTCTGTTGCTGATGGCTTTCTGATATTTTTTTCCTACTCTTTCCGTCTTAATATTTTTTTTTCGCTGCAACTTTCGGTGCAGCAGCAGCAGCAGCAGCAGCAGCGCAAGATAAAGTACAAAATCTGGCCAAAGATTCTTGATTTCAGAATCCTTGCAGCCAGGCTGGGCAGGCAGGCAGGTAAGGTAGGTGAGTAAGTACCTACGGTTCGCTGTTCGCCCTCAAACCGGTTAAAAGGAACAGCCATTCTCAGGCGGAATAGATTACTTTCGAGAGAAGAAAATATCCCTTCCTGGCGGAAATAAAATTGTTTAAAGCGGAAATGCTTGATCCGGACGGTTTTTGGAGCTGAATCCGAAATTATAAGAAAATCACACGAAGCGTACGGTTTGAGGAAAAAGAAACCTGATAGAACCGTCCGCTGCGGTTAGGAACCCGAGCGGCTAAGGAGTGGTTTCTTATTGTTTTGCATAATAGCATTCTTTATTTTTAGTTTGTTCCTTCTTGGTGTTGCCACTTTGGGTTCGAAGTCGGCGGAAATCGAGAGGGAAAAGTATGATTGAACAAATTTTCTGGAAGATACGGGACAACTAACTGTATGTACTGTGTTCTACGTAGTCAGTTTCCTACCGCAACCGGTTAAAGGGTCGAATTTTCACCAAAAAAGGGTCGAAATTTAGGTTTGCAATTTCCCACTCCAAAATTTTTTTTAATTCAAATCCCAATTGCAACTCTAATGTTAATTACAGTCACATTCAAGATCCATTCAAATTTCAATCTCAATTTATTAAACTAAATCGTGCGTGCGTGCTGGAGGTGTTTTATGGTCTTTAGAACAGATCACACGAGCAGCGCCGTGTGGTCGCAAGGGCGCAAAAATGGCCCGAATCTCAGTAAGGCACTCTCGAGTGTAGCGAAATACCGGATTTATAAATTCGATTTATAAATACGATCCGGATCCAGAATCTAGTTCAAAATCTGATCCAAAACCTGGTTTAAAATCTGATCAATAATGTGGTCCAAAATCTAATCAAGCATGTAGTCCAAAATCTAGTTTTTAATCAGGCCCAGTTTGCGAATCTGGTCCAAAATTTGATACAAAATCTGGACCAAAATGTGATTAAAAATGTGCTGCAGCATCTGGTCCAGGCTCAAAAACTGGTCTTGGTCTAGTATGTGGTTCAAAATCTGGTCCCTGACAGCTGATCCAAAATCTGATTAACAATGTGGTCCTAAATATTATCCAACACCTGGCCCAATTTTGATAAAAATCTTGCCCAGAATCTGTTGGAGGTCCAACATCTGGTTCCAGGCTTGAATCTGGTACAAAATGTAATAAAAAATATTGTCCAAAATCTTGTCCAGAATTTGTCCCGAAATTGTTACAAAATATGATGAAAAATGCGGTCCGCAGTCTAGTCCAGCTCCTGAATCCTGGCCCAAAATCTGGTTTCTAATCCTTTCCAGTTTCAATGTCTGGACCCGAATTTGATGCAAAAACTAATTCAAAATCCAATAAAAAATGTGGTCTACAATTCGGGCAAGGTCCACAAGCTGGTGCTGGTCTAGAATTTAGTCCGAATTTTGATAACAAAAATGTGGTTCAAAATATCATTCAAAATCTGATCCAAATCTGATAAAACTGTGGTCCAAAATCCGATCTCGAATCTGGTGTAGCTCCAAGATCTTGTTCAGGTCCAGTATCTGATCCAATATATGATCAAAAATGACGTCCAAAAAGTGGTCAAAATGGTGTTCAAAATCTTATTCAAATTCTGGTCTACATCTGACAAAAATGTTGTCCAACATTTAGCCAAATCTGAAACGATAGTTGATAAAAATGCGGTTCGCAATCTGTTCCAAAATCTGGTTGTTGGTTCAAAATCTGATCAAACATATAGTCCAAAATCTAGTTTTTAATCTGGCTCAGTATGAGAATCTGGTCCAAAATTTGATTGAAAATCTGAACCAAAATCTGATAAAAATGTGCTGTAGAATCCGGTCCCACGTCTGATTCGAAATCAAAAACTTGGTCCAAAATATCATTTAAAACCAGGTCCAAATTTGATAAAAATGTGGTCCAAAATCTGGCCCAGAATCTGATGGAGGTCCATCATCTGGTTAAAGTCCAGAGTCTGATACAAAATATGGCCAAAACCTAGTTAAAAATTTAGTCTAAAATCTGGTTCAGATTCTAGTTCAAATCAGTAAAATTATTTATTACAAAATCTGGAACACAACTTAATAGAAAAAAGTGGCCTGCAATCTAGTCCAGGTACAAAATACGGTCCAGGTTCAGAACTTGCACCAAAATTTGGGCGGTGGATTCAAATCTGATTATCAACTATGTAGTTCAAAATCTGGTTTATAATTCCGTCCAATTTCAGAGTTTGGACCCGAATTTGATTGAAGTTTTTAAAGCGTTTAAGTAGAATACGAAACCTGGAAATTACATAATTTAATTTCCGAATTTGATGCAAAATCTGGTCCAAAATCGGCGTCAGGTCCGCAAACTAGTCTTGGTCTAGAATCTAATCCAAAATTTTATAAAAAATGTAGTTCAAAACATCATCCAAAATCTGGTTCAAATCTGATAAAAATATTATCCAAAATCTGGTCCAAATCTGATAAAAACATTGTCCAAAATTTGGTCCAGAATCTGACGCAGGTCCAGAATATGGTCCAGACCAGGTCTAGAATCTGGGTCCAAAATCGAATCCAAACCTGGTCAAACATCTGATCAAAAATGTGGTTCAAAATTTGGTTTAGAATCTAGTCCAAATCTGTTCTACAATCTGAAACAAAAGTTGATCAAAAATGCGGTTCGCAATCTGGTCCTGGTCGGGAATCTGGTTCAAAACTTGGTCCAAAATCTGGTTGCTGGTGTAAAAACTGACTAAAAAACTGTGGTACAAAGTCTGCTCCAGGTCCACAATCTGACTCAAAATCTGATCAAAAATGTGGTCCAGAATCTAGTTCATATCTGTTCTAAAATTTGTTACGAAATTTAGAACATAATGTGATAAAAATGTGCTCCAGGATTTCGTGTAGGTCCAGAATCCGGTTGGTGGTTCAAAATCTTATCGAAAAGAAGACGGATTTAGGAAACGAGGGAGCGCTAAATCTAGTCTTCGCCAAGGGCGCCATAATGCCACGCTACGGCTCTGCTCACGAGACGCTCCCACTCGCCTCCAAAGTGCGGTGATGCCGGATTAAAGCTTGCTTCAGATAGTATTGGAACAAAAACAATTGCGTGTATTTCAGTTATTTATTATTGAATTCAAGATCTTTTCTTACACAAATGTACACTCTTAAATTATTTTACCTGTAAATTGGTCGGATTTAGTTAAAGTTAGGTTGAAACTACTCAAAATGCCCTTAAAGTGTACAAACTCAGATTTTGAGTAGTTTTTCAACCAAAAACTTGGTAGTAGGAACTTAAAATTGCGTTATTTGTCATAGAGAATAATTCAATTATCGGTAGCAAGTAGCCAAAATTGGTTGAAATTTTTACCCAAAGTTTGAGTTTGTACACTTTAAGGGCATTTTGAGTAGTTTCAACCTAGCTTTAACTAAATCCGACCTATTTACAGGTAGAATCATTTAAGAGTGTAGCATTTTCTTCATACTTTTAAGAAAAAATACGGATAAAATTATTCGTCACGGTTCCTCATCCTCAACTATCTCGTCGGGACATCGGAAAAAAAACTAGTGGGCTATATTCTATTGTCTGACAGTTTGAAAAGGATCGGTCAACAAGGTAATTTTCTACAGTGTTTTTTCCGTGATGCAATTTGATGTGGGACACCCACCCTTTATGGTACGTGAAATCTACGCGCCGGATCTCGTTGAGAGTGGTCTGATGGTCATGTGGCAGAATCGCAAAAAATACGACCCCAAGCCAAACACTCAATAGTTGTATAACTCAAATTGGCGTTATTTCAGTTGGTGTCCTCAGATTGAGATGATTCGCGCAGGTGCACCATCCAGTTTGCACCATAAACGAATTTCAACGGGCCGTTCTGAGCACATCACGGGAACCAACCGTGATGCGGTTGTTAGTCAACTGAAAACTGGTATTAGTTTTTGGAAAAATTAAAAATATAAATGAATTTTTAGGCCTTTTCCTTTTTTTTTCGGGTTATCCAACTGGTCGCTTAATAGCGTATAAAACTCTGCGCTGGGCCCTTTTGTGATGTCAACAAAGTGTCAGGGAGACCTCAAACATCAGTTCTACCTGACGAGACAGGCACTGGCGCCCACTAAAACACAGGTAGAGCCCCAAGCATAGCCGTCACGCCTATACCCGCAGGCGGAGGCGTTTCGGCTCTGCGCGGACTCCACGAACTGACTCTAAGATCTCTCTGCCAAAGGCCGGAATGTCATATTTTAAATATAATGATGAAGATGATAATGATGATGATGACGATGATGATGATAATGATGATGATGAGAAGAAAAATGATAGATCGAATTTGTAAATGTGCTTTGGACTTTTTGTACCACTCGAGTTGCAATATGTGGTATAGTGAAGAAGTGGAGGATTCGTCAGCCCCGCCTAGCACCGGTCTTCAACCGCGCGCCCGCTTTCAGTTTTCCAACACAAACAACCATAAATGAACCAATAGGTAAGACAAATTTCGGAGCATTAGTGGTTATCAACTTATCAGGGCAAATTTAATCTTTCATCCCCTTAGCATTCACAGTGCATTCCCACGATACAAAGTAAATTGAGCGCAGCACAAGCTGGACGTTCGCGGTAGTCGACAGAAGCTTCAAAATATAGAGGCTCGCCCGCCTTCCAACCCCCGAGACCAAAGTGCTGTAAAGCTCTGGGCTTAAACGTCTCTTTAAGACTCGACCCCTTCCCATCGACAGAGCCCGCAGGCGTCCATCAGAGCTCAGGACAGCCACGGGGTCAGTGCAAAAATCCTACTCTATCTAGCAGCACCGCCTAGCCGAAACTCAAACACGCGACACGAATTGACCTAATTTTCCCATCTGCTACCTAAGAAGTGCTATTACCCGTAATCATTACAGAGTGGTCCTTCGGCATCCAATCGGATCTGGTATCCCGCTTAGATCCCCTTACTAACCCTAAGCCCCCGACCAACTCAATCAATCCGACATTTTTCGGAGATATTTGTGACAGTTGTGATAAATAGGGATGAATCCTAGAAAACTTCATCTATTGTCAGAGATCCCCATACTGGCCTTATTCTTAAACGGAATAAAAGCACTTTCTGAACAACGCAACAATCACATTTGGTAAATTTTTACCCCGAGTCCCACTTCACAAAAGTATTTTGATATATACCCACATTCAGAAGTAAACGTGACCGCTGTTCATTTACTGATTAGTTAAAAAGCCCTACACCACGACAAGGTTCAGTTTTATCGTAGGGATAAATGAATTTTTAGGCCAGAACAAATTGCAAACGGTGCATCATCTGTGGGTGGCGAAAACTGGAGCACAGGTATAGCGAAAACTAGATCTTGACGGTGGAAAACTGGTGCCTCAACATGCATCACAAATTTTACGATTACAACGATTTTTCCAAACACTTGGTGTTAATTTTTATTCTAAAAACGGAGTAAAATTTTTCTGTTTATCGTAGGCTAAACACTGCTCATCGACAACTATGGCAATGAAGCTCGGTTTTCTTATTTTCTGTCTCTAAAAGTGGCAATTTTTGGTGCAGTTACCCTACATACAACCACACATTTGCAGCAACCCATCATCGGCTCATATAAAGAACCGTGCTTCGGCAGCATGCTCTTCCATGGCACAGATTTTGTTTTTTGGGAGTCCTGATAGCCACAAAGTTACAGAGTCTGCCTTGACAAGCGAGTGGTGGTGGGTTCGAATCTTAGTAGATTTACCATTCGCTGTTAAGTGACTTTAGCATGGGCTGGTTCTAAGTCCTTTCTTCCTGCATCGACCAACAATGAGGCCTCATACTAGGACAAGTTATAATAAGAGTGATGCTTGCGTATGAGGTGCGAATGCAACCTCCTGTCCACGGGCAAACTAATGACTAATCTCCACACTTCCTAGCCCTAGATTGCGTAGATTGGTTGAAAAGTAGAAAAAAAGCATAAAAATAGGAAAGAAGGGGTAAAATAAATACCGACAATTAAGCACGGATAATAAGCAGTTCGCTCTAAATTTTGCAAAAAGAACGAAGTGCGGAATACAACAATTTGGACTATATCACAATAGATCAGAATACTGTTCGTAGTGATAATGTCCACACATAAAAACATGGCACAGATTTGGCGGCGTTTAGCAAGGTGACTCTGGCGGCGAACGTTTCGCTCTGAACACGCAGTAGAATGAAGAGTTTCGCGTCTTTTGCTTCCGCTTTCCAAACTATTCGCAGTTTTCCGAGTATCTCGGGATAAATGAAGGGAAATATCCCGTCAACTTTTCGATATATCTTCTTCGCAGATCACCCCGAAGTTTTTCTTTCAATGATTTGACCAATGCAGAGTTCAAACATTCCAAACTTTTCAATGCCATTGATTTACTATCCAGTAGTTGTAACGTGGCATATCGGCTTCCACTCGGGTGTGCCAAGGATTTTAAAAGCTGTTTTACTCTGTCATCAGCAGTCAAGGATTTTAAAAACTGTGTTGCTCTTTCATCAGCTTTTGAAAGAAGCGGTTTGGTCGAGAATACAGGCTGTGATGAGCTGTAAAGTAAAGAGATCTTGCTCGTTGGGCCCCTCTATTCCTGGTGCCGGTGGGGTTCTTGAAGAGAACGGATTTCACTGCACAGTCGTCCGGCATCCTTGCGACGTGGCCGGCCAACTGTAGTCTCCCAGTTTTCGTCAGGTGCACGATGGAAATCTCTCCAATTAGTGCTTGTAACTCGTGGTTCATACGCCTACGCCACCCTCCGCCAACCATTTGTACCGTGGCGTGGCGGAACCTTTCGTCCAAATACGGCAAGTGCACGTATGTCTTTTCCGTAAGCAAAGTCACTGTTTAAAATCCGTAGAGAACTACCGGTCCGGCCGGTTTAGCGTTTTCTACATCGTCAGTTTTGTGTGCCGGTGTACGCTACTTGAGCAAAGCGTCATGCGGAGGGAAAGGTAATCTCGACTTCCAGCTTGAATGCGTCCTTGAATATCCTTACCTGTGTTACTGTCCGTGGTGACCAGAGTTTAAAAAATATACGAACTCATCAACCACTTCATGTTTATGGGAATCAGTGCCGGAATGTATCTGAACTATGCTTCACCAACGTTACTTACATGAGCTTCTATGAGGTGTTTCGGCCTCCACCCGAGACACTGAACGTTGGGGATTTAGATATCCATCAATCAATCCAGCTAATGTCCATCAGATCTTAGAATTTGTTAGAGTTAATGTGAAGCGCGCAACTTGTCCTTATTAATATTAACTAGGTATACTATCATACACCAGCAACCGACTGGGAGAGACTGTTAAGAGTCGATAGGATGGTAGCACCAGCCCCGTAATTGTCATGTACTTTAACAGCCAGCTGCGAAGTTACCTAGACTTCACTTTGGTTTACTACCAAATAAATAGTAAATTGACCAGGCCTTCAAAGTAACATTTATTGCAGAGATAATTCTCATTTGGAAATTCTCTCAAAAAATTTGTATTTTTTTTTGTATGGGAGCCCCCCCCCCCTCCTAAAAAGGTAAGGGGTCCTAATTCATCATAGAAAAAAATCATGCCACCAAAACCACCCACAAGCCAAATATGGTTCCATTTGATTAATTAGTTGTCGAGTTATGCGAAAATTTGTATTTCATTTGTATAGGAGCCCCCCGCCCTCCTAATGTGGGGAGAAGTTTCAATTCATCATAAAAAAATTCTTGTCTCCAAACACACCCACATGTCAAATTTTGTTCCATCTACTTGATTAGGTCTCGAGTTATGCAAAAATTTGTGGTTCATTTGTACGCGAGCCCCCCCTCTTAGTGGGGGGAGGGGTCTCTAACCATCATAAGAACCTTCCCTGGCCCCAAAAACCCCTATATGCAAATTTTCAAGCCGATTGGTTCAGTAGTTTTCGATTCTATAAGGAACATCCGGGCAGACAGACAGAAATCCATTTTTATAGGTATAGATTTGTATGGGAGCACCCCTTCTAGTGGGGGGAGTGGTCTTTTACCATCGAGAGAACCTTACCTGGCCCCAAAAACCCCTGCATGCAAATTTTCACGCCGATCGGTTCAGGTTTCGATTCTATAAGAAACATAGGGACAGACAGACAAACAGGCAGACAGAAATCCATTTATATAGGTATAGATTAGTCGTCAAACAGTGCAATGTACAGTTCAGCAGGAAGCCCTGTTCGGCAATTCGGTTGGCAGACAGAGGGTCCATCTCCAACGCCAATTCGACGTTGTTCCTTGTCACACTGCGACAAAGTAGTCGACACGCTTGTATAGAGATGCCGCCGTTCTGATTTTGGACCAGACGGTGGATCCTCTCGCTGCTAAGAAAGTCTTCCGTGAACCCCAAGGGCCTAGGGAAGTCCTTTATGAGATATGTTCGAAGTAGGGCTTCATCCCACGGCTTAAGGGTTGATAACGTGGTCACCAGCCATCATCTTACTACTTCCTCGTCAGCACAACCGACGAGCAGGTAGCCGTTCTTGAGCTGGCAGCTCCAGAACTTTAGCCGTATGGATGGAGAATCTCCATCCGCAATGCAGTTCAGTTAGTATATGTGCGAAGCCTATTTTATAACCACAAAGAATCGCCCAAGTCTTGCTTATTAACCAACTGCAGACGACTGACTGTGATCAGCAGTCAAGTCAACGAACGCGGTCGGAATTTAGACGATACCGATGATTGCCGATACGATGATGCACCGAACTGTTCGAACCGTTCGTCGCGACGGTAGCACAACGTAACTCTGCCGAGACAGCGTATTGCGCGAGACATGCTCTGATGCTGGGATAAGCGATACTCGGTATCAGGGGTATTCAACCCCCACAATATAGTGGATGCTAGTCGCTTGACGTGATTGCAAGGTTGAAGACTTTATTTTTGTGCACTCTAGATCGTTTGGTACTTCCAACAAGCGATACCGCTTGCTCTGCTGAGAGGTGACGCACTATGGTCCAGAAATTAAAATTTCGGGACATAAATATTTGCAGTTAAACGGCATGTCCCAGCTCAATGTGGACTTCGGTAACTTTTTGAATAAAAAATTGATGCATATTTTGAAGGGGTCGTCCAATATTTAAGCGCTACTTAAACAATTTAAGTAATATCTTTATGAATAAACTTTTTTTCACCTTTTTGGTTTCGAAATATTAAAGATAAACCAATTTCAAGTAATTTTTCTGAAGATATGAAACTTCAACCTTTTACCCATTTTCAGCAAAAGACCTTTGTTTATAAACGACTCCTCAAATCACATTTCTTCTTGTAACATGTTTATTTCAGCAGACAGCTCAATGTGATGTTCTAGAAAATATTTGGCACATTAAAGAGGAATATTTTTGCTGCAGACTGTTTTGTTTTATATGCATTAATTAATAAGATATAACTAATTTTAGGTCAAAACCCGTTTGATGAAAAATCTGCATATCTTAGCCATCTGCAAGTATCTGCAATTAGTTTGCATACCAATTTGAAGGGAATTTTTAAAGCTATCTGCCCAAATGTGTATTTCAGAGAATACCTGGGAATACCATGGCTGGGAATACCTGGGAATAGTGCGGATTTTTTTTCATACATTTTTAACATAATAAATATGCGTCCTAGCGTCAAACAGTCTTCACAGAAAATATGTATTTCAGTTGTCTGCAACTTTTGAAGAAAAAAACTTTTTTTTTTAAATTATTTAGGCAAAACAAAAGTTTGTATCACCCTAATAGGTAAATTCATGGTCACCCTAATAGTACAGGAAGATGCGCTATATTTTATTATTTTACTTCTCCAAAGATTAAAAATACATATTTTTCATCAGACGGTTTTTAACCTAAAAAGAGTTATATCTTATTATTTAATGCAGAAAAAGCAAAACAGTCTGCAGCAAAAATATTTCTCTTTTATGTGCAAAATATTTTCCAGAACATCACATTGAACTGTCTGCTGAAATAAACAACAAGCTGTTACAAGAAGAAATGTGATTTCAGGGGTCGTTTATAAACAAAGGTCTACTGCTAAAAATGGGTAGAAGGTAGAAGTTTCATATCTTCAGAAAAAATACTTGTAATTGGTTTATCTTTAATATTTTGAAACCAAAAAGGTGAAAAAAAATTTATTCAACAAGTTATTACTTACATTGTTGTTAAAGTAACACCTAAATATTGGACGACCCCTTCAAAATATGCATCAATTTTTTATTCAAAAAGTTGCCGAAGACCACATTGAGCTGAGACATGCCCCGTTTAACCGCAAATATGTTTGTCCCGAAATTTTAATTTCTGGCCCATAGTGTGACGGTTACTGGTCCACAGAACTCTTCCTGTTTGTATTCCTCACGTCACTGAAAGATACAGCTTGTACCGCATGTTTTGTGCATTAGGCAGCCCAATATTGCCTGGCCGCGTCGCTGAATCGGAAAGATTGCGCGTACGCGGCTTTCCACTTTCCCATTCGGTAAACTTAGGATCATCGAAGAGATCATAGCATCCTGGTCTCACTCTCTGCTCTGGCGTGTCAATGTTACAGCCAACATACTGAGTTAGTACTAGCTCTCGATTTATCTCGACCTCCAATTTTAAGCTCAATCTGTTTGATGTTCGTGGTTCGGCAAGCCGGCATACTCGGCTGATAATTAGTAATACTGACCCGTAGATAAATGAAAGCTAAATTTTATGTCAACGTTCAACGAAAACCACAACTACCGTGACCGCACATAATTGCGATCAGCTCCTAATTCCGATCACTCAACCTAAATGGTTAATTTTTAGAAAATTGTGCCAAAATCTGTAATGAAAGAGTATGCTTAGTTATTGTGCTATGTGTTTATGTGTCAGTTGTTGAAAAATGACTGCCTTTGGGGCACCATGCACTTCAAAATAAATTAAATTCGACAGGCAGAAGCAAAAAACGCCATCAAAATGTATTTTCTTAGCCGAAGTGCTAAGCGCACGATCAAATTTGCTAAGATCATAGGAGCGTGAAAACATATTACCTTCTTCGGTATTCTATGATAACTAATAGATACAAGCATATATAACCGTTTTGTATCAAATTTGGCTGAAAAAATGCTGAATTTGCGGAATTTATTCTATTAAAGTAATTGATCGGAATTATGAACATAATTTTTTTTCTGCTTCTAATTCCGATCACTATATCAAAGTTATAAACTGGCAAAATGCAAGCTAACGAAGTTACTATTTGGATTTTAGGATTGATTGCAACATGATAACATGGCAGGATTATCGAAACTTTTTGACGTAGGACTACGTCTTACGGCAAGGTGTCAACCAAAAATTTGGCGTTAAGCCACCGTCACGAAAGAATGAAAAGTTTTGAACGCTAATAGCTCTTCCAATTTAAAACGGATTTTGATCATAAACGATGCAGCAATTGTATGGCTTTCTTGAAAAGATTGTTTGCCAATCGCTAAATAGTGAAAATTAACGAAAGCTTTCAAGCTAAAAATTCTCCATACATTTTCCGTATGATAGTCTTGCTTCCCAGGCACGGACGACCATTACACACACCAAGCTTGTGGCTGATTAGCATAAGCAAGCATAAGCATAGGCACAAGCATAGGATTCCGCCCGTGTGCTGCTACTCCGTTATTGACCAGGACCGATGAAAATTGCAAAATGATGGCTGGAAAAAGCATGCTTAGGACAGCGCGCTGTTCCTTTTTGTGCAACCTTATCAGATCCCTGCGTGCTGATCAATACAGACGCCGATCACGTCCGAATGCGGGTCCTGGTGGGATGGGAAGGAATGTTAGTCCAATACTTGTTGCTAATAAAGACAAGGGAATTCTCTGCATCTTCACAAGCATCAAGCTTGTGGCTGCTGCTGGTTCAAGACAAAGAAGCAAAATAAACTTGCGTGTTTTTTGTTTACTACAGAGCACAGTATAGCCTAGGTGCTACATTCCGATTTGATGGAATTTTGACCTTCTGTTTTTATACGACAGACTTCGTAGCCTGTAAGAATACGGGACAATTGTGCTACAAATCCTTTGACTCTTTCAGTCGAGATTCGAACATGTGACGTCTAGCTTCCTGATCAGATGATTCTAGCAAAAATCTTACTGAATTGTTGCTCAAGTTCATATTTCTATCAAACTTTGTTATAAATGTTTCTACCAAGATTCTATCTTGTTCTGTTACTTATAAAGCGCTTTGTCACAATTTGATTATACAGCAAGACAGAATACTGATTTTTGTTACTCATATGGATATAAACTAGATAAAATTATATCATAATCTATACCTACAAAAAAGGATTTCTGTCTGTCTGTCTGTCCCTATGTTCCTTATAGAATCGAAAACTACTGAACCGATCGGCGTGAAAGTTTGCATATAGGGGTTTTTGGGGCCAGGGAAGGTTCTTATGACGGTTAGAGACCCCTCCTCCCACTAGGAGGGGGGCTCCCATACAAATGAAACACAAATTTCTGCATAACTCGAGAATTAATCAAGCAAATGGAACAAAATTTTACATGTGGGTGTTTTTGGAGACAAGAATTTTTTCTATGGTGAATTGAGACCCCTTACCTTTTTAAGAGGAGGGGCTCCCATACAAATGAAATACAAATTTCCTCATAACTCGAGAATTAATTAATCAAATGGAACCATATTTGGCATGTGGGTGTTTTTGGAGGCATGAATTTTTTCTATGATGAATAAGGACCCCTTACCTTTTTTGGAGGAGGGGCTCCCATACAAATGAAATACAAATTTCCTCATAACTCGAAAAGTAATCAAGCAAATGGAACCAAATTTGGCATGTGGGGGGTTTTGGAGGCAGGATTTTTTTTAATGATGGTTTGACACCCCTCACCCCTGTGGTAGGGGGATAAGCACTATCATACAAATAAAACAGAAATTTTTGCTCAAAAACTAATCGAATTCGAGAAATTTTTGACTTTTTCATAAAACATTAATCAATAACAAGACCACCAAAAACTATCAATAGTAACATTAGATAATTCAGCGCGAGGCGGCCACAGGCCGCGAGTGTTGCCGGCGACCTGCCGTCGGATTCGCCGGCCACTGCGGGGAGACAGTCCCCCGTAGAGATCACCTCTATCTAGGTTTATTTATTTTCCTAGATCTACTGACCTCTATTACGTTCCATCAGTTGGGTCACCCCTGCGAAATTGTACTTTCTACGAAAAGATTTTCCGTGAAATGGTACATCCCGCGTAAGGTTTTTCGCGAAATGGTATTCTGCGAAATTCTCTATTCCACGTTATGGTCAACCAAGAATTGGTGTTCTGCAAAAAGGTATTCGGCGAAATGGTTTGTAATGATGGCGAATATTTAAATGCTATCCGCTTTATTTTATTAGGCAGAGCGATGGGGGGAGTTGTTTTCTACTTTACTGTGAGAAAAATTTGTATATACCCATGAACCCATATACCCATTTGTATAACACCCATGAACTCCCCAGAAACTTGCAAAACTCAAGATTGCGAGAAAGGTCATCCGAGATTCACGATTTATGTACAACACAGTTTAATTTGTGGCAATACGAAGTTTGTCGGTTCAGTTAGTTTGATATATTTGTGATATGCCTTGAGCAAATTTTGTTACAACTTTAGTGATTTCAACTGCTAACGAGACCAAGTTTATAACGAAACGCAAAGGAGACTTTGTTATAAAATACTTATTATCTAGAACTCATCCTGTTATAAATTTGATATATTAATTTGAGCGGGTTATTAAACCAGTGCCGTACCTCCAAGCCAACTGAAAGGCTCAGACGTTTTGCTTTTCTAACGCTGCAAACAGCGCAGTATGAACTATCTTATTAATGCGTGTTCTTTTAATATAACAATAACATATTATTTTGAGGACTTAAGTTTTCTCCTATAACTTTGTTAATAGCTGGATGCGTGAGGCAAATTTCTATACTGAAATACTCCGACTTTGGCACTGGTAAAAGTATTCGTTTTTGATATCACAAAATAGCTCGCCTTCCATAAATATGGTACAGCAAGATAATATTATTATTATATTGTTTATTTTTTCTCACTTTACGCTATTTTACGCTACACATGTACCAATATGCTGTAAAAAGTTTTCTTTAATATTCCAGGTTTCTTCGTGAAAACCAGCCTCACGTAGTTCTACGACAACTACGCAGTCATGTCTGGAACACAACCTTTCTGATTTGATTTTTACTATTATTTATGATCAAAGCTTTATGAAAATGTCGAAGTGACCTAATGTTATTGTAATTGTGACAGTTGAACAAAGATAAAAGAAGTGGAAAGTTTTATAATCCGCTTGCCGATCTTTTGAGTACACAAATTTTATGAATATTAAGCTAATGATAATAACGATCATTAACGCAAGCAGAAGACGACTGGTAGGGGGACTGTCGTCAAATTACATAAAAGCAACACATTTCAGATCCATATGGTACGAGTTGACAAAAGTTTTTTGCTTTAACAGTTCATCATGACGTGATCGGAATTAGATACACCTGTGATCGGAATTAGAATCACCCCTTATAATTGATGATCGGAATTAGATGCACTGATGCATCATACTAAGATGCATTTTTTTAACTTTCGGTAAATAATTTTGGCATTTTAGTATTTTTCCATGAAACATAATTGAAAATACTAGCTAAAGACACATACTGTGTTAATAAATATCAAAGCTATATTTTTCAGTAGGGACTCAAATAAGAATCATGCCTTAGGTGATCGGAATTACGTGCTTTCACGGTAGTGCTGATTTTGTGGTTTCATATTTCAATTTGATTGCATAAGTAAGAAATTAGAAATAACTATCTAGGCGTCGAGATAGAAGAAATGTTCGGATTGAGTTACGGATTGGGATCGGAATCGGAATGGGGATTGGGATTAGGATTTGGATTGAGATTGGGATAAGGATTGTAACAACTTTATCACAATAGATCAATGATACTGGTCGCAGTGATGAGTCCACACATGAAAAAAAAGGATTGTAATTACAATTGGAATTAAATTGAAACTGAGATCGGTATTCAGATTAGATTACTAGATTTGAGCAAATAATTGATGAACAAGGAATTTTGTTGGAGCAGATATGAATGAGTTTGAAAGATCAATGGCAAGTATAGCATCTATGAAGATTTCTCGTAAGGAGACTAACACTCAATATTTAGTAGATAAGTTTCTCGGTGAAAAGGCAATACATATGAACTTCAATTACAGAACAAATACCGTGAAAGAATCGATACGACAATGTCGCAGTTGCAGTCGCAGAGTTGACTCAGCGACAACAGTGAAAAATTTAGAGATTTTGCTACACAATTGACGCACGTTTTGATAAGATTATTGCTGACGCTGATAAGATTATCCTGACTGTAAGAGGCTCATCAGTTCTTGTTTCATTCCAGTTTAAAAAGCTATAGTTGAAGACGCTTTGCTCCAGAGGTTGGAAGGTTGAGGATGATTCCAATTGCATTTTGAATTGTATTTCTTTCAGAATTTTTAACTTTAATGCATTAAATCTCTACACCGTTTGGCAGTTCTTTCGGGGTAAATCGAACACAATTTAAATCGGGTAAATCAGCTGTATTTGCTATTCCAAGATGCCAAACAACCACTGAACCATTCATTTACGTTTCTTTCGTAACTTTCACACTGCATAAACAAGCTTATCGGGATTGTAATCCTACTATAAAGTCTATCTAGTCAAAAGTGCGAGCTCACCCTTGTCGCAGTTCAATCTAGTGAGAAACTTTAACTAGGAAACACTCAAACCCCTAAACATCCCTGACCCCATTCCTGACCGACATTGAGTCCCGGCCGTCAGCATCCGGGGCGCTTGGGCAAAACGAATCGCTAATTCCAAACAACCGATGTTAATTTGTTTGTGAATCGACATTCTCCCGACTGGGTCGTCCTGCAAACAATTTCAAATCCCATTCGAAACTATCGATTTTGTTGGTACAATTTTGTTCAATCTTAAACATATATGGACGCACAAACACACAACACTCGTTCCTTCACCCGTTAACTTTCACCTTTGAGCCTGCCAAAGCCAGCGCACGGATCCTCCCGAGGCTGGATAAATGTCTGCCCCTCGTTTCTGGCTCGTTCAGCCGGATCACTTTCAGCAGGTTACCGGGGAGACACTTTAGTTCATGTTTTTTCTTCATCATCGATCCAAGAAATAGTTCAGCTCCGTACTAGACACATACACACACACACACGCACGCACACATACACATACGTTCACCGGCACCGTTATTGAGTGAGGAGTAAAACTTTCTCCTTTTACGGTTGGATGAAGTTTAAGAGCCCCTTTTGCCTTTGCTCTCCGGTCGGTTTCAGTTTAATGCGGTTTCTTCTGGTTGATTCCCGCTTCCCCGGCCGGCGGCGGCGGCGGCAAGTCAGTTGTACGCCCTCCCATCATCATAGGCGGGATATGAAGTTAAGTTCGTATGTTAGCTGCAGTGTCAACTAACTTTTCTGAGTAGAATAGTTAAGTGCTACATTACCGACATTCCCCGGCGAGCGGGTGCCACCTGGTGTTTGCGCCGCCTACAGTCAATTATTTTTGCGCTGGAACCTCGCACATTCTTTGCAGACAGCTCTCGGGAAAATGGCTTTCGGGGAAAGAACGAGCGAGCGCAAAGTGTCCTCCACTTTAGTTAATTATTTGCGTTAAAATGCCGGGCAAGCTTTCGGCGGTATGTGTTTCCATCTTGGTGAACCAAACTAATGGAGACGCATTGTATGACACCAAAGAAAAAAATTTGTTTTCCCTAGTTTCGACGACAGATGGATGCTGTGCTGGCAGTTCCAGAACTGGGGTCTACTTTACATATTTGCCTGCATAATCCCCCACCCCCCAGTAGTACTCCCAATGTACCACCCAGTGGAATTGCTGTGCTTTTTTGCTCCATCCTGACTGTAAGTGGCTCATCAAAAATTATGTCCACACAAACGGAAAAGCGCCAGCGGCTTGGCTTGGCTTGGTGGTTAGTCCTTGGGGAGAAAACAACAGCGCTTCAACTGGCGGCTAAAGTTGCAGTTCTGTCGTAAAAAAATGAATAATAAGGAAAATATGCAAATTGCTATTCGAAATATTTCCACAGTGCTGCGGCGGCGAGTCGTCGTCGGTCGTCGGCGTCGGTTAGAGGTGAGTGAGAGGAAAGCACTGCAAAACAGGTCATGGTAGGCGATTCCCGGAAAAAGCGTCAACGAGTGTTCGTGTGTCAACAGAGGCGGCGGCGGTGTGTTGATTGGATCTTTCGGTTCGAAAAATTTCATCTGGACAAGAGAGGATATTCTGCCATAAAATTCAGCTCCCGGCGTACCGAGGCCGCGCCATCAAGGGAGGACTTCGGCAGCTGCTCACTGCGGCATTTAGTGCGCTTTTTGTGGGCCCTGCTGACGCTCGCCGGGTGCTTGTGTGTGTTGTCATCTGCAAAAGGATATCCTCGCGGACGCAGCTTCCTGACCAGCGATGGAGTGAAGAAAAAGCAACAACAACATCAACGACCAAAAAAAAAAACAAGGGAAAACAAGAGCCTTTGGAGCCAGACGCACCGACACGGACCGGGTCCAGTCCCCGTCCAGTTCACTCGGTTCCGGCACTCGGTGGTCCAGCACCCCGATGGCGGTGGGTTCTATTGTTATAGCCACTTGATTCGCTTCGGTCTCAGCTGCAGAGATACAAACCACTGTCCTTTCCTGTCCAGTTGTCCGTACCTCCGGGCAGTTCCGTGTGCAGCAATAATTTACGGCAGAAACACGACAACGACGAAAGCCAGTACCAATTTCCATAAACCACACGATTCCGTTTGTACAGTCGGACATTTTTCCCGACAGCACTATGGACAGCTTCGGAATAAAAAAGTCACCAAACCAAGACAAGCATTGATCGAAACAAAAAAAAAAGTGCAGAGAAAAAAAACACAATTTATTGATTTAATTGAATTTCGATTGCACCCATCGACGACGGCTGCTAGCTACGTCTGGGACAGTTTCGACAGATGAGCGCAATATTCGACCGGCAAAACACGTAACACCATCGTCGCCGCCGTAGTAGGCTTTGTTGTGCCTCTCTCTCTCTCTCTGTGATGGACACAATCGAAACCGATTTGCCACAAGTGCTTCATTTTCAGCAAAGCCTACTATTTTCCACCCCCGCCGCCTTCCCCTATCAACCCCAACTCACCCACGGCACCAGACGGGGCAGATACGTGAACCAAGGCGGTAATGGAGAAAGGAATAAATTTCCCATTAGCACGATATGCTTCTGCACTCTGCAGTATTATGGAACAAATGCAAATGCACTGGGCCTAGCCTACTGCTAGATTCAATTGCAAACTAACTATAGAGAGAGAGACAGAGAGAGTGATGAAAGCACATTTGAGCACTACGACGAACGAACGCAGGGGCTTCCAACGGCTTTTATTATCCCCTTCAGGATAAATGCGGCAGTGTTAAACTTCAATGGAGCCTGGACGACTGCGAGTGGCGCGTAAACACACGTTCCGTGACAGTGCACAGAGTGCGGAAAGCGACGCCGGTGAGAAGAAAGGAAACGGAGAAAAAAACCATAATGGGGAAAATCGAAAAGTGTATTCATACTTTTGGACAATTTCCCATGTAATTTAATTAAACTGATAAAGAATAAAAACAATTATGTGATGTGAATTTAAAAGGTCCCCCCTGCTAAATGGTATGCAAGTAGACTGGGCGGAATTGGCTCAACAAAATCATGGCGCGAGAATCGTTTTGCCTTTTTTTCGGTGTGTGCACCGCTCTCTTTGAATTGCAGAAATATTGGTTTCATAATTAATTTTAAAACGGAAACCACAACGATGTGCATTCGGTTCGGTAGAGAGTTCGGTGCTCTTTTCGCACTGTCGATAGGTACGTACCTACCCCCGGTACGAAAGCAGCCGGAATTCAATTACCAGCCTTCATTACCAACTACCTACCTAGCTGCTGCCCGATTCACGTATTGATCGAGATCATAACGAGGCAAACATTTCACGGCTCTTTGCAGCAGAGCGCGGCAGCGACAGTTAAATAGGCACACACGCACCGCCGCCGTAATCATGAACAGTTACTCAAACAGCAAACAGTTTCCTCCACCCTCCATGCTCCTGATACGAATGAATCGCATAAACAACAATAACAAATGCCAGGTCGCCACTGTAGTGGAACACAGTGGGAACGAGAGGATGGACAAAATTCCAGTTGAATTGATTTTATCGTACCATCAAAATTCAAAAGTGTCCCCCGATTTTGTATAAATCTAGTGTAGTTGTGTCGTTTTAGGAAAATATTAAATATTAGGGAAGTCTCAAAAAACCAACCATTTTTATAACCTGGTTTGAAAACTCAGAACTCTTGAACGACTGAATTGATTTTGATGATCTTGGTATTAAATAAAAGGAATCTTAGTGAGGTGTTTTCAAACGTAACGTTTTTGTCGCTAAAACTTATCGCAGGTAAGTATTCACAACTTAGTAATCTCGATACTCCTTCAGTACAGTGTTCTTCGAGTGCGCGTCATTTGCAGTTTACGGTCTATTATCAGAACGTAAGGGGTTTGCGGACTAAAATCGCTCTGCTGCGGCTGCTTTCGAAAGGTTGTGACAACGATGTTGACATTCTTTATTATTTGTTGTCTTCTTCTTCTTCTTCAGCAGCATAGAGCCGGGGTGGCTCGTGCTGTTTCAAGCACTCATCTCCATTCAACTCGGTCTTGGGCCATTCGTCGCCAATTTCCTAGTCGTCTCAGAAGTCACAAATCGCTTTCGACCTGGTCGAGCCATCGTGCACGTTGGGCCCCCCTGTTCCTGGTGCCGGTGGGGTTGTTAAAGAGGACTATTTTCGTCGCACTGTCGTCCGGCATCCTTACGACGTGTCCGGCCCACCGTAGCCTGCTAACTTTCGCTAGATGTACGATGGGAGTCTCCCCAAGTAGTGCCTGTAGCTCGTGATTCATACGCCTCCGCCACTCTCCGCTAACAGTTTGTACTCCGCCAAATATCGTCCGCAGTATTTTCCGCTCGAACACGGCAAGGGCGCGTATGTCCTCCGTGAGCAGCGTCACGGCTTCAAGTCCATAAAGAACTACCGGTCTAATAAGAGTTTTGCACATTGTTAGCTTCGTGCGGTACGCTTCCTGATCGTAGTGTTTTACGAAGGACAAAGTACGCCCGATTTCCCGCTTGGATGCGCCGCTGGATCCCCTTACTAGTGTTGTTATCCGCGGTCACCAGCGACCCCAAATAAACGAACTCCTCTACCACTTCTAGTTCGTCGCCGTCAACGGTTACCGTCCGTGGGAGGCGCGCGTTTGTTTCCTTTGAGCCTCTTCCTTTCATGTATTTGGTCTTCGATGCATTTATTTTTAGCCCAATTCTCCTAGACTCCGCTTTCAGTCTAGCGTAGATTGCCTCCGCCGTCGCAAAGTTCCTGGCAATGATATCAAAGTCATCTGCAAAGCCTAGAAGTTGGCTACTCTTGGTAAAAATCGTGCCTCTCGTTTCGATGCTCGCTCGTCGGATCACCCCCTCAAGAGCGCTGTTGAACAGCATGCAGGATAAACCGTCACCTTATCTCAACCTTCGCCGCAGCTCGAAGGGACTCGAGAGTGTCCCAGAGATGCGTACGAAACACATCACTCGATCCAATGTAGCTCTGATCAGTCGCGTCAGTTTGTCCGGAAAACCGTATTCGTGCATTATCTGCCATAGCTTGTCTCGATCGACTGTATCGTACGCTGCTTTGAAATCGATAAAGATGTGATGCGTGGGCACGTTGTACTCCCGACATTTCTGCAAGATCTGTCAGATAGTAAAAATTTGGTCCGTAGATGCGCGAGCCCCCATGAAACTCGCCTGATAATTCCCTACGAAACCTTGTGCTATCGGTGACAGCCGGCGTAACAGGATCTGGGAGAGTACCTTGTAGGCGGCGTTTACCAGCGTAATACCACGATTGTAGCAGCAGTCTAGCCGATCACCCTTTTTGTAGATGGGACAAACCACTCCTTCCATCCATTGCTCCGGTAGCTTTTCCTCCTCCCAAATTCTCGAAATAACCCAGTGTAGAGCCTTTGATAGCGTTTCTCCGCCATGTTTATAAAGCTCTGCCGGTAGGCGGTCCTTCCCAGCGGCTTTATTGGTCTTCAGCAGCCTGATTTCTCGTTTGACTTCTTGGAGATCAGGTTCTAGGACATTTTCTGTAGGCGCTCCTAGCTTAATTTCCGTTCCGCCTCCTTCTGCGACTTCGCCATTGAGGTGTTCATCGAAGAACTGCTTCCACCTGTCGACCACCTCGCGCTCGTTTGTAATTAGGAGGGAACCTCGTCCCTACCCATGTCAGGTTTCGGTGTGTAGCCCTTCCGAGTTTGGTTCACCTTCGCATAAAACTTGCGCGTGTCATTAGCTCGGAATAGTTGCTCTAATTCTTCACGATCTCTGTCCTCCTTCTGGCGCTTTTTCCTCCTCAGGATCGTGGTCAACTGGTTCCTAGCTCGTCGGTATTTGGCCAAGTTCTCTCTAGTGGCAATACTTAAATAATTGTTCCAAGCAGTTTTTCCCCTCCACCGCTTGTTGGCATTCCCCATCAAACCAATCATTTTGTGTACTCCGAGGCTCAATACCTAATGGCCGAGCGTATTCTGCCCCAACCGTCTTCAAGGTTTGAAGCACCTAACTCCTCGGAAGAAGGCAGTGCCTCATTCAGTACTCGCGCGTAGTTCTCGGCAGCTTGTGGGTTATCTAGCTGCCTGATGTTTAGCCGAGGAGGGCGGCTTTGACGTGTCCGGAATACGGTGGGCAGCTTTGAGCGCACATGTACTGCTACTAGGTAATGGTCAGAATCAATATCCGCACCCCGACGGGAGCGTACGTTCGTGATGTTAGAGAAAAACCGGCCCTCTACGAGAACGTGGTCAATTTGGTTCATTGTACGTTCGTCAGGTGATCTACAGGTGGCTTTGTGGATATCCTTGCGCGGGAAAAAGGTGCTTCGGATCACCAAGCCTCGGGAAGCTGCGAATCGTTGGCCGTTATCGTTTGTGTCAGTGTGCAGGCTATGGGGTCCTACCACCGGTCTATACATTTCTTCCCTACCGACCTGGGCGTTCATATCCCCGATGACGATCTTGATGTCCCGTGACGAGCAGCTGTCGTACGTTGCCTCCAGCCTCGCGTAGAACGCCTCTTTCTCATCGTCGGGACTACCTTCGTGCGGGCAGTGCACGTTAATGATGCTATAATTAAAGAAACGGCCCTTTATCCTCAATACACACATTCTCTCGTTGATCGCCTTCCAATCTATCACGCGATCCTGCATTCCGCCCAGCACTACAAAGCCCGTTCCCAGTTCGTTGGTAGCGCCATCGCTCTGGTAAAACTGGGCCTTTCCGCCACGGATCTTCCATACCTTCTCTCCTTTGCGACAGATTTCCTGCAGAGCCACGATGCCGAGTTTGCGGGGTTCAAGCTGTGCACGACTGCAAAACAACTTAAGGGGGCATAGTACTTTTTACACTATATTTTTTGCCTAATTTCAAATATTTTTTCTCGATAACGCGAAAAGCGAATCGATTTGGGTTTATTGCTTGCTAAACATTGCACTTTATACTAATATTTGCAGTTTTGTTTGCGTATGTGAACCTCATCCCCTCTTCTCTACGGCTCCTTGAACATGATCATTCGAAAAAAAACATGATTTGCGGTACCATGGATTGGCGCTGGAGGGCTTATCCGAATTGAAAAATTCCAAAACGACATGAAAGAATATTAAATTATCTCGTGTTTGACTCATCCTTTTTTTAAAATTCGAACGCATAACAAAATGGCGGACATTCAAACATAAAAGTAAGGTTTTTAGCCGAAAAAATTGACTTTAAACATTTCTAAAAAATACAAAAATTGTAATATCGAAAAAAGGATGGGTCAAACACTAGATAATTTTGTTAGCTTTGAAACAAAAAAAGAATCATGAGAATTGCTTCAGCCGTTCTTGAGATATTTATGGTACCGACTTTCAAAACCTGGTTTCGAGAAAAATGACGTTGAAGTTTTTATTCGCTGTGTAATCGCTCCAGACATGCGCGGTACAAATAGCTGTAACTTTGTCAATTTTTGGAATTCATCGAAATGACTTGAAACACATATGGTCAAAATGTTAATCTTTCGAAATAATCAATAAAAAAAATTTCGATTTTTTTTTAAATTGAAAAAGTACTATGCCCCCTTAATGTTTACTTGTTTACGCATTTCGAAACTTTCGCACAAAATACCGATAAAAATGACAACATCTATTTCGTTTGGATGTAAACAAAACAGGACACAGTCAAAATTTGGTTGAAAACTGCACGATATTTGAAATGACGGTTAATTTTTAGTGTATTTATACTTATCGGAACACAGTCTATATACAATAAGGCCGAACCTACACAATTGTGTAAGTATGAGAAACAATGTGCATAAGTAAGTTGTAAAAGTTATTTCTCGTAAATTTTTAAGTACGTCAATTAGAAATACTTATTACCAATAATTTTTTATCCAAGTAATTTCGAAATACGGATCCAATAAGAAAATACGACAGATAAAACTTTTTGCTGTTTTCACAAGATTTTGAAGACTAGACAATAAGTAATCCAAGCACAAAAGAAAACTTCCTTTCAGCTGTTTTCTATTTTTTCTACGAGATATGATGTTTACACAAGAGATTGGTGCCATATAGGTAAAAGTACGACGTTTAGAGAGGAAAGGAAAATTATTTAAAAGCAGTCATGTCTCACCTACACAATTGTGTGGGCTCGGGCTTAAAGGGAGCCCGAGAGGTATATCTTTAGATAGGCAGCCTGACGGGGATCAAAGACCAAACGTCAGTAAAATATATGCTGAACAGTAATGGTCCCAGGTTGCTTCTCTGTAGAACTTCAGATTGACGTCAAAAACAGTACGATTCAGTTGAGCCTAAAGGGTCACATCAAATTGCATCACGGAAAAAAAACGCTGCAGAAAATTATCCATTGGGTATTTTCTCTTGAAAATTTGGGTTGAAAGTAGTTTAGAGCGTATTGTTTACACTGTATTTTTATCGCAATCAGTTTTTCGGAAATTGGAAAAAATGGCGTCACCCGAAAAGCAACGCCACCCGAAAAGCAACGGAATCACAATGCTTCGGTCAGGGGCCATTCCCTGCAATATGTCAACCGAACACGGACGTGTTGCAATCGAACGCTTGCTTGTTACGCACACTTAAAAAACTCGGCAAAATTTGCCGAGATTTGGACAGCCGAGCGTTCGGTAAAAATTTTAGTTTTGCAAATCGACGTTTACGGATCTTTACTAACGTTTGGCATCATAAAAAATTTTACCGAACGCTCGGCTGTCCAAATCTCGGCAAATTTTTGCCGACTTCGGCACTTTTTTTTAAGTGTGCGGGATTACGACAAGTGTGCAATTTTGTCAACTTAAACGACAAATTTCTAGGCTTTTCAAGAACGATTAAAACAACTTATCACAACTACATCTCCAGGATCCAGTCCAGCTTAAAACAAAACGCTGCACATTTATGGGGTTATATTGGGAAGCTGAAGAAGAGCGACTGCGTTCCAGGTCCCGTACGCTACGATGATATCGACGCTTGCACAAGTAGCAACGCTGCGGAACTCTTCGCATCACGAAAGGTGAAATCACAAATGGCCGAAACATCATATTCGGCTGAAAACAATCACGACCTTCAATTTGCACAAATGTTGGGCATATGCTGTTCTAACTTGCTGAATATTTTGTTTATTTGATCGATTTATGTTGTAAAGATTGTTTATTGTTTTCTAATTCATGTTTCTATTATTAAATAGTTATTTGGGCATTTCCAGAAAATTCGTCTTTTCATGTTGAGCCCGGCCTTTCGTGATTCGGTCAGTATATTCTATGGGCCGATGAAACAAAATTTGGTCAATATGGTTGGATCCACTGGAAAACGCTAGGTTCGCCGTCTTATGGACTCTACCTTTAAACCTCAGTACACAATAAAAACATTTAAACATGACACGAAATATCACAGTCTAGGGATGTTTCTTCTGGTACGGGGTTGGTCCAACTGTGTAGATAAAATCAATAACGGACCAATACCTGCATGCTGAGAACTTTAAAACTGCAATGCCACCGCATTCGGAATGAGAAATGCTTGTAATATGTCAGTTGATACAATAAAATGACCCTAAACATACTGCTCGATCGAACAAAAAATAGTTTGAAGATAACAAAATTGATCATATGCAATCATAGGCACAGTCGTCTGATCTGAATCCAATAGAGAACCTAGGGCAGATCGTCAAAAAGTCCGTGAGTCCTGTGAAATCAGAGAACAATTCCTGAATCCAAAAAGCATGCTACGCTATCCCTATCAGCACATGCCGCTGAGTACGTGAAGTTATTCGGATTAATTACTTACTTGAACTCTTGAACGTCCGGTCAAAATGTTATGTTGTTGGTACCAAAATGTAGAGAAAGCTGATATTAATGCATTTTTCGTATAGTCCATTCCTAAAAAAGTTCGTCTCTAAGGAGCCAAAGGCCAAGATCGTCTACATGAAGTTGATCGAAAAGCATTTTTATTGTGAAAATGGTAATACTGCTGGTGTTTTAAATCAAGTTATCTTCAAATCAAGCCATATTTACATGTCTTCATATAGGTGGACTGCCTGCCGATCAGACAAACTATGTGTCGTCGAACCGAAAAGCATTAATGCGGCGGTCAATATATGGAAAATATGACGGTTGGGGTAAGACTGCCCATTTCAATGTTTGCAAGTAGGCTTTGGAGGGGTATGGCAACGTGAAGCCGAGCGTTGTCATGCGGTAGAATCACTCTAACTCTAACCTGGTTTTCATAAACACACAGCATAACCCTCGCAGCGTCAATATTAGCCTGAGCCGTCAAGATAAAGAGCATGATGGGAGAGTTCCTATGACTTTGTTTTCTTAATTTAACGTTTTCATAATCTTAATTCTTGTTTTGGATTGCTACAATGAATCCGTTTTTCGTCATCCGTCATAATGTGATAGAGCAAATTATTTTTTGTCGCTGGAATCCTTAGTGACGGACAAAACACGACGCTCAACGTCCCTTAGCTTCAAATCGTATGGGCTTCTTTGATTGCTTTTAAGAATCATTTTCAATGCATGCAATCCCTTGGAAATGGTTCTGAGAGCTCTCCTTACTTTGGAGCAAAATCTGTACTGAGTTTGAGCGGTTTGTTCCTCCAGCACTATTAACATTTCCTCATGAATTCGTAAACTTCATGAACTCATTTGTTGTGAGTCCAATATATTGAATTCAGTATCACATTTCACGTATTTTACTTTTGTCCATCTTTTATTTGACATTAAACTACAGTGCGCGAGCAGCCTACTTCGATGGATGCATAAAACCTACGGAGCAGGACGAAGGGTAAAAAAGCAATTCCGACCACCCGTCCCCGCCCGTTCGTTCGGCACTCATTTTACAACTTTCGTCGCTTCATCACCCGCGCATCCGTCCCCTTCCGATACGATCCATTCGAGACACATTCAAATTGAATTGGCGAGTAATAAAGCACCTTGTGGAAGGCGCAGTAAAAACCGGTAAAGTTAATCCAGAGTTGGAGTACCATAAAAAAAACACCCAAACAGCCGAAGCGAGGCGAACCGAAGATGCACTTTTTCCACTGGCTGATCTTTATCCATTCGAATGCTATAACGACCCCGAACGACGGTGTGCTCCAGGGGGGATTATCCTTCGAGAGAAAAAAAACCTCCAAACAGATAAACCAAAATATGCTCACCACCCGTCACCAGATGGCATAAGAATCACAAGTCGTAAATATTCCTAATCTTATGTGTGAATAAAATCAATGACATTTTATTGCTTCTTCGTTTTCTCCCATACACACACAGCTCTCCGGCATGCATTCGAATCTAGTAAAATTCCTGGAGCACATTGCGTTAAAATAATTCCAATGTTTATGTTCACTGCTGACGGCAGCGAAATGCGACTATAAATAAGTAGACGCGGAATGTCGGGCTTTGTGGTCGTTGGGCTGCAGCGTAAGCCTGCTTGGTGGTTGGTTTCGGGATCAACAAAAGGCAGCAGACCGGATCGAATTAAAATCTCTCTAATTATGGTGGGCTATTTGTTTTTATCGGACGGATTTCATTATGTAGATTAGGTTTGCTTTTGGGTGATATTATTGCAGCCGAAATGTTATCATTCATTCACGTTTAACGATGCGAGAATCGATTAGTTTAGCTGATTGATTGCAAATATTGTCAATCTGGGTTTCATTTCCAGCAGCAGCTTTCTCTTGGAAGCTGACTTTTTTTTCGTAATCAAACACTGAGCGAGGAAAGAGTTAATACTGACAAAGGTTTCGCACTTTACTCATCCAAACAACCATAAAATTCACGTAAAGTAAACTAAGAATTCCACCCGGATTTACGTTTACTACCCTTTTGGCCATGCAGATCCTGTTCATAATCCGCGGTAACTGATATTTTACGACCAAGCTAGAACATGTACTCAGCCCGGGGTTGTAAAAATTTCACTGCCTACTGTGAGGCTCCTGTCGCGTTGCAGTCCGTCCGTCCGTCGTCGTCGTCGTCGTCGTCGTCGTCGTCGTCGAGGTCGAGGGATCGAAACATTTTTAATGACAATCACCGTACCGAAATCAAACAGCAACCAGCCAACCGCTGTTCATTTTGGACCTTTTGTGCTCCGTGCCGTAATCAAATAAGGGAACAAAAGCTTGTTTCCTCGTCAGAATGCCATAAATCTGCGGGTGTTTCATCAGCAGGCAGCAGTCATAATGCGCCGTAATTTGACCCTGTCAAGATATTACTCCATCACACCGGGATGCTGCTCGTGACGGGTTTGTTACCGGGAAACATCAAAGTGTGCCAGGTCACTGGCCTACTAGGTTGAGCGCTATTACAAGTTTATCATTAAATCACTTTCAAAGTTTCGGAGGATGCATGAATAACCGTCGTCATCGTACATCCATCTACCTACAGCTAAGGCATTCCATCCGACCGGGGGATGCGTTTCTTTTTTTTCTCGCAGCACACGAACAAACGACCACCAACCAGATGAATCTAGTTTGAAAGAGCCGAGGGTATCATATTTTTCACGATTCTTTTCGAATTAGGAGGAGATTTCCGCAGCCGAAAAAAAAAGAAATAAAACATGAGAACGGAAATGACTAGGAAAAGAGACGTGATGAAGTGGGCAGAAGCGGTGGGCAGGGTCCGGAAGATATGAAAAATCGTCGGCGAATCTCCGCCCGGCGAGTGGAAAATCATCCATAATGCTTTCGAAACGTACATGTCAGTCTGGATTGTTTGCCAGAACATTTCTCCCCGGCGGAAAAATGCGCCATAGCATCTTCTCCCCGGCCAGTTGGCTGGCTGGCTGGCTGCCTGGCTGGGCACACTAGCTGGGCGGACAAATTGCGGACTGAAGCATCTTTTTTTCCGGTAAATTGCATCCCTAAGGCGCTCACTCTCGGTCGTTCCCGCGTATGCGAAGCAGAAGATGACTGACGGTTACGGTTCGCACAGCAACGGAATTCCCTCCAGCTTCTGTGTAGCATCCATCCGAAGCCATTTACTTACTTACAGGATGCGAATACTTTAGTTCGTGGCCAACTTGGATTTCCTCTGTCTAGTCAACCATCAATTACACCGATATTAACGGTTTTTTTTCACGGGCTTCCGCTCACTCCACTTCGGCTGCTAGCGGTTTTCAACCATCGTATCTCGCAATGAAGCTAATGGGATATTCCCTTTCTTTCGGCAGAAGATCCCGTACAGATGCGATGTAAAATGATTCGCGCGAGGAATTGCTGTCGAGCTCGAAATTGCACACAAAATTATCCATTTTCTCAGTATTCTGCTTGAATTAAAATAGAACGAAGCTGTACAAGTAGGGATCTGGATGAAACTTTTTGAAAAATTTCCGTTTTCCGATTAAACAAACGTCGACAGTACAAGCAAGCTTGACACGGTATTACCGAAACGTGCGAGGAGTGCGTACCACAAACCTATGAAATTTTTACTGCTGTGACTGAATTCAAATTTTCACATTGACAACGTCGTTCTTAATTTCTCACAGGGTCTAGCTTTACCCGGAGTTTACACAACAGGTGTAAATCACACAGAGCTTGAGTAAATCTTACAATCTCGGTTTCGTCTTTAGAGTGTATACGCTTGAGCAAATTTAGATAGAAGTTTGCATTCAATTATGTTGTTTCAGGGGCGTCCTGCAGCCTGGTTCTAGGAATGAGATTGGGGTGCAAATGAAGCCTCTTGTTCAAGGACAAACTTTAACCAGTCTCCGCACTCCGTCTCCTGGCTAGAGAGCATCGATTGGTTGAAAAGTAGTAAAAAATACAAAAGGGGTGAAAAAAACGACATTCAAGCACGGATAATAAGTAGTTTGCTCACTCTATAGCGATACTGCAAAAAAAAAACGAAGTGCGGAATACAACATTTGGACGATATCGCTATAGATAAAAATGCTAGTCGTAATGAGAATGTCCACACACAAATTTGTTCCAAGTTATTTGAGAACATTGGTTTATTTGATGATTGATTCGACAAATTGAACCGAAAACCTGAGCAGAAACTATAGACCGACCTTACGAGATGGATAATCTATCTATACCTATAACAAAGGATTTCTGTCTGTCTGTCCCTATGTTCCTTTTAGAGTCGAAAACTACTGAACCGATCGGCGTGAAAATGTGCATGTAGAGGTTTTTGGGGCTACGGAAGGTTCTCTCGATGGCAAAAGACCCCTCCCCCCCACTAAGAGGGGGGGGGGGCTCCCATACAAATCTATGATTATAAAAATGGATTTCTGTCTGCTCTATGTTCCTTATAGAATCGAAAACTACTGAACCGATCGGCGTGAAAATTTGCATATAGGGGTTTTTGGGGCCAGGAAAGGTTCTTATGATGGTTAGAGACCCCTCCCCCCACTATGAGGGGGGGCTCCCATACAAATGAAACACAAATTTCTGCATAACTCAAGAACTAATCAAAAAAATGGAACAAAATTTTACATGTAGGTGTTTTTGGAGACAAGAATTTGTTCTATGGTGAATTGAGCCCCTCCTCACTTTAGGAGGGGGGGCGCTCATATAGATGAAATACAAATTTCCTCATAACTCGAGAACTAATCAAGCAAATGGAACCAAATTTGACATGCGGGTGTTTTTGTAGACAAGAATTATTTCTATGGTGAATTGAGACCCCTCCCTACTTTAGGAGGGGGGGCTCCTATACAAATGAAATACAAATTTCCCCATAACTCGAGAATTAATTAATCAAGAGAAACCATATTTGGCATGTGGGTGTTTTTGGAGGCATGAATTTTTTCTATGATGAATTGGGACCCCTTACTTTTTTAGGAGGGGGGGCTCCCATACAAATGAAATAATGCTTTACTTTACATATACTGACGGTTTTAAAGGTTTTTTTCTGAAGCCTGGAGACGCTACTACATATTTAGTAGCTGTCTAGGGGCCATTCAGATACCACGTGGACACAAAAATGCCAAATTTCAACACCCCCCTCCCCCTCCGTGGACAAGCGTGGACATCGACTCAACCCCCACCCCCCTCCTTTGTTTGTCCACGTGGACATTTTTTTTCTTACGTGAAATTCTACACTCAATTCTGTTTTTCAATTTGCGTTATTCTGTAATTGAAAAAATAAGAAAAAAGCTAACGTAAAAGCAAGCTTAACTATGCATGTTATCTAGTTCTAGTATGCTAATCTTGTCCACTGCAAAAAAATGAAGGACTATAGGAAAGCCCGTTCTAGCTTGATCTTCGCTTGAAGATTCATCTGCTTCATCCCCTGTCCAACCAGAGTATCTTAGCTTGGCTTAGCTTGTGGTTTGTAAAGTTATTTTACAAATACGCCTACAAATTGTACATTCTGTGCAATCGTGACTTAAATGATTATTATTATTCTATATTTGAGAGGTTTTCAAACGACCTGAATGATAAACGAGCCACGTGAATAATGCAAGTTCGTGGGTTTGATTCTCGGTGAAACTATTTATACTGTGCAGCTTTGTCATTTACAAAAGGATGCAAACAGTTGTAATATAGTAATAAATTGCATTACTGGAACATTTAGGCTAGATAATCAACATCTTTGAGTACTAACGCAGGCTTAGTCCTTCTTACAAGAAATAAAAATATATCTTAGAAGATAAAAATGAAATGAAAAGATGAATAAACTTTATTTGAACTTATAAACAAACACTGAGCAATGGTTTATGCTGATATGTTTAATTAAATCAACAGGCATAAATGAAAGTTCTATTTATTGCAAAAAATGTTGCTTGTCCACGTGGACATTTTCTATACCCCCTCCCCCCCTTCCGTGGACAAGCGTGGACATTCACGAACCTCCCACCCCCCTCTAAGCTGTCCACGTGGTATATGGATGGCCCCCTAAAAACCACGTACTTATTATTGGTTGTTGTAGACTCCCCGAGTAGTTTTCGTGCATACGTTTCATTATAATTTGTAAGGTGCGTCGTTTTTGGTCGTTCCCCGATTTCTAATAGCCCACGTGGTTCATGGTCGGCCCCATACGAACTTGTTCATATTATTCTACATGTGTATTGTTCATAAATACGCTACTGTTTATTTATTAGGTACTAGCTGACCCGACAAACTTCGTATTGCCACAAATTAACCTGTGTTGTACATAAATCATGAATCTCGGATGATCTTTGTCACTATCTCGAGTTTTGCAAGCCCCCCAGTGGGCGGCGCTTCCGACGGCGGGTCACCGGCAACACTCGCGACCGGCTCGTCCTGAATGATCTAGTGTTACTATAGATAGTTTTTGTGGTCTTGTTATTGATTAATGTTTTATGGAAGAGTCTCGAATTTCTCGAGTTGGATTAGTTTTTGAGTTTCGCAGAAATTTCTGTTTTATTTGTATGAGAGTCCATATCCCCCTACCACAGGGGTGAGAGGTCTCTAACTATCATAAAATAAATTCAAGACTCAAAAATCTCCTACATGCTAAATTTGGTTCCATTTGCTTGATTAGTATTCAAATTATAAGGAAATTTGTATTTCATTTGTATGGGAGCCCACCCTCTTAAAAGGGAAAGGGGTCGTAATACATCACAGAAAAAAATTCTGCCATCTAAAACTCTCACATGCCAAATTTGGTTCCATTTGCTTGATTAGTTCTAAAGTTATGAGCAAATTTGTATTTCGTTTGAATGGGAGCCCTCCCCCTCCTAAAAAGGTAAGAAGTCCTAATTCATAATGGGAAAAATGGTTGCCTCCAAAAACACCCACATGCCAAATATGGTTCCATTTGCTTGATTAGTTCTCGAATTATGAGGAAATTTGTATTTCATTTGTGTAGAAGCCCCCCCTCTTGAAGTGTGGAAGGATCCTAATTCACCGTAGAAAATATTTTTGCCTCCAAAAACCTCCACATGCCGAATTTGGTTCTATTTGCTTGATTAGTTCTCGAGTTATGGGGAAATTTGTATTTCATTTGTATTGGAGCCCCCCCTCCTAATGAGGGAAGAGGTCCTAATTCATCACAGAAAAAATTCTTGCCTCCAAAAACACCTACACGCCAAATTTGGTTCCATTTGCTGAATTAGTTCTCGAGTTATGAGGAAATTTGTATTTCGTTTGTATAGGACCCCCCCTCCTAAAGTGGGGAGCGGTCCCAATTCATCATTGAAAAAAAAATTGTCTCCAAAAACACACATATGCCAAATTTGGTTCAATTCGCTTGATTAGTTCTCGAGTTATGAGGAAATTTGTATTTCATTTGTATAGGAGCCCCCCCTCCTAAAGTGGGGAGAGGTTCTTAATCATCATAGAAAAAATTCTTGCCTCCAAAAACACCTACATGCCAAATTTGGTTCCATTTGCAGGATTAGCTCTCGAGTTATGAGGAAATTTGTATTTCGTTTGTATAGGAGCCCCCCCCCCCTCTACTTAAAGTGGGGAGGAGTCCCAATTCATCATAGAAAAAAAATTTGTCTCCAAAAACACACACATGCCAAATTTGGTTCCATTTGCTTGATTAGTTCTCGAGTTATGAGGAAATTGGTATTTCATTTGTACAGGAGCCCCCCCTCTTAAAGTGAGGAGGGGTCCTAATTCAACATAGAAAATTTTCTTGCCCTCGAAAACTTTCACATGCCAAATTTGGTTCCATTTGCTTGATTAGTTCTCGAGTTATGAGGAAATTTGTATGGAAACCCCCCCTCTTAAAGGGGAGAGAAGTTATAATTCCCCTTATAAAGAGGGGAGGGGTCTCAAATTACCCTAGAATAAATTCTTGTCACGGAAAACACCCACATGCCAAATTTGGTTCTATTTGCTTGATTAGTTCTCGAGTTATGCAGAAATTTGTGTTTCATTTGTATGGGAGCCCCCCCTCTTAGTGGGGGGAGGGGTCTCTAACCATCACTAAAACCTTTCCTGGCCCCAAAAACCTCTACATGCAAATTTTCACGCCGATTGGTTCAGTAGTTTTTGATTCTATAAGGAACACAGGACAGACAGACAGACAGACAGACAGACAGAAATCCTTCTTTATAGGTATAGATTTAATCCAACTTTATGTTTTTGGCACAATGTTACCCCCTAGAAGAGGTGAGATTGTGTCAAAGTTCATGTAATTGTTATATAATCAATGTTCATTATAACTAAACCAACTTTCTGGCAGTTGTTAACTAAACATTTAAATATGTATTGACAGGCTTTGGATCAACTTAATTGCTAAATTATGCGTATAACAAGCTAAAGAACAAAAACCTATGCTTTTTGGCACAATCTCACCCCGGCAGACGGTACTGGTTTCTCAGACAAAAAACTTATTCCAAAAGCAATGCATTCTGGACGAACCTTCTGCAGAATTTATTCATACGATTCCAGAATTCATTCATTCGGTTCCAGATTATATTAAACTAGGATGTTCGTAGGATGCACCCTTGTGTAAAACACCATGCATGCCAATTCAGTGGAGAACGCTTCAGGTATTTCGGAGTTATGATGTAACATGCGCACAAACATGCTCACGTTCACTTTAGCATATTTAGAATGTTTTCATTTATCAATCCATAATCTATGCTTGTGAATAAAGTTGCCAAAACTATGGATCCCTTGGGCCCAACCTGCATGATTATTTAAAAAAAAATCCGTCTTTCTGTGCGTCTGTTTCTTCTCTTTTTTTGTTTCTTGTTCTATCTTTTACCCTACCTCTCGCCTCTCTTCGCTTAACTTGCGCACTCTCGTCGAAGCTGAGGGGCAACCCTTTTTTTGTATGGGTTAAAAGGCCACTGCGACTGCACTGCGTCTTAATGATCGTCTTGTGGCAGGCCCCGGTTGCTGTAACTCTTAAATGGATAAGCGGCTAGTGATAGCAACGGAATCGGTCCCATTATGCAAGCCGTGCACAAAAGCCAAAAGAGGCATGCCGAAGACACTTTATTCATTGTCAGGGACGTAAAATGTACTGGTTGGTGACCAAAATTTGAAGACATTTACCATTCTTTCTTGCTACCAGTCTTGCGACATGTTACTGGTACACAAGCACCGAAAAGAAATGCAAGAACGACGAAAACATCTCTTGGTCTACGTGTCTGTCATACACTCTTCGGTATCGGGGAGAAAATGTCACCAGTCTTGGAGACACTTGCGCATGTAAACCACACATACAGCTTTCCCCCAAACAACACGGTTTTAAATAAGCAGGTCCCCAACACCTTATTCTCTAAAAAGCGGGAAATGCATGTCATTTCGACGCGACATTCTCGGGTCGGGTCGGGTGACATACGAAAATGTTTCGGGCTAGTCTCGACACGTTCAAGAGATAGGCACTGTCGATACAGAAACAGTACAGAGCGATGGTACTGGTTAGAGTACTGGCATTGCATGCTGGTAAATTTAAAGAAAAAATGTAACCGTTTCGGTCCCTGTTCAGGGTAGATTCAAATCAGATTTCAAAATTGAGGGTAAAAGCTGAACTATATACATTACGAAATAGCGCTGAATCCTGCACCGGGTGCTAAGGGATAAGTTTGATAATTGGTTTTAACCATTATAACCTGTTTCAATCCGCGGATCTCGCAGTTTGTTAAAGGGTAATAAACTACGAACCTAGTTTTAAGTGCTGCTTCAGTCCCCATACCTTACCGAATTTTCCGCTCTTTCCGGTTCACGTCTAGTCCCGCCCTAGGGAAACTATAAAACACCTTCGGTTTCAATACTTGCTTCTATCATGCAGGTTGGGTCATTCGTATATTGGAATGACTACCATAAAAAATCACATAATGCCCGACTTCATTAAAGGTCAAGACAAAAAATATTAGTTTGAGTCCCACAACCTTCCAATTGTGTACTGCCAAAACGTGCGTGGACTGCACCTTCTAGCTTTGGCTACCATATCTAAGTGTACAGTAAAACCAAGCATTGATCCAATAACAGTGATTCAGGGATACACTGAAGTCGCTTTTCGGAATTTACGCGGTTTTTTGACGTAGGACTACGTCTTTGTTTACTATACTGCGACTGGGTAGCACTTTGTGAAAACGGAAATAGAAGTGTAACGTTTGAATGAAAGATTTCAAATGCTAATAACTACTAAACTACTGAACGAAACTGAACAATTTGTATGTCGTTGATTAGATAAAATGACCAGCAATTTTATGAAGGGAGTAAGAGAGCGCTTTTATGGAGGGTGTAGGAGGGGGGCTCCCATACAAATGAAATATAAATTTCTTCATAACTCTAGAATTAATCAAGCAAATGGAACCAAATTTAGCATGTGGGGGTTTCAAAAGGTAAGAATTTTGTCTATGGTGAATAGAGACCCCTCCCCTCTTCAGAAGGAGGGGCTCCCATACAACTAATATACAAATATCTTCATAACTCGAGAACTACACAAGCAAACGGAACTAAATTTGGCATTTGGGGTTTTTGGAGGTAAGAATTTTCTCCACGGTGTACTGAGACTCATCCGTCTTTTAACAGGGGGGGTCTCCTATACAAATGAAACACAAACTTCCTCATAACTCATGAATCAAGTAAATGGAACCAAATTTGGCATGTGGAGGTTATTGGAGACATAAATTTATTTTTTGATGGCTGGTCACCCCTGTGGTAGGAGGATAAGGACTAACAGTTGAATCAATGTATATAGAATGCCAGTGTCGCTGCAGTGCTCGTGGTAAACATCACACATTTGAAAATTACGTATTTACACTGTATGCGCATATGTGTGAGTGATCGATTCGAAACGGGAATCTGATTGTCAAACTAAAAAGGCAACCCAATAAAAAATCCTTCTGCTTTTCCGTAAATCACGTAGGATAAATCACCCGATTTGGTCGTTTTGGGGTATTTCGTCGGCAGGAAAATTTTCTATTGGGTAATTTGACAATGTAGTTCCCGTATCCAAGACACGAACCAGCAACATGTTTGCCACCAAAATATCCATGAAACACCAGCGACACTGGCATTCTATATATATATATATATATTGATTATACTGGACTAACATACAAATAAAACAGAAATTTTTGCGTATGTGCCATCTTTTCTGCTATGTAACAAGCGGTAAACTGTGAAAGTAAACTACTAAAACTTTCTCGGAGCAAAAGCAAAAACTTTCTCGAAGCAAAATCGACGCCGCTAACTCACGTGTCTGTTGAGTATAATCAATATATATAGAATGCCAGTGTCACTGGTGTTTCATGGATATTTTGGTGATAAACATGTTACTGGTTCGTGTCTTGAATACGGGAACAACATTGTCAAATTGCCCAATAAAAAAATTTTCCCTGCCGACGAAATACTCCGAAACGACCACATCGGGGGATTTATCCTACGTGATTTACGGAAAAGCAGGAAGAACTTTTTATTGGGTTGCCTTTTCAGTTTGACAATCAGATTCCTGTTTCGAACGTTTCGAATCGAGCACTCATACATATGCGCATACAATATAAATACATAATTTTCAAATGTGTGATGTTTACCACGAGCACTGCAGCGACACTGGCATTCTATATCCCTTTAAGCCCGAGCCCATACAATTGTGTAGGTGAGACATGACTACTTCTAAAAATTTTTTCTTTCCTTTCTAAACGTCGTACTTTCACATATATGGCGCCAATCTCTTGTGTAAACATCGTAACTCGTAAAAAAATAGAAAATAGCTGAAAAAAAGTTTTCTTTTGTGTTTGGATTAATTATTGTCTAGTCTTCAAAATCTTGTGAAAACAGCAAAAAGTTTTATCTGTCGTATTTTCTTATTGGATCCGTATTTCGAAATTGCTTAGATAAAAAATTATTGGTAATAAGTATTTCTAATTGATGTAATTAAAAATTTATGGGAAATAACTTTTACAACTTACTTATGCACATTGTTTTTCATACCCACACAATTGTGTAGGTTCGGCCTTATTGTATACCTACTTTTACCTTTACGTTCCCGCCGGGACTTCAAAAATTAATTTACTTGCCGTTACACTTTTGGCTCTTTCTTTACTATTTTTTGATCGATTTTTATACAACTTGTCTTCAAAAAACCACCTTAGATTGACCTTCAATGAAAAAATATATTCGCAAATTTTGGATCCATTTTCCCAGAGATATTCCAGATCGTAGTGGGATTATTTTTTCACGTCATAAGTAACAGATGAAATAAAACGAAATCTGCTGCTGTCATCTCATTTTGAGTCAGTAAGAATGATACATTATACTGTAGAGCATTCGTTCATGCTCCACACTACGGAACTTCCGTTTAGAGTACTACCGGAACCTAAAACTGATCATTTATAAATTGTAAAATAATAAAGAAGTGTGGCAAATGATGTTCTCAACTACGGAATTTTCTAAGACAACTTCTTGGATCAACATTTGAATGTTTTTAAGCCAATCTGGGCGTTCCGGTATATCTGTTGTATTAAAAACTTAACTTGCAAAAAGTTGCGCGTATTTCCTTAGCTACGTAGCGACCGTTCCGCTGCTTCAGAAGTTGAAGTCTATGAGCCTCGAAGCGGTGATCTCGCTCTAAACTAAACGGGGTCAACCCTATTCAATTCTGTGGACTTCTTTACACAAAATAATTAGGTTTTCATGTTTTGTTTTTTCAAAGCCTCGCTTGGTGTAGTCCAAAAAGGGTAAAAAAATTTAAAAATAGGGGGAAATGAGCAAAATGGGGCACTTCCCGATGACAAACAGGAAAGCGGTGGACACCACGCGATTTTCCGGAAAATTTTACATAAGATCACCTACATTTTATCACCCTGCAGGCCATATCTTAATTGCATCCGTTTTTTCGGCTCGTTTTTGCTCATAGTGCAATGGTATAAGATAAGGCCGAACCCACACAATTGTGTAGGTTGCTAAATTTAGCAAACATTTATTGCAATGTGTAGAATACACTGGTTTTGGTATCTCGAGCAATAAAAAAAAATTATATTGATCCAAAAACCAAAAATATCGTAACTAAAACCCTCCATGCTTAAAGGGATATATATTGATTCTACTGTCTGTTGCCATTCATGTCAAAAGAAAAGAATTTTCGAATATTATATTTGCCATGAACGTGCTTTGGCTTTAATGTTATTTTTAACCAATGGCCCTTTTAAAGGCCACAAGCGAGTTAAAGTAAGTTTATTGAAACATGTCAAGCTACGCATCATCATATTTAATACAACAATCTGTGGGCTGATCATTCATTACTATTTCAACCTTTATGATGCACACAAGTGATTTTTAAAAGAAATCTCTATGTCTCAATGGTTGCGAGCGCTTTACTTATAAACCCCCGTCCACGTATTTTCAAATGCAATGCATGCAATGAAGAATTGAATCTAAATATTTCGCTCTTCTCTTTTGAACATTTACTTAAACAATGGCCCTCACAGATTCTTATAAACATGCGTATGCCAGAAATGCAGTTTACGTTAGTCTTTGATCTAATGATCTGATATAGTCCTATGTCACCCTTTCGTACAACCCTCAGGGCTGTATACCTTGTAGTTTTCTCGCGATCTTCGGAATTTACGCGGTTTTTTACGCGATTTTCGGAATTTACGCGAATGCGCTCAAAACGTCTATTTTTCGCGTAGTGTTGAAATCCAGTTTTTTTTACGCGAAATTTTGGTTTTTCTTTACGCGAATTTCGGAATTTACGCGGTTTATTTTTAGGCGATTTTCAGAATTAACGCGGCTTTTTTTACGCGATTTTCGGAGTTTACGCGTTTTTTCACGCGATTTTCGGAATTTACGCGGTTTGTTTTCGGAATTTAAGCGGTTTTTAACGCGATTTTCGGATTCTACGCGGTTTTTGGAATTTACGCGGTTTTTTCACGCGATTTTCGGAATTTACGCGGGTTTTTACGCAAATTTTAGAATTTACGCGGTTTTTTCGTGATTTTCGGAATTTACACGGTTTTTACGCGCAAAGTTAATTTTTGGAATTTAAGCGATTTCTACGCGATTTTTGATTTTTACGTGATTTTCGGAATTTACGCGGTTTTTGCGAATTTAAGCGATTTTTACGCGATTTTTGATTTTTTACGTGATTTTCGGAATTTACGCGGTTTTTGCGAATTTCGGAATTTTTTACGCGGTTTTCGGAATTTACGCGGTTTATTTTTAAGCGATTTTCGGAATTTACGCGGCATTTTTTACGCGCGTAAATTCCGAAAATCGCGTAAAAAACCGCGTAAAATCCGAAAACCGCGTAAATTCGAATTTCGGAATTTACGCGGTTTTCGGATTTTACGCGGTTTTTACGCGATTTTCGGAATTTACGCGGTTTTTCACGCGATTTTGGAATTTACGCGATTTTTAGAATTTACGCGATTTTGTTTACGCGAAATTCGGAATTTACGCGGTTTTTTTACGCGAATTTCGGAATTTAAGCGGTTTTTACGCGTTTTCGGTTTTTTACGTGATTTTCGGAATTTACGCGGGTTTTTAATGCGAATTTCAGAATTTTTTACGCGGTTTTCGGAATTTACGCGGTTTATTTTTAAGCGATATTCGGAATTTATGCGGCTTTTTTACGCGAATTTCGGAATGTACGCGTCTTCTTACGCGGATTTCGGAATTTAAGCGGTTTTTTACGCGATTTTCGGATTTTATGCGGTTTTTACGCAATTTTCGGAATTTACGCGGTTTTTTTTATGCGATCTTTGGAATTTACGCGGTTTCGTTTACGCGAATTTCGGGATTTACGCGATTTTTTTACGCAAATTTCGGAATTTAAGCGGTTTTTTACGCGATTTTCGGAATTTGAGCGGTTTTTACGCGTTTTCGTTTTTTTACGTGATTTTTAGAATTTACGCGGTTTTTTTAATGCGAATTTCAGAATTTTTACGCGGTTTTCGGAATTTACGCGGTTTATTTTTAAGCGATATTCGGAATTTACGCGGCTTTTTTTACGCGAATTTCGGAATTTACGCGTCTTCTTACGCGATTTTCGGATTTTACGCGGGCTTTACGCGATTTTCGGATTTTACGCGGGTTTTTACGCAATTTTCGGAATTTACGCAGTTTTTTTTATGCGATCTTTGGAATTTACGCGGTTTTGTTTACGCGAATTTCGGGATTTACGCGGTTTTTTACGCGAATTTCGGAATTTAAGCGGTTTTTTTACGCGATTTTCGGAATTTACGCGGTTTTTTTACGCGATCTTCGGAATTTACGCTGTTTTTTACACGATTTTCGGAATTTACGCGGATGTGCTCAAAACGTCTATTTTTTAGTGTTAAAATTCACAGTTTTTTAACGCGAAATTTTGTTTTTTTATGCGAATTTCGGAATTAACGCGGTTTTGATTTACGCGGGACGGATCCTTTGCGTAAACAGCGACTTGAGTGTATTTTTCCCGTTGTTTTCTACAGCTGTCATGGGAAGATGTCACTAAAAAACTAGACTAATACTAGACTAGACTGTAATATTCATCAAATACAACTAAGAACATAGTAATAGACACAAGCAGTAATCAAGCTGAGTTAATTTTTAACGCGAAATCGTGGTGGCTCCTCCGTAGAAGAGACAATACAAAACATAAAGTAACAGATTTCAATAATGACAGCAAATTTCTCCCTGTAGAATCCTGTTTGCTTGTCATCTCATCCATTTAACTTCTTTTCCGCAACAACACGCTTGGAAAACATAATGTTCCACTAATCCATGCGAGCGACATTTCCAACCCCCAACCCCCCACTCTTACACTTCCACACCAACACACACGTACCACCGCCGAATGTAAATGTGCGCCAGTAAAACGAAAAAAATAACACAGGAACCATCATCCCTCGCCGCGGCCGTATGTCACAGCCAAAGCGCTTCAAATCAGGGAAAAATCACATCCTTAATTTCATGACGTGCTTGTTTTACATAAAGAAAAATCCCTCCGAACACTTCTCTGTGTGCTGCCGACAATAATATGCATTCCACGAGACAACCATCAACCGCGTTACGAGATTAACACTCCGTCGTACCTCCGTGGAGCGGAGCAGAGCGAGCGCTGGTGGGGAGTGTAGTAAGAATCCTGCACGGCATGATGCATTTCGCAGAGTCGCAGCACTGGATGGCTGAAGGGGATCGAGGGGAGAGGGGAAATCGCCGTGACATGCTGCGCTTACGGCCAACCAAGATAATCCGCAAGCGGACAAGTGAGTGAACATGGTGCTGTTCCATTTCCACTGAGGACGACGTTGTCGACGCCGCCTACTGCTATCCTGGTGCTCCGACTGCTGCTCGCTGCTGCAGTCAGTCAGTGTACGCATAGCTAAGCACTTAGCTTTCCCGGCTGTCTCGAAGCGGGTGCTAGGGTGGCTCTACACACTTGCGAGTGAGGGTCTTTCGTCACACCACAAAGTGAAACCCACGCCCGCAGCGGAAATCGATGATCGAACGTGATTCGGAGTGGAAAAGTTTGGCCAACTTTCGTGCATCGTCCTCACTTCTATGCCTTACATGACAACCTCTTGCTCCGCTTCGTCTCGTCTTTACGATTGCATAATGGTTACGCGATGACACAGAGATGACAACCATGATGATGCTTCGAGAGGAGACGCTATAATCTTCTTATAAGAGTATCAACAGCATTTTAAGTGCAACATTTTTCTCCGCTTTTCCGCTTATTTTGAGCGCATCTTGCCATTCGTTCGCCTCCCACTGTGCTCCTGAGTGGCTGCTGCTGCTGCTCACACAAATGGACACCTTTGGCACGAAGAAGCACCGACAAGGGGACGGGAAAAGCGATGCTTGATCACTTGCTGTTTTTACTTTTAAAAGCTTCCATCGCGTCGGTGTGTGGGGGGACAATCGGGTAGAGCGGGGTGCGCGGATGGGTTCAAGAGCTCTTGTGTTGATACCGCACACTGTACTGTTGCTTGCACAAATAATGCAACACAGAATGATATTATCTAGCCAGTACGGTAGTGGAACGACGGACGGCGGGAAACGAGACGAGAAACCCGAGCGGCAATACTGTTGAATCATTCAACAATGATTTAATTTTTCCCAACCCAACCAGCAGCAAGCAACCCTCATTGTGCTTCAGCTCTTTCGCCGCGCTCCGGTAGCTCGGCTCGGCTCTGGTCTGACTAGAAGATGCACTCTTGCAGTAGTGCAGTACCGAAGAAAAGTGGAAACTTCGTTGCACACCTTAAGTTCCGTAAGCCTATCGCCTTGTTGTGGTGTTTGATTCGCTTATTCTATGCCTCGTTGGCTGCCTCAAATGAATGGCTTCGTTCGGAACGGAATCGAAGTCGGAGGGGGCACACCACAATCAGCTACAACAAAATGGAGTAAAATATCACTTCCATAGACCCCTCGGCCGAAACCAACCGGCAGGCAGGCACTGCACTTCCACAGCGCAAATAGGATGTTTCACTCTTTTGCCCAAATCGGATGAAAAGTAAATGAGAAAATGTGTTTTGATTGCACTTAAAGTTTTGCCTCACTCTGCCTGCCTGCCTGCCTGCCTGTTCACAGACAACCGACCGACGGAACGACCGCCGGTGTCGGTCTTCTTCTAATGCAACTTCGCTCCAGGTTGCATTATGCCATTCCGCCATCGCGCGGGGGCTGGGTGTGAAACAAAAAAAAATAAAGAAAGAATCACAAAAGCTGAGAGCAAATGCAACTGGTGAACGAAAGAACACCCATCCGCACACAACCCTGCAGCAAGGGTGGAATTTTAAAGTAGGTTTACCTTCTGCACATTGTTGTAACACTCCGCAGCCTGCTGCGGGGAGAGCAATGTGGGTTGTTTTTTTTCTCGCTCTTTTTTTTACCGACCGTGTTGCCTCCTTGTTTCTGCTACCAATTAGTGTAGAAGCTATTTTCTTTCACCTTTTTTTCGATGCTTTCCTGCAATCAACAGCGGGCAAAACTTCGCAACCTGGAGCTCCCGCAACCCGCACATTGTTTCAACTTTTGCGCAGCCCAACTTTCGTCCGTTGAGCTGGCAGCTCTAGATAAACAGATGTAGTTATTAAAAATCTAATACTTTTTTATTGCCACAAACCTTCGTCCGTTCGGGTTTTGTGTAATTTTTTTTTCTTTTTCGTTCGTCCTAGATTGGTGAGTGCCAAGCAAAGAAACGAAAGTGAAACAAAAAGTCAGCAAATGGAAAGAAAAACAAGCGCAACCTATTCCGTAACTTTACACATGAAGGAAGCAATGAGATGAAATATTAATGTGCTTTTTTCCACTCTCCTACTCCTCCTCGGTCGGTGTACAAATCCTCTTTCACTCCGACTCCGAGTCCGACCGGTGCGCGACGTGTGTATGTTTGTGTATGTGTGTTTGTCGTAGCGCACGTGTATATTTATTTTTCACAGATCGTGAATAATTTATCACGAAACATGCTGCACCAGCAGCAGCAGAAACGACAACCTTCCAACCGAAAACACCGTACCTACAAGTATGCCGCCGTATGCTAATGTTGGTGTTGTATTTGTAAAATATTTTCTCGGCTTCCGTTTCGTAACGTTACGTATCCCCGCCGTAGGTAGGTAGCAAAGGGATCCTGGTTTCGCTGTCAGCAATAGATTTTTATACATACGCATGGCTTAACATGCTGTCAAACACATGTTCTTCGGTTGTTGGTGCTTCCGCGACTCGACTGTAGGTACTGGTTTGTGGGCGAAAAAAAAGATCGGAAAGAATCATTTCGCATCCTGTACCTAGCGCAGCAGTAGGCGCTTCGGCTGCTGCCCCACTACTAGTGTGGAAGGCGATTCGGATCAAACCTGGGCCTACTGGGATTGTTTGAAAAGTGTATGATGATACTTTGGTCCTTTTGTACCATCATTTCCAACTTCTGTAGCAGCATTTGTGGTTCGAGCAGCACGTTCCTCACAACCATAGGAAAGATTTGTGCCGTCAGCTTCACCTTCAACAAAGTTTTACGAAATTTTGAATTAATTGGATACTAAGGGAGAGCTCGTAAATTAAAAGTGGTGCAATATTCGGGCAGCGAAAAAAGTTATTCAAATTTCAACAAACCGCAACAAACACTAGCGTTACTTTATGACCTTCGCACAGCACTTCGCAGGAGCTGTCAACCAAAACAGGATAACGATTGAGGATGATGAGCCAGCACTAACTTAGAACGAGATTAAAATAGCAGCTGGAGTGCTGAAATATGACAAAGCAACTGGGAAGCAGGGCAGCCACATGCACAGATTATTCTGTGCTTAACAGATATTTGAAAGAAATCGCCTGTACAGAATCTGTATGCATAGAATACAGATTTTCGCCAAATTACACAGATTAAACAGATTTTTTAGCTTTTACATGAGAGTGAAAGAGATAGAAATAGTCAGCAAAATGACTCTATCTCTTTCACTCTCATTGTTTTGTATTGGACAGATTTTTGCACAGATTTTTCCAACAAAAAACACAGAATTATATGTGGCATCCCTGCTGGGAAGGACGGCATCACTGCCGAAATTTTGAAAGTTGGAAGTTGAGCAATTATCGAGGCATTACTCCGCTCAATTCTGCATACAAAATTTTCTCCCGCATTCTGTCTCACAGACTGAGGACCTTTTTTGGTGAATACCGGTGACGGGTTTCGACAAGGGTCCGCACCACGACGAACCAAATCAAAGTCTCGATAAATTCCGGGAATTCAACTTACTGACTCATCATTTATAGATGTTTATAGATTTCAAACAGGCGTACGATTCAGTTAAACAAAATGAGCTGTGGTGCATTATGATTGAACATACTGCGAAGATGCCGAATTTGATGTTCAACATTGCATTGGAACGTGCTGTTTGAAGGGCAGGCGCGCAGAGGAGCGGTATTGTCGTCCCGTAATCTGACATGCGTACGGACAACGGCTGCCAACAGGGTCTTCTGCGGATTACGTAGCCAACTGAGATGATCTCATATCCTGCAACTCCATAGGAAAGTCGCGCTCTTCAAGATGGTAACTCTTCCGGTGATACTATACGGCCACAAGGCGCGATCAACGTTCAAAGGAGCGACCGACGAGCTCTAAACGTTTTTGAGCGTAAAATCCTGCGATCAATTCTTGGTGGCATATTTGAGGAAGGAATGTGGCGCAGGCGAATAAATCGTGCAATAAACCAAGCAGGTTTGTTATTTCCTCACTCATTGTGCAAAAAGTGCAACTTTTTTTTCAACACAATTAGCAGAACTTCTTTCAGAAATGAGAAATTAATCCACACAATGAGCAACAGACTAAGGAGATAAGGAGAAAAACTGACGCACAGAAAAACTTGAAAAACAGTGAACAGTGAAAAACAAGGGTCGGATCCAAATGATATGGTATGAGACCACTTTGTAAGCTTTTTTTCCAAAACGTGTCATGTTTTTTGTTATATGACAAGGGGTAATCTGTAAAACAGTGTCAGTTTCATTTCACAGTCTGAGTAGCCAACATCGTCAAGGACACGGTAAGCGACAATTGGTTACAGATGGTCAGCGTGCCTGTAGCCATTCATGCCAAAATGGACGGATATCCGACTGGCACGTCGTATTCGCGTTGAACGAGCTTTGGCTTTGATGTTATTTGTAGCCAATGACCCTTTTAAGGGCCACAAACAAATTAAGAGAAGGTTAAATGAAATTAATATTTTCAGTCGAAAGAAAGTACTTGGTGGCCTCTAAAAAACTGAATACAGTAATGACCCAATTTTGTCACCCCCATGATGAATTTAGGGGTGACAAAAAGGGGCGGTGACAAAATCGGGTATTATTTCAATTTTTATTTTTTTTTTAACGAACTACATATACTTTATTGTGATCACTTTTAGGACATGTCGCACTTCCTTCTACCTCTCTGTGGACATTTGTCACCTTTTCACAGCCCAGGTCCCAAAGGTATGAAAACACGCGTTTTTTATTGCGCCGAAATGGTTGATTATACTGGTTAACTATGTTCAGAGAAATTTTACAGCGCAAAAAGCACTTTCTTATGGTATGAACGATTCTTTGATTACAAGTAAGATAGAATATTTATTTTTCAAGCAGTAAGAGATAGAGCAAAACAATGTTCTACAAAATTTTTGAGATTATTATAAAGAACTTTGCCAAAGAAAGTAACCTTCTAGTTATTATAGTTGTGGAGATAAAAAACAACTTTTGTGGAAACTCCGCCTGCAAATGACGGATCTCGGTAGAAGCATGTTCGATGAACCTGAAAATACTGAGAACCTGAGCAGAGGGTCCAAAGCCCCTAAAGGAGGATGGTTGAATAGCTGTTATCCATGGCTAAAAGTAAAAACAAGACTGGATAAACCCCTAATCCAAGGTGTCTTGTGACCCGTGCCGAGGGATGAATGGTGGGGGGGGGGGTTCTATAAATACCCAGCCTCAAACGGAGCCTGTGGAGTACCAGAGCGCCCTCCACAGTAATCAGCCCTTACCGCATCATGAGGGGCTCTGATGCGGCGGACTCTTCTTTCCCCTCAACTCGTGGGATTCTATATGAACAATCAAAATCAAAAAAACTTTACTTCAGTGACCGCGGACGGATTAGATAATCCGTTCGCAAGAGGTGGTATCCAGCGATCTCCGCCGATGGATACGAGCAGAAGCGCCAGCGTAAGCGGAAAGGGAAGCGGCATACCTGTCGCTCCAACTGCATCTACGCCGGACGCAGCGATGAATGGCCCGTCGCTAATAAAAGCAGTGGAAGGAAAGAGAGATATGCTACCAAGAGTGGTAGCGGCATCTCATCAGCTCGATGCCATTATTGAGTTCGTGGCAGGCCGCAGCACCCTAGCGAAGGACCTGAAACAAAGTCTGCTCATGCGTCGGGGCACCATGCGTGCTGCGACGAAGGAACACAGTGAACTCGAAGCGCGAGTAAAAGTGGTAGAGAAGGCGTTTGTATCGAGGTCTGTACAAACAGATGCCTGCCTGCCAACGACTGACCACACCGTGGCCCTTGCGATTACGGAGCAGTACAGTGACAACAAGGTATCCACTAAACGTGCAAGGCAGTCCCCAGGGGAAGAAACCCCCACGGGCCCGAAGAAGCGTTTGATCGCTGAATGTCGTAAGCAAACTGAGGAACCCACCGAAGGTAATAAGACGCAATTAGCGCTCGACAATCAGTGGGAAACAGTGAAAAAGAAGAAGGCCAGGAAGAAAGAGGAGGATCGAACTCCACCGAAAGTGGTCAAAAAAAAGAGGAGCGAAGGCAATGCCCTTATCCTCAAAACTGAGGGGCTGAAATATGCAGAAGTTTTGAAGGCCATGAGAGGGGACGAGCAGCTGAAGGATCTTGGCGCGGATGTGCGGACTATCCGCTGCTCCCGCACCGGCGACATGATCTTGGAGCTCAAAAAGGATTCCACTGAGAAGGGTTCTGCCTACAAAGTACTGGAAGAAAAGGTCCTTGGTGATGGCATACAGATCCGCCCTCTCCAGCTTAAAAACCTGGACGAGATCACTGAAGCGGTCGACCTGACACGAGCTCTCAAGGAGCAATGTAACGTGGTGGTGCCTACCGAAGCAGTTCGTCTGCGCAAGGGACCGGCGGGAACCCAGGTAGCTACAATAAGACTTCCACTGATGGACGGAAATACAGCCCTGAAGACGGCCAAGCTTAAGGTGGGATGGTCCGTATGCCCACTGAGCGTGTTCCAGCAGCCGGAGGCTTGCTTCCGGTGCTTTGAGCGAGGGCACAAGTCCTGGAGCTGTAAGGGGCCTGACAGAAGCCACCTGTGTAGGAGATGTCGCGGGGCGAGCCATATAGCGAGGGACTGTTCTGCGCCGCCCAAGTGCCTGATATGTACAGGCCAACGGAACGCTAATCACTTAACAGGAGGCCCAAAGTGCCTGGCAGGCGCGCCGACGGCTAAAACACGGGCATAGTGCAGATAACGCAACCAAACTTGAACCACTACCACGCGGCCCAGCAGCTGTTACATCAAGCAGTTACTGAGTCGCTGACGGACATTGCCATCATCTCGGACCCATACCGCATCCCTGCCGGAAACGACAAGCAGGTTCCCGGTTCAAGAGGTTGTGTCAACTGCAGACGAGGGATTTGCGGTTGCCAAAGTGGGTGGAGTGTTCTACTGCAGCTATTATGCTCCGCTGAGTTGGTCGATCAAGCAGTTTACGAGGATGGTAGACCGAGTATCAGTTGTGCTGACTGGTTTAAGGCCGGTGGTTGTGGCGGGCGACTTTAACGCTTGGGCGGTAGAGTGGGGAAGTCGTCGCACGAACCATAGGGGTCGGATTCTACTTGAAGCTCTGGCAAAGCTTAACGTAGATCTGGCCAACGTCGGCAACACAAGTACCTTCAGTAGGAACGGTGCGGAGTGTATCATCGACGTGACTTTCGGCAGTCCTGGTCTGATAGGAGACTGGAGGGTAGACAATGGCTACACTCACAGTGACCATTAGGCGGTCTGCTATGGTGTTGGTCAGATAACGAGGCGGCAGGCGGCGGGTAGAGCCAATACTCCAACCACCCGTGGATGGAAGACATCATACTTCGATCCTGAAGTATTTGTGGAAGCGATCCGAAGAGAGTACGGTGATCGCGATATGCCCGATCCGAACGCTGATCATTTGGTTGAGGTGCTGTCGCGAGCGTGTGACGCCACCATGCCTAGGAAAAGCCAACCTAGGTATGGTAGGTCACCGGTGTACTGGTGGACAGAAGAAATTGCGGAACTCCGCGGAGCCTGCTTTCGTGCAAGGAGAATTATGCAAAGAGCTCGTTCAGACGAGGGCAGAGTCGAGTAGCACTAGAGTGGAATAATAGCTAGCAAGCGAGCCTGCTTTGAAAGGTTATGTACCAGTGCCAATGCGAACCCGTGGGTTGATGACTACAGGGTCGTAATGGCAAAGACCAAGGGTGTGATGGCGTCCGCAGAGCGATCGCCAGAGATGCTGGAGCGGATCATCGAGGGCCTCTTTCCGCGCCACGAGCCAAGGCCCTGGCTACAGGCCGCTGAGTCGTCCCACGGCCGACGTTCCAGTATCTTCATGGGAAGAATTGGGGGTTATTTGTAAATGTTGTAATGTTGAGAAGTGTTCTGGTGCTATAAAAAACTTGTAAATTTCCCTATAGTTCAACTTGCCAAATTATTATTTGTAACTTTGCGTATAATTGTTATTATAAAACCGCAAAGGTTACAATTCGTTAAAGAAAAGAGCGTCGATCAGTGATTACAAATTGGTGTGTGAGTTCACCACAAGAGTCACAGAATGGATGAGAACGGGTTACCAGGCTGATTGCGTGTATACAGACATGACGAAGGCCTTCGATCTTGTATTCGTTGTTAAGGTGGATCCATGGATACTTAACCGGAAGAAAGCAATATGTTAATGTAGAAGGTGCTTGTTCCGAACCATATAGTATAACTTCAGGGGTACCGCAAGGTAGTCATTTGGAACCACTTCTGCTTAATATGATGCTAATGAATGAGCTGCCTACCGTAATTAGCAATGCTTTTATATTAATTTGCGCGGACGATGTTAAGCTTCTTTATCCAGTTAGGAAAAAGGAGGACTGCCTAATGCTCCAAAGTGACTTGCAAGATTTTTGGCACTTCTGTTGTAGATGCAAACTACAGATAAATCACGAAAAATGTTCTACAATAACGTTTACCCGTTGTTCGAGCCCAGTTGTATTCGAATGTGATAAAAAGGACGAGCAAGGTAAGGACTTAGCAGTTAAGCTAGATACAGGTCTAACTTTCAACGACCACTTTAATACGCTCGTTTCGGAGTGTCTTGCAGTTTTTGCTGTGATGAGGAGATTTGCAACAGAACTAGATGATCCTTACACAATTAAATGCATCTATGTAAGTATGGTTCGGTCAAAGTTAGAGTTTGCAAACGTTGTGTAGAGGCCAATGTACGCTACATACATGAATAAGCTCGAATCCGCACGGAAAAAAATTATTAAATTTGCTGTGAGAAATTTGAGATGGAGAGGGCATCTGCCAGAATATAGAGACTTGTGCGCCCTCCTAGATAAAGAGGCATTGAAAAGCAGGGACCAGATTGCGGACACTGTTTTTTTAATCTGCTGAGGGGACGATATGATAGTGATTATTTAAAATGTAGAATAACAGTGAACCAAAGTTCAGTAGTTCTTAGGGGACCTAGGCTTCACCTTAGACATTTTTAAATGCCTCTCAATGTCGAAATAAAGCTAATTTCAAAAGGATTTCAATGGTGTTTTTTTTTGCACGGCATGTGTATGTTCCTCGGAGTTTTGGAATTGGTGCCCCGCGTACCTGCAGGAATAAACTAGACCCTACAGGGGTCCTTAGTTTCTTATCATGCTGGGTGTAACAAGGAAGAGTAGCCTTTAACGCCAGTTCCCATGTCATGGGCGGCTCGTGCTAGCTTGACGATTCCGTAAACAAGTGTGCAGTTTTACTCCAGGTTAAGAGTGGCTCATGATAGCGTCTTATCCGTAGTGGGCGGCTAAATGGGCGGCATGGGTAAATCGAGCAAGAAGCAAACGATGTCAACTCTTACACGGGCGAAAGTTAGAAGTACGACATCCGACGCTTATACCACTGACGCACATTACGACAAACAATCGCTGCTGCTTTGTGCACACATTCTACTACCTACACACTCGCGAGGGCGCAGCCTCGTAACGTCTTTCCGTACAGCCCGCTCACGAAGCCAACAACTCGTAAGCAACCAACAGCCCACGAGCGCCCCCAAGGACGTATGGCTATAACTTTTGCATTACTTCTTCTTTTCTTCTTCATGTTACGTCTTCGCTTACACACTTGGGTAAGAGAGCGGACCTCACAAGCGATCGGTATCAACTGCTCGGGTTGTAATGACGCGCGAGAGCGGTGACTGTGGCAGCCAAACACACGCTCGCAAAAACTTGACGCAGTTTAGAAAAAAATAAGGAAGGGAGCCCGAAAGAGTTGCAAATTGTCAATGGTTTGTACCATCTACAAAAAGAGCGATCGGCTAGATTGCTGAATTTACCACCGAATCTCGGTAGAGAGCGAGGTCGGGGATTCTGGTAGCTCCGGCCTTAGCTTCTAGCTCCGGAAAATATTGACGAGTTCAAAATAAAGCCGGATAATAAAGCGGGAGTATAACCGGATTTTAACCCACAACACTCGCCAGGGCGTCCCACAACGACCCCTCCTTTCCCAAAAAATTTTCATTACTTTCCCCTACCGTCCCTCCATCAATTGTAGAACCATCGTTTCAAAAAAATATCAACTACCAAAATCTTCACTGTAATTAAAACAAGTGCGGTGAGAAAGTCACTATGAAGCAATGGAATTTCAAGAGTTTTTCCTACAAGCTTTCGATATAATCCACAGAGAATTGAATCTGATCCTAACGAAGCTCTCGGGCCCAACTTCCCTAATGAGTACGTAGGTAGTGAAAATAGTGAAAAACAGTGAACAGTGAAAAACAAAGGTCGGATCCAAACGATATGGTATGAGACCACCTTGTAAGCTTGTTTTTCAAAACGTGTCATGTTTTTTTGTTATATGACAAGGGGTAATCTGTAAAACAGTGTCAGTTTCATTTCACAGTCTGAGTAGCCAACATCGCCAAGGACCCGGTAAGCGCCAAACGGTTACAGATGGCCAGCATGACTGTAGTCCTTCATGCCAAAATATGGAAGGATATCCGACTGACACGTCGTATTCGCGTTGAACGAGCTTTGGCTTTGATGTTATTTGAAGCCAATGACCCCTTTTAAGGGCCACAAACAAATTAAGAGAAGGTTAAATGAAATTTTTCTCAGTCTGCATTTTGCATTTATAATTACAAATTACCTTTCATGTTAAAATTTTTAGTTAATCGTACCTAAAACTCCATATACATGCCACTTTTGTGGCGCTCGCCACATGATGCGATCGACTATTCTGGTGTTGGGTAGATCAAATTTGTGGTTGTTTCCTAAGTATTCTACAAGAGCTGTTTTTTCTCTAAAAGATCTTATTTGGTTATCAGCTGTTGTAAATCCATTTTCCCATAAGCTTCTCCAGCTGAATGATAGTTTTTTGGTGGCCAGAGAGTCTCGTTTTCAAATGGTTGGTAGTTGGGTAACAGACTGAGGCCAGAAAAAGCACAGTAAAAATCAAGATGGGAGTTTTTCTTCTTTATCTGTCTCGTAGGTAAAGCGTTGGTCCTTATGTGTGCTGTTTATGGCTGCTAGAATGGTTTCATCAATACCGTCAACAGCTGATTACGGTTTACCCTGTTGTGATGCAATCGTTTTGAATAAATGCTCCAACAGCCTTCTAGAGTCTCTCTCAGTCATTTTTAACTAATCGCTCCCAACAAGGGATCTTTCGATCTCCCTGGACATCATTTGTATTTCCTGATTACAAAAAAGCCGATAAAAGTCTCATTTCAAACTATCGCGGTATAGCGGCGTGCTCGAATTCATCAAGCATAATTGCTGTAATTATATAGTGGACTCTCTACATGTATTCAGCCGGATTCGACTTCAAGTAGACGCCATATATACTAGTTTTTCTTCAGCCTTTCACAAAATCAATCATCAAATAGCACTAGCTAAGCTAGACAAACTAGGATTCCAAGGATCTTTTCCAAACTGGCTCAACTCTTATCTCATAGGACGTAAAACGACAGTGAAAGTCGGAGATTTTACTATTACTTACTTCGATATCACGTCTGGAGTCCCACAAGGCAGCCACCTTGAGCCTCTTATGTTCCTGATCTACCTCAATTATCTTAATTTTGTACTAAAGTGTTAGAGACTATCTCATGCTGATGATTTTAAATTATTCGAAACCGTGAGAGATTCTGAAGACGCGTTATTCCTATAAACTCACATAGAAGACTTCGCTAACTGGTGCAAGTTGAACAGAATGACCCTAAATCCCATTAAATGCTCTGTTAGCTCTTTCACTAGGAGACGATAACAAGTTTCCATCGAATACAACATCTCTGGAACTATACTTAACCGTGAGTCACAAGTCAAAGATCTGGGAGTCCTTTCAGACTCCAAACTCGACTTTAAAAGTCATATCAACTACATAACTGCAAAAGCATCTAAAACTCTTGGGTTTGTGTTCCGTGTATCCAAAAATTTCCGAAATATACAATGCCTCAAAGCATTGTACTGTGCCCTGGTTCGGTCGGTACTAGAATACGTCACGATCGTCTGGGCACCGCACTACCGAATCGACATACAACGCATCGAATCAAAACAACATAAAGTTGTTCGCTTTGCCCTACGCCACTTGCCGTGGAGAGATCGATTCTCTGAACCTCCCAAGTTCCTCGGACCGTTATAAGCTGCTAGAATTGGATTCTTAATCTCTTCGTCGTGATGTCGTCAGAGTAACGTTTATGTCAGATATTCTTCAATCACATATTGATTGTCCCGTTTTGTTACATTGTCTCAATTTTGATATACAAGAACAAAATTTGCGTATAATGAGCCAGTATAGCAAGCATGTGTCGTTTGTTAAATCATTATTCAGATGTCTTTGATTTTAATTTGTCACGTGTAGTCATTAGTAAGTCATTTGTACGTGCACTTTCTTTATAAACAATGTCTTTGTTAATATTAAGTTGTGTAGTTAAGTTCTTAGTCTTAGTTTGTATCATGTATATGTATCATTTGAACTTTTGTAATTCGTTGATACAAGTATGAGGAGGTTTTATGTCTGTTTGATAAAGACTTAAGGCAAATAATGACCCGGTTCACTCAAATGGGCTTTTCCCTGCTCCAAATAAAAATAAAATAAAAAAATAAAACGTCGTCGACATATTTTCACCATCTTCTCGGAAGTAGCTGGTTTTGTTCCTTTCCTTTCAAGGTTAGCCATAAACAGTTCGCACAGGAATGGTGATAGTGGATTTCCCATCGGTGCACCTACCAACTGTTTGTAAAAGTTACCCCTGAATGTGAAGTAGTTTTCCTACATCCAAAGTCGCGTTCACTTCAAATAACATCCTACTCTTTTCCTCCATGCATTGTCCCCATGTTGTTTCAATAGCCATTCTTCCAAAATATTTATCAATTCCTTCATTGATACGCTAGGGAATAAAGTCGCAACATCGAATGAGACCATTATATCGTCTTCTGTTAGTACTCTCGATGTTTTTAGCTGTTGGACGAAATACCTGGGTGTTCCGTTTGCCGTGAGGACTTTCGGTTCCGAGTTTGTGTATTTTGGGTTGTAGAGTTAAATGTAGTTTTTCGACGGAGTCTCCTAGCCCCGGTTTGCATTCTTTAATTGTCCGATTAACTCAATTTATTATTTCGGTTAAGGAGTGGGTTATTTGACATCTATATTTCTCCTTGTCCATTATGAGCACCATATTTCCTTTGTCTGTCTTGACATAGTATACTGATTTTGCTTTTAGCTCCTTGACGATGCGGACTTCAGGGGATTCATTTCGTTTGAGTAACGATTTTCCTTGATGGCATCAGCGACCGTTGTTCTACAGCATGTGAGACTTCGTGATGATAGTTCCGTTTCTTTCTACGTTTTCTCATCGTATTGTACCTTCCAAGGCAATGTTGGGTAGCAGGATAGAGAGGGCATCCCCTTGCGTCATTCCTAAGCTAATCGTTCGCCCGCTATTCTGACGCATGATTTTGACCCATCCTGCGTCGCATGAATCAACTAGTAACTAGTTTCGTCGGAAAACCATGTTCTAACCGCAGCTCGTTTCGTATGACTGAATCGGATGTCGCCTTAAAGTCTACAAACAGATGATGAACTTGTCCAGTTAGGGTTAACATTTGATCCGACGTTGAGCGACCTTCTCGAAAAACAGCTTGGTACTCGATGACGAAGGACTACGCTTTGGTCTCCAGTCTGCAGAACAGGATGCGGGACAGCACCTAAAAGGCAGAAGTCGCCTCGATAGTTTTCTACTTTGAGTCGATGACCCTTTTTTAAACCTTGGGGCAAATAAGGCCATCCAATCACTCCTTCGGCGTTTGTTCTTCCTCCTAGTTCCTGACGATGATCCGCTGGATTGCTTCGTTGCTCTCGCTTTCTCAACACTACAATACCGACTCCAGATGTGATACTTGAAAGAAGTGCCTGCAATAGGGTGCTGTATGCTCGGTTTAGAATCAAAACATAGAATCAAATTTAGAATTGTTAACATATTTACAGAATCGAAGGAGGAGCTCTTTGTGACGCCAAAACGTCCAGAATTCATGCCCTGATAGTAGTGAACATTTTTCCCGTAGCAAGCAAGGCGCGCGCTTCCCCCTACATATTTGCATTGACGGGCAAATCACGCTCGCATCGTGCATGACGACGGAAAAAGTCCAAGGCAATCACGGACGGACGGACGGACGGACTGTGAAGGAACGGCGGAGTGGAGGAAGTTATTGGCAATGATTAATGACAACCGACTTCGTACCATGTGTGGATGTGTGTGAGTATGTGTGCGTGCGTGTATGTTTGCCTGGCCCACATTCGCTTCCAGACAGCTTTCAGCTAAACATACTGAACGCGGATGGAGGGCACGAGAAAACGTGATTTTCGTCGAAACCGAAGTAAGATACATATACCTATTGGCGAAAAAAGCGATACAGCTTCCTGTTGCATGTGCGTTGAACCGGCTACAGATAAAGGTCACCGGGGAGCATGAATTCCATTTCCGGCGATGGCAACAATCTGGCAGTTGAAGAAGGAAACCAACCAAAGAAAAAACGACTAAGGCATTCTGGCAGGTTGCGAAAAGCTGCCAGGCTCAGTAGGCCATGTAATTCTCGGTCGGTGGGTACGAACGAAATTGATGTGTTGTCTTTATCTTGGATTGCTGTGCCGATTAATTATTTTCGGCGTGATAATGGTCGAACGGTACGGTGCGCAGTGGCGGTTGTGTGTCATTGACATTCCACCAGCCTGCTTCGATCAGGAGGAAGTTTTTTTTTGATGAGGTTTATCTGTCGATTTGCTAAGATGCGATCGTACTTGTTGTGGAGTTTACCACTGAATCAAACCTAGCTGAATGTGATTTTGTGATTGATGAAGGTTTGACGATGTTAATTTTCGATTCATTACAGACAAAACATAAATTAATTAACTAGCAAGCCCTCGGATCAGATCGGAAAGAAATTTAATTGAATCAGGAAATATAAATGTTTGCTCACGGTGTCCACTCCAATGATTGTCGTGTTTCTCGTGCCATTCCCTTGGTGAAACGAAAGTTTGAAACTCTGTAGACGACTCACCTGAAATGGAAGGAAAACAAAATAAAATCTGTTAGATAAAGCTTGTAAGAGAGGAAATGTTTAGATTACTGGCTTTGTTATGATTTCATCCGAATACCATCACATAGCTAAAGTCAATAAAAATTGAGTCGTTGGCAGTGAGCTGAGCTGGCACAGGAAATTGAAATCCCGTGCGTGCTTGTGGTTGCACAGTAGAAATATGTTTTGGCGTAAAATGTGCATCCACCCACTGGGCCGGGGCCCACGTTCCATTGGAATTCAAACAGCCAACGCACATTCTTTCGAGCTTTGAAAAATAAAACCACATCACATTCCACAATGTTAACAATATCAAACAGCACTAACGTTCGCTGTGCTGCGAACCTGCGGTGATATTAAACAAAGCCTTCTTCTAACAACACGCGGAATATTCAAATTTGCCGGCAATTTTTACTAACTTGCCTGATCAAGTTCCGCTGCCACACAACGCGAACGACACAGCCATACCAGAGCGCAGAGCCATACTAGAATAGTAAATAAGTGGAAAGATCGTCCTCCAACGCAGGCGTCGTCGTCCATTCCAATTACGATTCCACAGCCAACTGTGATGTGATTCGATATCTAGACGTTTCTGGAATTCCGACAGAATTAACAAAAGAAAAGCAATGTCCAAATGAAAATACACTGTGCCTTGGTTCGGAGCCTCAGCGCGCCTACCAGAGCGGCAGTCGAAGAGTCACAGGGACCAGACCAGTCGCAGTCGTTTTCATTCGGGTACGAATTTGAATTCCAAATATTATCATTTAATTTTCGGTTAGGAAAATAAACATTTCTCTTCAAATTTTAATGCACAATTTGGGGAGCAAAAGTTCTCGACTTCAGCAGGCTCATTTATATGTCATACGGTCGCTCCCCCGGCCAGGCCAGGCCAGGCCAGGCCATGCCGGGCCGGGCCCGGGGAATGCGGTACAATCTAGATGGGTGGACGTCGTCGTCGTCGTTTTTGGAAGCGTGCCTTGTTATTCTCCGGCCAGCAGAGCTCTGCGTTCTGTCCGTTTATTTTTTATGATGGTACTGTGTGTAAGTTATGAATTGAATCATATCAGCCCAGCAAACGTTGGTCTGTTTTTCCTAAATGCTGCTCGAACAAGCATGTCCTTCTCATGCTGCTGTTTCAGTGGCAGCCCGGAGTCGGCGGTCTGCTTGGTCCTGGTCCTGTTTGTGTGTTAGTGTATAATAGAATTTATTATCTTATTCGTCCAAGATTTTTGACTTCCAAACCCCGGTTGTGTAATGAAATCATGAAACCGAACCCATCCATAAGGACGGGCCACGACGACTCACCAGCAAACGACTTGCAAATCGACGACGGGCAGGGGTTGAGCAAAATCGACTTGAGTTTTCGCTTTTGAAGATGATATCTCACGTTTCAATCGTTCGATGCCGTCCTCGTCAGTCAGTATCGTTTACCAGTTTCTTCTTTTTTTTTTTTCTCTCTCTCTCTCCCTATCAACATACCGCCGGCCGGCCGGCCAGCCAGCCAGCCAGAAGAGAGGTGAACTTGAACAAGAGGGAAACATATTTCAATATCATCAAATAACACGTTGCCAGGCGCTTCTCGGGTTCACTTTTGCTGTCACTCTTGCATACCGTCGAATCATTGTCAACCCGGGCTGGGCTCACCCTCTGGTACGAATTTTGAATAAAAAAAATTTTTTTTTTTGCTGTGCGTTGATTTAGGCATTCCGGGCAGGGACTAAACAAAAAATCTGCGAATCTGATGCTGCTACACACAAATCAATTCACTTTCGGCGGCATTCCTCTGTTAACAGGCTCAGTAAGCAGTGGAATGTAAACTTTAGTAACACATGGCTAGCTTTAATTTCATCCCAGTTGCATGAACCTATGCTGGTGCTGCTCTGACAGGGGGATTTATGGCGCTTAGTAACGTCAAACCATACGTTTTTTTTTTTCATTTCAAAGCGCGGATTATTGTTTTCAAACGAAATGACTTTTCATAACTTTAGTTTTATTTTCAAAACAAATATGACCACATTTTAATTGTGATAATTCCCAACATCAATCAGCTAAAATATTTTCATGAACAAAATAAGTGATTAAGGGGTAAGCCGTTGGTTTCTTTTTTATCAGAATCATTATTCTCAAGCATTAGGTTAAAAACGCGGCACTTTCGAGGTACGCAAAGAGATTTTTTTACATAAAATATTATAAAGAATATGGGGCACGTGCTCCAATCTGGGCTGATTAGTAGACTTGAAATTAGATTTGGAATTGAACATAAAATAGGACTTGACACATTAACTTTCAACTTTTATTTAAAATTGGACTGAAAGTTGAACTCAAACTTAAAGTAGAAAATGAACTTATGTCGAAGTTACAATTGGATTTTGAAGAACAAAAGTAACAAATCAAAAATCAAAATGTAAAGAAACCACAGGATTGAAATAAAAAGTTTTAATTCAAAAGTCAAACATCCAATGTTGAAAGTCGAATTGTTAGCATTAAAAGTCTAGTCAAATTTCAAAAGTCAAAACTTGGAGGAGAAATACTTAAAGGCTGATCGTCATCTGGAGAGTCCAGAGTGTGCAGACCGTGGCCACAGCGATATGAACCAACAGAAAACTCAGGAAACGGCTCCGAAAGGGTAAGCTCCGATTAGAAGTAATCTAACACGTGGAGACATAACCTTGTCGGGTCCACAGGGTCGTTTTCGCAGGTTTGGCCATTTACACAGGTTTGCCTTGCCGTGTTGCATGCGTTGTGAGAAGGAGCGACACGTGGAAAATACACGAGCGCCGAGGAACCACGAGCCACCACAATCGCGAAATAAAGCCGCGAGGCGTTGAGACCGACTCTGCGAGTTGGCTGTGCGGAGAAATTGGTCGACTGCCAGATGCGGGACGTGCGGTGCAGTAGGTGATAGTAAAGTTCATGGGCCCATGAGTAGGAAGCATGCGAATTGTTATAGATTATAAGTCAAACTTAGCTAATCAAGCAAGAAAGGCAGGAGCACGTTTTATTTATTTATTTACTAGCTGACCCGACAAACTTCGTATTGCCACAAATTAACCTGTGTTGTACATAAATCATGAATCTCGGATGATCTTTGTCACAATCTCGAGTTTTGCAAGCCCCCCAGTGGGCGGCGCTTCCGACGGCGGGTCACCGGCAACACTCGCACACACTGAATAATCTAGTGTTACTATAGATAGTTTTTGTGGTCTTGTATTGACTAATGTTTTATGGAAGAGTCTCGAATTTCTCGAGTTGGATTAGTTTTTGAGTTTCGCAAAAATTTCTGTTTTATTTGTATGAGAGTCCATATCCCCCTACCACAGGGGTGAGAGGTCTCTAACTATCATAAAATAAATTCAAGACTCAAAAATCTCCTACACGCTAAATTTGGTTCCATTTGCTTGATTAGTACACAAATTATAAGGAAATTTGTATTTCATTTGTATGGGAGCCCACCATCTTAAAAGGGAAAGGGGTCGTAATACACCACAGAAAAAAAATTCTGCCATCTAAAACTTTCACATGCCAAATTTGGTTCCATTTGCTTGATTAGTTCTAAAGTTATGAGCAAATTTGTATTTCGTTTGAATGGGAGCCCCCCCCCCCTCCTAAAAAGGTAAGAAGTCCTAATTCATAATGGGAAAAATGGTTGCCTCCAAAAACACCCACATGCCAAATATGGTTCCATTTGCTTGATTAGTTCTCGAATTATGAGGAAATTTGTATTTCATTTGTGTAGAAGCCCCCCCTCTTGAAGTGTGGAAGGATAATAATTCACCGTAGAAAATATTTTTGCCTCCAAAAACCTCCACATGCCGAATTTGGTTCTATTTGCTTGATTAGTTCTCGAGTTATGGGGAAATTTGTATTTCATTTGTATTGGAGCCCCCCCTCCTAATGTGGGAAGAGGTCCTAATTCATCACAGAAAAAATTCTTGCCTCCAAAAACACCTACACGCCAAATTTGGTTCCATTTGCTGGATTAGTTCTCGAGTTATGAGGAAATTTGTATTTCGTTTGTATAGGACCCCCCCTCCTAAAGTGGGGAGGGGTCCCAACTCATCATTGAAAAAAAAATTGTCTCCAAAAATACACATATGCCAAATTTGGTTCAATTCGCTTGATTAGTTCTCGAGTTATGAGGAAATTTGTATTTCATTTGTACAGGAGCCCCTCCTCTTGAAGTGGGGAGAGGTCCTAATTCACCATAGAAAATTTTCCTGCCCTCGAAAACCTTCACATGCCAAATTTGGTTCCATTTGCTTGATTAGTTCTCGAGTTATGAGGAAATTTGTATTTCATTTGTATAGGAGCCCCCCCTCCTAAAGTGGGGAGAGGTTCTTATTCATCATAGAAAAAATTCTTGCCTCCAAAAACACCTACATGCCAAATTTGGTTCCATTTGCTGGATTAGGCTTGATTAGTTCTCGAGTTATGAGGAAATTTGTATGGAAGCCCCCCTTTTTAAAGAGGAGAGGAGTTATAATTCCCCTTATAAAGAGGGGAGGGGTCTCAAATTACCCTAGAATAAATTCTTGTCACCGAAAACACCCACATGCCAAATTTGGTTCTATTTGCTTGATTAGTTCTCGAGTTATGCAGAAATTTGTGTTTCATTTGTATGGGAGCCCCCCCTCTTAGTGGGGGGAGGGGTCTCTAACCATCACTAAAACCTTTCCTGGCCCCAAAAACCTCTACATGCAAATTTTCACGCCGATTGGTTCAGTAGTTTTTGATTCTATAAGGAACACAGGACAGACAGACAGACAGACAGACAGACAGACAGACAGACAGACAGACAGACAGACAGACAGACAGACAGACAGACAGACAGACAGACAGACAGACAGACAGACAGACAGACAGACAGACAGACAGACAGACAGACAGACAGACAGACAGACAGACAGACAGACAGACAGACAGACAGACAGACAGACAGACAGACAGACAGACAGACAGACAGACAGACAGACAGACAGACAGACAGACAGACAGACAGACAGACAGACAGACAGACAGACAGACAGACAGACAGACAGACAGACAGACAGACAGACAGACAGACAGACAGACAGACAGACAGACAGACAGACAGACAGACAGACAGACAGACAGACAGACAGACAGACAGACAGACAGACAGACAGACAGACAGACAGACAGACAGACAGACAGACAGACAGACAGACAGACAGACAGACAGACAGACAGACAGACAGACAGACAGACAGACAGACAGACAGACAGACAGACAGACAGACAGACAGACAGACAGACAGACAGACAGACAGACAGACAGACAGACAGACAGACAGACAGACAGACAGACAGACAGACAGACAGACAGACAGACAGACAGACAGACAGACAGACAGACAGACAGACAGACAGACAGACAGACAGACAGACAGACAGACAGACAGACAGACAGACAGACAGACAGACAGACAGACAGACAGACAGACAGACAGACAGACAGACAGACAGACAGACAGACAGACAGACAGACAGACAGACAGACAGACAGACAGACAGACAGACAGACAGACAGACAGACAGACAGACAGACAGACAGACAGACAGACAGACAGACAGACAGACAGACAGACAGACAGACAGACAGACAGACAGACAGACAGACAGACAGACAGACAGACAGACAGACAGACAGACAGACAGACAGACAGACAGACAGACAGACAGACAGACAGACAGACAGACAGACAGACAGACAGACAGACAGACAGACAGACAGACAGACAGACAGACAGACAGACAGACAGACAGACAGACAGACAGACAGACAGACAGACAGACAGACAGACAGACAGACAGACAGACAGACAGACAGACAGACAGACAGACAGACAGACAGACAGACAGACAGACAGACAGACAGACAGACAGACAGACAGACAGACAGACAGACAGACAGACAGACAGACAGACAGACAGACAGACAGACAGACAGACAGACAGACAGACAGACAGACAGACAGACAGACAGACAGACAGACAGACAGACAGACAGACAGACAGACAGACAGACAGACAGACAGACAGACAGACAGACAGACAGACAGACAGACAGACAGACAGACAGACAGACAGACAGACAGACAGACAGACAGACAGACAGACAGACAGACAGACAGACAGACAGACAGACAGACAGACAGACAGACAGACAGACAGACAGACAGACAGACAGACAGACAGACAGACAGACAGACAGACAGACAGACAGACAGACAGACAGACAGACAGACAGACAGACAGACAGACAGACAGACAGACAGACAGACAGACAGACAGACAGACAGACAGACAGACAGACAGACAGACAGACAGACAGACAGACAGACAGACAGACAGACAGACAGACAGACAGACAGACAGACAGACAGACAGACAGACAGACAGACAGACAGACAGACAGACAGACAGACAGACAGACAGACAGACAGACAGACAGACAGACAGACAGACAGACAGACAGACAGACAGACAGACAGACAGACAGACAGACAGACAGACAGACAGACAGACAGAAATCCTTCTTTATAGGTATAGATTTATTTATTTATTTATTTATTTATTTACTTCAACCGACAGTGAGTCTTAATGAATTGTGATTAGATTGGGAAAAGTAATCTTGAGTAGGTCTCATATTCTTACTCAAAGCGGCACAAAAACCCAATATCTTTTGAAACAGTTGTACAAATATAAATCAATAGGAACAAATCAATAAAAAAAACTACTAAATACAATACACACACTTTACAAATGTACAAAAGTAACTAAAAAAACATGTTGTTTCCGCGACGATTATACTCCAAAGCCATTCGACGAATTGGTTCATAAAGTCCATAATTTGTGCGGTGCGAATCGACACGCAGAAGCTGTTGATTCCGTAGCGGTCTACGAAGGCAGTGTAACTGAAGCCGCGATAAAACAACAGGGCGCAGTCCAGAGTACACAACAGAATCTTATGAGCAGTCTTGACGATGATGTCCTTTCGTCGCTGCTCCAGAGGCGCAATTCCTACTAGTTGACAAAGTTCCTTATAAGGCGGCAGAGTATCGGGGTTACTCCAGGGTAGCATACAGCAAATCTTACGGATGAAGCATTTTTGTATCCGTTCAACTCGAAGTATCCAATATTCATACTGAGGATCCCAGACCACACAGCTAGTTTCGAGAACGGAACGCACTAAGGAGCAGTAAAGAGTACGTACGAGTACCTGGATCATGGAATTCTCTACCAATTCGGAATATAGTGCCAAGCTGACGATACGCATTATTGATAATAAAGGTATAGTGTTGTCTAAACGACATTTGGCAATCCAGTACAACGCCTAGATCTGTTACTGAGTTACTCTGTTGTAGTGACGAACACCAGGGGCTGTTTTTTACGAGTAAAGCTGATTACAGTACATTTTTGAATACTGATTAACATACGATTACAGTTGCACCAATCGGCAAACAAATTGATCAATTTCTGGAGACGCAAACAATCTGATGTGGTGTCAATTGGCAGATAAATTTTTATATCATCAGCGTAGCACAGCCTTGTTCCAGGAGGTAACAGTCGAGTGACGTCGTTCAGGAACAGCGAAAACAGCAAAGGTCCTAAGATGCTACCTTGTGGAACTCCAGAACCATTCTGGAACCATCTCGATTGACTGGGACCCAATTTAACAGCGATTTTACGATTGCGTAGGTAAGAGTTAAGCCATGAAAGTAAATTAGTTGACACTCCTAATTTGTCGAGTTTGGCTAGCAAGATATCATGATTGACTCGATCGAATGCCGCTTTCAGGTCAGTGTAAATAGCATCGATCTGGTTACCCTGTTTCATTGTACGCAGACAAAGCGAAAGGTAAATTCCAGTAAGTTGGTTGAGATTGATCGGCCAGGATAAAAACCATGTTGTGAAGTAGAGATGTAGGATTTTACATGGAACAGTAGATGGTCATAGACTGTGGCTTCAAATATCTTGGAGCAAGCACATTTTCATAAAACTGACAGAGTCAAATTATATACGTATCACTTTGAACTAAATTCTTATATAAACTGTTTCTTAGGCCCAGCCGTTCTCAAGTTATTCAGATTTGAAATCTAAAAATTATCTATTAGAGTCACCACATGCAAAGTATCCGATAACCGTGTAATCGAATTTGAACCAAATTTTGTCAGATTGTTCATTTTAGGTCAGAAAGCAAAAATCATAAATTTGGTGCCGATTGATACGATTAGTGGTAGTACCCCCTTTTTAAAAAAACATCCGTTTTGTCAAACCTTTTGATTTTTTACTTACAGATAAACATGGAAATCTCGACCAACATGTCAAAAGGTCCAATGTGCAAATGCGAAATTCTCTTTGCGTTCCTCTCTTATGCTTATTACGGTGGCATGAATATGTATTCATTCAACCCAATGATTCTAAAGGATAAGCTTTCCAATAGCACCAATAACCGTTTCATGCAAAATAGATGCATTCAAGTACATTTATGCCGCCGTAATAAGCGTAAGAGACGAGATTTGCACATTGGACCTTTTGAAATGTTGCTCGTCAAATATTAGGTTTAGAAAGAAACTATTTTCACATTCAAATTCCAATTCCAATCGAAAATAGTCGAGTAAAAAATGCCTTTTTTTAGCGTTTTGAGCTGGATCATTCGACACGTCTTCGGAACTCAATTCAACTGTTTGTTAGTGCTGTGCTAGTTATCATCCATATGCATCCTAGCGATAAACAATCTTCAGTGTGTATTTTAACCTACTAAATAATTTTATAGAACATATGAAAGCAATGAAAACAGCGTGTACAGAATTTTTGAACAGAACTGATTTTAAAGTGTCTGTTAGCCTCGGGGTACAATGCTAGCCTAACAAGCCAATCGTCGTATGTTCGAATCTCGACTAATCGGTGTAATTTTCCTGTACTCTAATAACCGGCTGCGAAGTCTGTCGATAAAGAAGGGTCAAGTTCTGAAGGACGTTTACACCCATGGCTTTGCTTTGCTTGATTTTAAACTGGTTTCTTTAAACAAATCATTAAATTTCGCAACCAGTAAGAGATAGATAGTTACTATTTGCAACAAAGTTGCTTATTTTAGTGTGTTCTACAATTTTTGTGAAGACGCTATTTTTTTGGACGCGTTTCAAAAATAAAAATTTGTGTCACCCTTTTAAGCGGATTCACGGTCACCCTAAAAGTGTAAGAAAATGTGCTATATTTTATTAATTAACTGCTGCAAAGAAACACCCGTTGAAAAATTACACATTTTTACTATATTATTCTGTTTTTGAGGTTTGGTCATTAAGGTTTTCTTGGATAAATTTCATCAATCATTTTTAAATATCTTTTGACCAGTAGAACCAATCCTTATGAAATTTGGCAAATACATTTGCAGTGTTAAGACCTCTCGTTTAATACTAAAACAATTGAAACTAGATAGATTATCTTGGTTAAAATCGCTATAAAGTATTGTAAATTTTAACGTGTAACTTCAATTGCTCATAACTTTCAAACTAAAAGTCCAATCAAAAAACCATTCAATAGTGATCTATCCGGCTGTATTACCTATCAAATGTAATAGCGCATAAATCGGTTTGGCCATCTCTGAGAAAAAGGCGATAATTATTACCTTGTCAAAACACGTTTTTAAGCATAACTTTTAAACTACTTGTTTGTGTTCAAAAAAACTTCCTGGAAATTTTTATAATTTAGCAAGAGCTTTCATTTGGTACTAAGATCATTGAAATCGGTTGTGTGGTTCCGGAGAAAATCGTGTCACGTAGTTTTCACATTTTTGCTTATAACTTTTAAACGAAACATCTAACGACTACGAAACGATTCAATAGTGATATACTAGGCTATAATACCTTTCAAATGAGACTAATAACGCATAAATCGGTTCAGCCATATCCGAGAAACAGGCGATAGAAAATGAGCAGCACACACACACATACACACACACAGACATTGCTCAGTTCGTCGAGCTCTATTGATCGGATCAGTTTCGTATTTTTCGACCAATTTCTAAACCTTTGTTATATACTATAACAAAGGTATAAACTTGAATGGATAAACCCCTAATCCAAAGTGTGACGCGACCCGTGCCGAGGGATGAATGGTGGAGGGGATTCTATAAGTTCTCTCGTCGCAACGGAGCCTGTGGAGTACCAGGGCGCCTTCCACAGCAATTTGCCCTCCCAAGTAGCACACTTTAGGTTGATTTAGTTGTAGCAACCGAATTACGACTGAAATTAGTTATATTTCGGTTATTAAAACAACTTTGTAACAACCGTGCTAGCCGGCCTTGCTGCATCATGCCGGTCATTGATGCAGTGGACGATTTCTTATCGTGCAGGCTCTCTCTGCCGAAAAAAAAAACAAAGAAACGAATGAGGTAGAGAGGAAAGTAGGGGAGGAACAGGACTTGAACGATGCACTAGCTGAGGTTCAGTCCTGATCCTCGTCTATCTTCAACACGCCGACTCGTTGTGAGTCGACAAACGAAGATGTGGCTCCAACTCTCCACTCACGGGTTGAGATTCACTCTGCCTGATCTCTGACTGTGTATTGCAGGGTGGGCTGAAACAAAAGGAGAGCCGAACAGTTATGGCCAGTAGGATGACTGTACAATCGCTCAAGCAATCTAAAAATATATAACGTCGAGTATCCACCCCTGGGTTACTCAAAAGTTGCTGAGTCTCAATAAGAGAGATCTCAGTAAGCTTACCGGTCTTGCGACAGGACATTGTCCGAGCAAATATCGTCTTCGGAATCTCGGTTTCGTACAAGATATTTAAATTCGGAACACTTGCTCTGCAATTGTGGAGCACAAATAGTACGCAGCCTGCAGTATTTCAAAAAGGGGAGATCTGGTTTGCGTCGCCGATCAGGATAACTAGGTCATAAACCTTGTCATCCCTAATTGGCACATGTCTCGCTCCAGCTACCAGCCTGACACTTCCCCAATAAGTGATAGGTAAGCTTGAAGCGTATACTAAAATAATAAAACGGGACATACCACAATAGTTCAAAATAATGGACGCAGTGGTAAAAGTACACAACAGAGGAGAAGATACTGTCAGCGTAAATTAATACAAGCGCATTATCAATTGCAGTAGGCAGTTCATTCATCAGTAGGATGAATAGAAGTGGTCCCAAATGACTGCCTTGCGAAATTCCTGATGTAACATCATAAAGTTCTAAGCTTCCACCATGTATAGTAACGTATTGGTTTCTTCTGGTCAAGTATTCGTGCACATCGTCGAAAGCTTTCATCATATCTGTGTACACACCATCAACTTGGTACCGTCATCCGGGGATACTTGCAACACTTTTGAACTTTGACTTGGTATAACTGTCGAAGTGTACCGTTTAGGTCCAAGTGCAAGTACCCAAAACTTGTATAGTGATTAGTACTTTTGATTTATGATTAAGAGAAAAAATATCAACTAAATGAATCTGTAGAATGAACCGAAAATAGGGGTGTTGCAAGTTACCCAGTAAACGGGTTTACTTGCAACACTTTTTTGCTTTTGTGTTTCTTATGATTTTAAATTTGATTTCAAACCGCGAATGACTATTTTTAGATATTTTGAGTGTATTTATAGCAAAACAAGAGATACTGGAGGAATGTTTTGTTTCCCAATTTCGTCTATCGCTTTTTTAAAGATATTCGGTGAAAATGCAGCATGTCAGCGAATTCTAAATTGGCGCGTCAAGGTACGTGGAATTTCTCACAATTTCAATTTATCTGAAAATGGCAGTAGACAAAATAACAACGTACAGATGCCAACTTACTTAGTACATACTGTCTATTACTACAATTATTTATATTACAAGTGCTGCAAACCGCGCCATATTGGAAGTAACGTCACGAATTCATCGGTTCTTCTCCAAGTTCAAAACATAAGCTCAAAGTTTCTATTTATTAGCTTATATGATTTACTAATTGTGTACAGGATTCAAACGATAAAAAATAATTACATGTCAATGAACTGACGCAACTTTGCACATCCATTTTTTCTACTCTGAAAGTGAAATTAATATCCAATCGTACAAAAACAAGCAAAACAATGATATAATGGATTAAACTTAACTAAACAATAGGTAAACGTCCGTTCTTTAAAACGGCATTAGCTACAAATGATTATGTTAACAAACAAATGCGTTAGAGCTATCAAAAGCGCGATGCGCAGAAGTGTTGCAAGTATCCCCGGATGACGGTAACACATTTTCATCCATTCTATGACACGAGTTGTGAACGCACACAAGTTTGTTTAAAGTTATCGGTGCTTGAAGAATCCATGTTGTGCTGATTGTATCCGATTCTCCACTGCTGAATACAACTTATTATAAACGAACGCTTCAAACAGTATCGGGTTTGCGGATAGTATAGCTACTCCTCCATAGTTTTCTGCTTTTATTTTGGACCTCTTTTTATGAAATGGTTTTAGCCGTGAGTTTTTCCACGAGTTTGCGAAACTATCCAGTCCCTAGAGGTGCATTAAAAATTTTGGCCAACGGATTAGCCAGCGAGTCACAGCAGGTCTTTAATAGCTTGTGAGGAATTTCATCCGGACAGGTGCTTTAGTTGCTTACAGACCATGCGCGGTTTCTTCTTCGGAGAACGTTATGGATTCCATCGTCGGATTTTAGTTACTAATCTCTGCTGGGATAGATAGCTAAAGAAGAATAAATCGACTGGGAACTTATCAAGTCGGCTTGTAGAAGGTCAGTCTTCAACGGATCAAATATTTACACTCTAAAATGGCCGAGAATTCAAAAATCCCAAGCACCATTTGTTCGTTGATTTCAAAGCTGCATATGATACCATCGATCGAAAAGAGCTACTGAAATTCATGGACGAGAACAGCTCATCGAACCGATTAAATCTACGATGGTACACTGTGCTGTGTTCGAATTTCGGGTGCATTGTCGAGCTCATTCGAATCGCAAAAGAAATTACAAAATGGGTGATCGGCTCGACTGCTGTAACTAACGCGGCATAACGCTGGTGTATTCTCCCAGATCCTGTAACGCTGGCTGTCATCGATAGCATAGCAGGTTCCGTAGGGAATCATCAGGCGGGCTTAATGGGGGCTCATGCAAGGTGCAACTGCGGACCAAATTTTTACTATCCGATAGATCTTGCAGAAACGTCGAAAGTGAAGCGTAATCACACATCGCATCTATATTGATTTCAAAGCCGCATACATTACAGTCGCTCGAGACCAGCTTTGGCAGATTTCACACGGCCATATGGTTCTCCGGACAAACTTTTGCGACTGATCAGAGCTACACATTGGATCGAATGATGTGTTTCGTGCGTATCTCGAACTCTAGTTCATTCGAGACGTGCCGACGGTTGAGATAAAGCTAATGGCTTATCCTGCATGCTAGAAAACATCGCTTCTGAAGCGGTAATCTGAGGGGCGGGCATTGAAACGACAGGCACGATTTTCACCTAGGGTATAGGTAACTCCTAGGCTTTGCAGATGACTTTGATATCATATCCAGGAACGGAGGCAATCTACGCCAGTCTGAACGCGCAAATAGTTCGCATATTTGAAACCGCTGGTGACCGCGGACAATAACAATAGCAAGGAGAAGCAGCGGCGCATTCAATCGGGAAATCGTCCTTGCAACACGCTACGATCACGAAGCAAACACCGCCGGGAGCTGTACGAAGCTGACAATGTCCAAAATCCTTATTCGGCCGGTAATTCTTTATGGACTGGAATCCGTGGCGCTGCTCACGGAGGACACACACATCCTTGCCGTGTTCAAGCGGAAAGTACTGCGGACGATATTTAGCGGAGTACAAACTGAAAGCGGAGAGTGGCGGAGGCGTATGAATCGCGAGCCACAGGCACTCGTTGGAGAGATTCCCATCTTACATTTGCCGAAAGTCAGTAGGCTACGGTAGGCTGGACACATCATAAGGGTGCCGGACGACAATCCTACGAAAACAGCTCTCTTCAATAACCGCAACGGTAACAGAAACAGGTTGAAAGTGATTTGCGACTACTGAGACGGCTGGGAAATTGGCGACGAGTGGTCCAAGATCATGTAGAATGGAGACGATTGCTCGAAATAGCACGAGCCACTCCGGCTCTAGGCTGCTGACGACGATAACGACATCGTCACGAAACAGAAATGGAAGTTCAAACAATGCGATGATCGAAAAGTGGTAAAATTGTTTCTTTCGTTTTTATTCTCTCTTTTGGTTGGTTTTCGCATGGAAAACAATAAAGTAGATCTAAAAACGAAGAACAGACTTGGTTTTCACAATTGAACTTGAGGTCAAAATGCTTATAATGCATTAATATTAATACCACTTTTAAAAAAATCGCATTGTTTTCGTACACCTGGACAGACAAGACGGGGGAGGTCTGAAAAGAGAAGGGGGCATCACTACTAAGGGGAAAGCTGACTGAAGGGGAAAGTTAATAAGGGGAGTAGGTACCTTCAAATGAACGTTCGTTTCTTTTTAGAGATTTCCGCAAAGAAAACTTGTGAAGAAAAATTTGCGTTTGGACGAAAGGAGGGCCGTCGAAACGATGAAATAGGTTTTTTCTTGAATAATTGGAATTTTCGTTACAATTTTTTTGTTGTTTATAGGAGACGAGACCACTGCAACCAGCATTTAGATCTATTGTGGTATTTCCACTACAATAGTAGATTAATGTATGAAAGCAAATTTCAAAAAATACACATCGTTGGTTAGGTTAGTCTTGAAGTTATCGGAAATAGTAGATTCAAACCTTAGGCTTACGACACCTTAACATTCGCCGAAAAAAAAAGATGGCAATTCTACGTAGAGCTGCAATATTCGAGTAGATACTAGACATGTCCTGGAAACTTTCTCCCGTTTGTTCCGTATATGTATTAAAATTTAATCCTTCTTCAACACAGCTCAACCATTTTCATGCTTTTCAGCATGTTCCTCGGTCGACCGGAGCCCGGACTTATACCTTATATTGGCACCACACATTTTCATCGAGCTATTCTGCCGGTTTCGCCGCTGCTGTCGGCACTCAACAAAATTCACCCCAATAACGCAACGGTTAGGTACGGTTTTGACACCTAAAGAGAAAATTTCCCATTTTCTGCCTACCGTCGTGTCCGGTAAGCCGGTAAGGTGTAGGTAGGGTCTTACTTGTCATCTTAATACCACTCCGGTTTCTGCCATTTTCATAACTCAGCCTTCGAGTGCGTGTGTGTGTGTGTGTGTGTGTGTGTGTGTGTGTGTGTGTGTGTGTGTGTGTGTATGTGTGAATGTGGGTGGTGTGTTTGTTTCCAGCAAGCGTTCTTAGAATCCGGAAGTTTGTGGACAATCCGTGAAGAAAAGGGAGCAATATTTAGCAAATAAACAAGTTTGGTTTGCGTAATTCCAGGGTGATAAGCTCGGTCTTTTGCTGAGCTAATGGCTCTGATGGAGCACAAATCGGCTTCCTGATGTGTTTGCCCCGATGCCGTTCAGTTCGTGAGAAAAAGCCGAAAGCAGCGATTGGGTAAACGGAACGGAACGGCGGCGTCGCGGCGCTCCGAGATCCGATTAAGATGTACCGTCGTAACTGATTCGAGCAAAATGTATATAAATATTTTAGTTGTGTTGATCTCGCGATTAATTCGCTTATAATAAACAGGCTTTCGAACTGCCATAGCTGGGCTGGGAAGTTCGTAACGGGAGGGAAGCTCCCGGGGAGTGAGTTCGGTACCCGTTCCATGTTTACACGCTTACCCTCTTCGGGTGTCATGGTAAGGAGGGGGGAGTTGTAAATTATGAGGCCGAGTTTTCTCGGGAAGTTATTTCGTTGATTAGGGTGATAAAGAGGGACTATTATTGTACAAAAAAAAATGATTTATAGATGTTGGAAGGAAGTTCCGTGGGTAATGAGTATTAGAATACGAACACTGGGAACATGCTTAATTTCGTTTGACTTTCAAATTACAAAGGGAATCTTTTTGTCCTCCGGATCATTTCGGATTGCTTGCTACGACAATGATTGTGACAATGCAGCGCTGATGCCCTTTGAATCGGTTAGTTCATTACAGTAGCAGAGACACCGCCTACTGCAGTCCTCGTCGTCCCACCCACGTGTTAAAGGAGACAAAAACCATTCGTCCAGCAGCAGATCAGAGCAGAGCAGAAAAGAAACTACTGGCAAAGCAGACACTAAAATCCAGCACAGCACATAGCAGCACCCACAGCAGTTGGAACCCAGCAAGGATGCAGCAGTTAAATAAAGAAATAAAACACTAAAGATATCGACAGTCTCTATTCCTCTAGCTCTTTATCGCAGCAACCGACGCTATTCACACAACGTTGATTTCGGAGCAGGGTTTAGCTCAAACCACCGACAATCAACGGAGTTTCCAAAGCCAACTAGGTTCGGGGTCTCGGTGGTGTAGCACAATCAGACGAACAGAGAGCAAAAAAAAGACAAAGTCGGAGGAACCTTTATCCCGAAAGAATTTAAATGAAATTTCGTTCAATGCTAATAAAATTCGAACATTTTATAGGAACATACACTTTTGCTCCCGGCTTCGACTGGATTCGTTCGTTTGTGCCACATACCAGTCGCGGTCGGTCGATGGAACGGCATCCCTTTACGGTTTTCACCGGGAATGGTCCACCATCCGACAGACACCAAAAAAAAAACTGAGTAACAAAATCAATAGGTATTGCTACTGCATTCTTTTACCAACCAACCAAGCTCTCTACCTAACCTTTCGGTTTCTTACAATTTATTTTTTCTCTTGCCGCTGCGTTTTTCGACATATTCTTTATCTGATTGCGGTCCCCCTTTTCCTCCCCAACCACAAAACCAACAGATTTAAAACGACGGATTCGACGTAGGCGGGTGTGAAAAAATGGCTTTCCGCCTTCCGGCAACACCATCCGCCGGACGGACGGACCACACCGCACCGCACCGAAACGAACCGAACCGATTCGGACTCGGATGCGGATGCGGTTGGTGTTCCGCCCGTTTAGCAGCTGGCTTTAGCTATCCACTGGAAACCGCTGTCCGTCTAATTCGCATCAAGCAGCCAACCGGCCAGCTTGGCTGACGATGAATGAAGAGGTATGCACGGTGGTGGGAAAGCGAGCGTAGCTGGTCACAATCTAGATTTAATTATTGTTTGAAGCCAAACACTTATTTTAATACCAATTTGTTTTACAGATGCCTAAAAACTAAGTTCGCAAAAAACAAACGGAAAAAGCAGTTACATATTATGCCCATTGGTGGAACTAAGGGGGGGGGGCTAGGGGGGGCTAAGCCCTCCCTAGAAAAGATTTAGCCCCCCCTAGAAAAGTTGACTAAGTTTTGTAATTTTTGAAAAACCAATAGTTAGATAACTATAGGTACGAATAATTTCAGAGTAAAGTTTATTTTGCATGACTTTTATAAGATTCCAGGCATTAATGTGCATTAAATTTTAATATGCCGATGAAATAAAACGGTTGAAAAAAATTCCGGGGGCTATAGCCCCTCCCTAGAAATGAGCGCTAGTTCCGCCAATGATTATGCCATTCTAAGGATGATGCTTATGAGCCATCTTGAAAACGCCGGAGAGTGACCAAAACCACTTGAATAAAACCAAACGTTATGGTCTCTAGTGATATACAAGCACAGGGACTGGCGCTACATCTTCGTCTGGAACTGTTCGTAGCGTTCTCAGTAGGCACTGGCAGCGGCAATCTTAAAAATCATACTTTGCATTCGGCATTGTGCTGCGCTTTCGTGAGGAGAGGTCGACAGTTGCTGTCAGCCTCTCTACTCATCGAACTTCAACAGCCGAGCCAGAAATTTTATGCATGCAAATCCTCCGTTTCGCAATCACGCTTGAAGTGGATCGCATGCGATCCAAGTGGATCAAATTTTGCTGCAGCCTTTCGATCAATGGCCACTGTGGTGCGATATTGATTGTCATCCAAGGTCTCTCAATCTGATTCCGGGTTTATCCGTATAAACGAGAGATTTTACGAAACCCTACAAAAAGTAGTCTACAGGCGTTAAATCTTAGATTTTAGGTTGCCAAATTAGAGGCTCCAGCCGAGCGATTAATTGCTCACCAAACTCGGCTCTCAGTTAGTCCGTTGCCGTGTTTTTTGAGTTTTGCGGCAAGTAGCGCTGTCTTGTTGAAATTACGTATCGTCCAGATTGAACGCTTGCAATTAGGGCAAAAAATGTAGTCATCGACCGATCGCTGACTGCATTTACAGAAACGTAGCGAACATTTTCATTTTTGAAAAAATCGAACTGCAAATTAGTGCATTTTGTAAGATAATTGCACAGATTTGCGTCGAAATCTCCTGGAGTTTCGTGAAATTTTCTTTGCCAACATTAATAATGTGCTTACTCTAATAACCGGCAGTGAAATCTGTCGATAAAGAAGGGTCAAGCTCTTAAAGACGTTTATACCCATGGCTTTGGCTCTGCTTTTTTTTAAATTTGGTCTGCTATTTTCCGAGATAACACCAAAAGAAATTTATGCTTTTCCCGGATACTGCTTTTACGATATTACGTTTTTTTTCTCGAGAATTGTGGCCGAAAAACTAACGACCGTTCATCTACCGACCGACCGATATTGGTCGAAAATGTTGGTGAACTCACCAACCGGCCAACCAGCCGGGTGAATGACCCGGTTACAATTTGTTCATTTTCAACCCAACATATGCGTACGTGTAAGGGGGCCTTAAGTTCTACCAACATAGAAAAAATGATTCCAAATGATTACTTTGAGGAACCCACGATAATAGGAATTCCATTGTACCGAATTTCCATTTATGACTTGTTAAGTACAGAACATTGGCAGCTTAATGCGAATCAGCCTGGAATTTCTACATAAACTGAGCTCGATTATATAGCTAATTATTAAATGCAAAGTTGTCGAATTAAGTTTTCCTCTATCTTATATATTTATTGCACACTCCCGGTTTACACTGAGTGCTACACGAAGAGCGCTCTTGCACACCAACCAGTGTGAGCTGGGAGTGGGTCGTAAATATATAAGATGAAGCAATACTTAAGCCATTTTATAGATAAAAATTAGCTCTATAAATGCCCTGTAAAAACTTTTCGTAGTCCGTTGGTTCGACGAGACTCGAACTGAAATCAATTTTATTGAACAAATATGGAGTAACAAAGTTTTAAGGTATTACTTACAATTAATCTTAAACTGAGATCGTTCGATAACAAATTTTCCGAAATCATATAATCTTTTGTGGTTACAAACAATAGAATTTTGGCGTCTGCCTATTCTTGATGATTGTTTTCTGTGCGATGACTCTAACCTACACGAAAATTAGCTTGTTTTATTCATTGGCGTAACTGGGGGGGCTAGGGGGTCCCCCTAGGAGGCATTTAGCATCCCTTAGAAAAATTAAGCTGGAATTTTAAATTTAAGAAAAAACTATAGTTAGATAACTTTACATAATAAAAACTTGAGAGTAATTTTTATATGCATCACAACTTAAAGTACCTTTAATTTTAATATGCCATGGAAATAAAATGAGCGCTAGTTCCGCCAATGGTTTTATTGGTAAAGCGCGGAAATATCACTGACTAACATACCTTTAATCTGGATGTACCATTAATAATAATTATCGTTTACATTTAGAATTTTAATTAACACACTTTATATTATATATAATAAATTTAGCGATGCCTTTTAGAAGTTGCAGCGTGGACTGTAGCGATCACTAAACAAAAGAGGGTTAGATTCCCTTCCAGTTACTCTTTATATATAATCTTAAGAAATTGTACTGTCGATAATAGATAAGAATAGTAGGCCTGTATCACTATTTTATCCGAACAGGGGTTATTTGAAATCTACGTCACAACATGCCCCTTACACAACCTTTGCCAATATTGCTTGACTAAGGTGGTACAGCTAAATAAGGCCATTACAGATTATTTTTAAAGTTTTTGGCACCCCCCCCCCCCCCTTGGCTTGAAAAATCGAGGGAAAAAATAATGAAATTTCCGAAAGTCGGCAGAAAAACTTTTCATTTTTGTCTTCCTTTTTGTAGGATTTTGCATGGAACATAATAACGTGTGTATAATATTACGTGAAAAGAAAGAATTGATTTGGTTTACACGTTTAAACTTTAAGTAAAAATGCTTAAGGGGGCATAGTACTTTTTCAATTCTAAAAAATCGAATTTGTTTTATTGTTTATATCAAAAGATTAACATTTTTAGCATATGTGTTTGAAGCCGTTTCGATGAATTCCAAAAAATGACAAAGTTACAGTCATTTGTACCGTGCATGTCTGGAACGATTGCACAGAGCATAAAAACTTCAATGCCGTTTTTCTCGAAATCAGGTTTTCAAAGTCGGTACATAAATATCTCAAGAACGGCTCGAGCAATTCTCATGACTCTTTTTTTGTTTCAAAGCCAACAAAATTATCTAGTGTTTGACGCATCCTTTGTTCGATATTGCAATTTTATGTTTGAATGTTCGCCATTTTGTTATGCGTTCGAATTTAAAAAAAAGGATGGGTCGAAGACAAGATAATTTAATGTACTTTCATGTCGTTTTGGAATTTTTCATTTCGGATAAGCCCTCGTGCGCCAATCCATGGTACCGCAATTTATTGTTTTTTCGAATGATAATGTTCAAGGAGCGGTAGGGGAGGGGGGAAGAGGTTCCCATATGCAAACAAAATTGTTAATATTAGTACAAAATACAATGTTTACAATGCAAAAAAACCCGAATCGATTCGCCTTTCGTGTTATCGATAAAAAAAATATTTGAAATAAGACCAAAAACACGATGTAAAAAGTACTATGCCCCCTTACAAATATAGCTATGAGCAGAAAAGGTAAAATTTCACTGTCGGAAACTCCTGATCGACTTGATTTACAGCGACCATAATAGAATATCCTAAAGAATAAAAACGGAAGTTTCAGCAATTGCCGTACCTGTGCAGCATGTGCGCATTAAATTTTATCGTTCATGTTGGAATAATAAACGGTTAAAAGTAACGTACCATCAGAATTTTGCAATTTCTGAAAGCCGGTTGTTTAAACAATATTTAAATAACTATGTTCGATTAGCCAATCTTAATTTATTCTAGTTGCATTCTGCCATGACAAAAGATTATTAATAATTTTCGTAATGCAACTCACAGTTTAGAATTCAAAAATTAGTTTAAAGGGTAACTGTGGGGTTTCTTGAACATCACCATCGTACGCTGCCTACGGGGTGCGGATATCGACTCGGACCATTACTCAGTAGCAGTACACGTGCACTCAAAACTATCGACGGTTTATACCTCGCGACAAAACCGCCCTCCTGGGTTCAACATCCGGCAGCTAAAAAACCCGCCAGTATCCGAAAACTACGTGCGCGCACTGGATGATTATTATTATTCCAATATGCACGATAAAATTTAATGCGCATATGCTGCACAACTAGCTTTGTCGAACAAGCGACAAAGCTTCAATAGGTCATGGCGGTTGCTGGTAGGCAGCGTAAAGCATAATCGATTTTATTTCTGCTTCCAGCAGAGCGTAATGACCTTACTTCAACTTATGGCTTCAGTCTGAACAGTGGGGCTCATGGTTGGAAGGCATTTTTATAGCGGTCATCGAAAGGCTCTAGTCGAGCTTATAATTTTATTAGCGGTTTCATTAAATTGGTTATGAAAACCACTGGAGGCACATAATGAAACTTAAATTACTGCTAGGAAATCTCTTCGGGGAGTTGTTTAAAAGAGTGTATAGCAAAGTCACTCCGGTGCAAAATGATAAATCGAAACGTCGGAAGTAGAAGAAAAACGTTTTTGTCAACAATTTGACTGCAAAGCCGAAAAATAAAACTCTGTTATACAGTTCTCCCACAAGAAGTTCAAAAAGTTTTTGAAGACGTCAACGTGAGCAGAAAATCAGATACAGACAATATCCCTCCGTTGCTTTAAAAAAAACTGTGCTGTTAATTTTGCGTTACCAATTTAATTAATTTTCAATCGTTCACTGCAAGAAACATTCCTTTCGTCTGCTTACAATCTACGAATCTGGTATATGGAAAAATGTCTCCAACTGTCGGGGAGTTTTTATACTCAGTTGCTAAATAACTTGCTAGAGAAGCTGATTCACAGTGTGTGTGTAAATTACTACTAGTTTAACGTACTATATCTCTACGTTGGCTCGCATAGTTGACACAAGAAAACAGGTTGACTTAGTGTACGTAGACTTTGCGAAGGTATTGAGGGCTATTCCGCACAATATAATTGTCGCAAAGTTAGCACAAATTGGCGTTCCGGTGTGGCTTGTAGAATGGCTGACGGATTGTTCTCAGCACACGCGTTGGCGAATTCTACACAATTAGACGCCTTCCAAATTCCATCCGGTGCACCGCGAGGCAGTGTGCTTGGTCCACTCATCTTCAATATGTTTGTGAATGACTTGTATCTGTTGATTTCTTCGTTTAAATTATCCTTGGCTGACGATCGATCTGAAGATCTTTCGCGTACTCGGCCACTTTGGATTTGAAATGGTAAAAATCTTTCTCCTGTAGCTTTTTTTTCTAGCTTCTGCCATTCCTGAAACATGCTCCATAAAATCGGATTCCAAAATTCCTTTCCGACAAACAGGATATAGCGCCCAAATGAAATTTTGTAGACTCCTGCCTTGCTTAATTTATCACCATCATACTCAACAGCCACCCTTTCCAGATCTTCTGTTATATGGGTTGGTGGAATTTTTGAGTTCAAAATGGCTGGAAAGGTTTCCTTCTTGTAAGCATTCAACTAGGAGATTACGACTCTTTTTTCCTCCCTTACTCAGTGGGAGTTTCCGTGGGAGTATGGTAAATAGGCGCCATTTTGTTTTGAAAGGAGTTTTGGTTGGACGCAGGGACCGAAACGGTTACACTTTTTCTGTACATTTACCAGCATGCAATGTCATGTCAGACTTTTAACCAGTACCATCGCTCAGTACTGTTTCTGTACCGACAGCGACTATCTTTTGTAAGTGTCGAGCCTAGCCCGTACATGATAATAAGCAAACATTTTTTTGTACGTGAACTGACCATTCATCAAAATATCGTGTAGAAATGACTTGCATTTGCCGCTTTTTGCTTACAGTTCTAGTCGGAATAGTGTGGAGAAGTGATAGAGGATAAGATGTGGGGAACCTTCTTATTTAAAACCGTGTTGTTTGGGGGAAAGCTGTTTGTTTGGCTTACGTGCGCAACAGCAAAAGAGAATACAAAAAAGTGTCTCCAAGACTGGTGACATTTTCTCGCCCGTTCCGAAAAGTGCACGACACGTAGAGCAATAGATGTTTTCGTTGCTCTTGCATTTGTTTCAGGTGCTTGTGTGCCAGTAATATGTTGCAAGACTGGTAGCAAGTAAAACTGGTAAATGTCTTCAAATTTTTGTCACCAACCAGTACATTTAACGTCCCTGGTCGGACGTGATAGGTATCACTCGTTTTGTATTAGTGAGTTTCCTTAAAATTTCTAAATCAAAATTCGTGGAATTTCTAATAACAACAACCTCTTAAATTTGTTTTCTATATTTTCCACAGATAGTTCACATAAGAAAGGTGATAGAGGATTCCCCATTGGGGCACCCTACATTTGCTTATAAAAGTTACCTCGTAATTGGAAATAAATTGGTTCCAAACAAATTTGGGCCAGTCTCAAGTAGCCGTTAACCTTTGTTGAGTAGCCAATTTGTTAAAAGTTTTACGGCTTCGTTCACCGGAACACTAGGGAACAAGGCCGTTACCGATTTTCAGATTTCAGATTTTCAATGAAATCTTCTGTGATCTCAAGTGCTCGGTTTGGAAATTTCTTTGGCATATCTTGAATTTCTTTCACTAACCACTTTACTAATTTTTCGGTAGGGGCTCCTATTGCACAAAAATAATTTCCCTCATTTCGTTATCACATTTGTGGTTTTTTGGGAGACCCTTTATTGTCTCAAAAACAGGGTCAGATATACGAAGACTGTTCCAAGTATCTCCAATAATGCTTTTATTTTTTTCGGAAATTCTACCAAAGCGCTCAAAAAAACAGTAGTTAATAGCTTTTAGCCGCGACAACAATCCAGTCCGGTAATCAGACGCCCCGCCAGATCTCGCTCCATCTGGTCTTAATCATCTCGGTCGTTTTGGTTCATACCGGATTTGAAGCGAACACCATTTTGGGAGAATAATTGTCCGCCATTCTTGCAACATGCCCCGGCCATCGTATCCGTGCAGCTTTAGCCACTTTTTGAACACTAGGTTCGGCGTAGAACTGCGGGTAACTGCAGTACGTTCATGCAGTTTCAAACACGGTCATCTTAATCTGCGGTATTTCGACTAACGTTGAATAATTTAACGTCATTCTTATAGTTTTCGAAGCAACAACGATACATCTTCAATGAATAGCAAAGGTCCCAAATTGCTACCTTGTGGTACTCATTAAATACGATTTAGGCTCCAGATACGATACTGGTCCAACGAGTCAGTTGTCATACTATATGTTCGGATCTCCAGCAGTTCTAGTCGGACAATGAGACTGTCACGGTAATGATCTATACCATTGCTCATAAATGACCAGTTATTGGGCTTCCTTTGTCCATTGTGCAAAGGAAAAGGCTCGAGATCTGGTTCGACGTAAGCGGAAAATCCCAGCCAACCCATCGGGAACGCTCGCTGGGGTGTGAAATGTTGACAATAGCCAACCCCGGTCGGTCGGTCGGTTGGTCGGTCAGCCGTCTGGCCTGGCTGGTGGGCAGGAACGCTCGGAATTGAGCAACCAACCGGCTAACAGGCTAACAACAGAAGGAAAAATGAAAATCATTTGGCCGCTGCTGTCTGTTCTTGCTCTCTTCCTTTGGTTTCGGCTGTTCGGATGTTCCGACGGTTTCGGGTGATAACGTTGGCGAAAATCCTCCGTAGGTATGTAAGCTATTCTTTTCATCAACATTTTTATCGTTACGCTTGTGCTTTTTGTATTGATTTATGATTTGATTTGCTTTTCTTCGGTTCGATGCAGCAGCAGTAGCGTGTAGGTAGGTATAGGTAGGCTCGTAGCTGCCGGAAACGATTGGAAGATGGAGAAATCGTAGCAAGCTGTCACATCTTTGCCGTTGTCGTTGGCGTTGCGAATGCGTGTTTATCACACCGTGGTGATCCGTCGTACAACCGACTGAGTTGGCCATGTGTCAGAAAGATGTGATATTGCTTGCACACGGTGACGATGACTGCGGCAGCCATGGCGACGACGACGACAACGACGCCGACGACGACGGGTGCAATCACTATCATATCAACATCACAAGCTGTTAGCGGACGAAGTGAGAAGCTACTTGAACTTCATTTTTTTGCTACTTTTGCACTTTGCTCTTTGGCAGTCTTTTCATTCGATTTTTTTTCTCTTGTATTTAGGCGACACGAGTAGTTGAAGCATGCTTTTTTGCTCGGCAAGTGCTTTCAACACTTTTTTGTGCTGCTGCTGCTGCTACTGCTGCGCTGGATCGCTAGTTTTCACTCTTTATTTAGTCCTTCTGCGTGGCTTCCGAAGCGGTGTAACGACAGGCTGGAGAGCATAAAAAAAGCGGAGTGAAAAAAAAAACCCCGGCGGAGGGATGGTTTTATTATGGATTTTATTTTCTGCTTCCCGCTTATTATGGCACTTTTTTGATGACTGCGACAACACCAGATAAGGGATTAATGGTGGGCAATTTCCGGACCGTGCAAATATATATATACGGGTTGAGGTCGCAATTCACCGACCGACCCGTCGGTCGGTGAGATGGGAAAGGAAGAGCTATATGGAGAGCACGGCGGAAGGCAGTGAGGGCAGGACATCTTTGCTGAATGAAACCGGAGCGTCTGATGGTAAATGGATTCTGTACCAGACTCCTCCTCCGGTGAGACACGGATCGGCGGATATTAAATGAACTGAAAACGTGTCTGGAAAAGGGTTCTCTTAGTCCAAATACGCTTTAAATGGAGTGGCAAGGGAGTTTATTACGCTGGTCGTACATTTCACAAGTGTCCACAGTAAAATCAGATTGTAGTTTTCGATGTCAACTCAATCAAAAGTTGGTGGTGTTTGTTTTTGACCTATCTTTTAGAATCATTTCGATAAATGAAATCGCAAATCTTCATCAAAAACATAAAATATAATAAATTGGTAATAAAATTCGCAAATCACAGCCGGTTGTTCACCGCCCATTAAACTTCCCTCTTTGTTCTTCAACCGAACGCCGTCGGCAGGAGACGTCCTGGAGGAAGGCCACACATTCTTTAGCCATGTTTTATGGATTTGTGCCCTGGACGAACAAAAACAAATACAACTAACTGACATTTTAATGAATTAAAGTTTTCGTGACACGCAACGATTAAGCACAATCTCACGTTTCGGCCGCTAGTGCTGCTGGAGAACCTCAGAAGCACAGAATTTAATGCGTTCCACACTGAGTCAGAGCCCAGACCGGCGGGGTGACACTGGTTTTAGCGTGTTTCTTACCCCCCCTCTCTCCCCCACCCATTCCTCGCACACAAACCCATCAGTCCAGAGCGACACGGTCCAAAATGCTAATATGGGACTCGTAAAATAGTAGGCCACTGGCGGTCTCCCATTATTATTTTCGTTACTATATAAACGGCAAAAAAATCAACAGCTTGTAAGTCATGTAACAACACGGTAGGCGAGTCAGTGAAGCAGCAAAAAAAAAAGATTCATTCATCGACCAGTACAAATTGCCTTTTCTCATGTTTTTTCGAGAATTCCCTCCAACCGTCCACCGTGGGGCCATATTTTTTGCCACGCTCCGGTAAAACCAGAAGAAAGATAAAACCATATCATGATATTTAATTTTTCATGCTCCGTACAAATTTTCACCAATGCCGAAAGCTTTTTATTCGCTGTTCTGTATGAATTTTCAAAAGGAATTCACCTCACGAAAAGCTCTGCTCATTGCGTAGCCCTCGTAAAAACCAACCCAAAGCTGATATCGGCAAAACTGCCGCAAACAAGCGCTGCTGGTCGTAAAGTCTAATAAAATATTAACAAATTACTACGGTAGGATATTGTACACATCGACTGGATGATGGTACAACACAGTCGGTTCGGTCGGTCGGTCGGTCCGTTGTCGTAGCGGAAGTTACTTTCCGATGGAATTGTGTTTATTGTGCACGCGGGACACTTTATATGCCGTCCGTCGATGCTATCGCCGCCTCCTTCTCTTCTGCCGGCTGCTTTCGTTCGTGTTTCGCAGCCCACTGCGACGGGATGGCCGGCTCGGTTTCGGGAAAATTAATACGGAAAAGATGATTTCCGTCACAGTAACCGCTCCGCTCCGGACTGGGGTTTCGCCGGCTATTGCGGAAATGTTAGTTTCCAAATCTCCCCAAAACGACAATGTTTTGATTGATTCCGAACAAAACTTGTCACACTTGGCAAGTCCACACTCTTCTATGTACAAGCGATTAAATATTAAATTTTCCACCTCTTCCCCTCTTCGAATACTCAAAACGGAGGGGTGCCCTTGGAAACTCACACCGGAAAACGATTGACAGACTCAGTTTCCGTTTCAATTGTTCACTTTCTACACGCTCAAAAAACTGCCAGGTAGCGCAGTTTGCTTTCATGTGAAACTTTTCCCTACCTCGACTTTCTGCTGTGCTGCGCTGTTAGCACTGGCGTGCCCAGGCTGGGACACACTAAGGTGGGGGGGGTAACGTGCCCCACCTTCTTTTTGAGCAAACCTTGAAATCTATATCACGTGATATTTCATAAATTTGCCATGACACAACCTGTAAAAAAGAAGAACAGGGCTTTCAAATGGAGTAAAAATGTTTTAAGCGGCCATATTGTATGTGGTCGCCATATGAAATTTTATCAAAAAATCGCCGTTTTCACCATGAGCCCTCCAACCGATTTTCATTTTAAGTCCACCATTAGATAGAATATTTTTTCAGCTTTCCGATGGTGGTCTTGAAATTAAAATCGGTTGGGGGGCTCATGGTGAAAACGGCGACTTTTTAATTGAATTCAATATGGCGACCACATCCAAGATGGCCGCCAAAAAAAATTTTTACTCCATTTGAAAGCCCTGTTCTTCTTCTTTACAGAACCGGACCATTTGTTAGTTGTTTCATGGCAAATTTATGCAATATCACATGATGTAAATCTCAAGGTTTGCTCAAAATTCAACTTTTTTGAACCTGTTAGGCCCCTTGGCGAACGAGGGGTCCACTATTTCGAGGTATCAAAAGTGTAATTCTTATTTTTTAACCATTTTCAACCAATTAAGCGCAAAAGTTCCAATATTTGGACACCTCGTGTCAGTAGTGGCCCCGTTCCAGCGAGAATTGCTCCCATAAGTAAATTAATTGCGTACTAGTATTACGTAGTATTATTATTATTCCAATTTTAGGTTCAGTTATAAATTCCAAGTTTAGTTTATTTTTTGTTTTATGCTGGCGTTTTCTTACCTCTTTTTGACTGTTTTTCTAAATCTTTTCTGACTGTTTTTTAAATTATTTTACTGATTCTTTTTTATTATTCTTTTTCTGGCTACTTTTCTGATTATTTTTCTGATAATTTTGTTTGTTATTCTTTTTCTGACTTTTTCGAATTCTTTTTCTAGCAATTTTTCTGATTCTTTTCCTAGCTCTTTTTGTAATCTTTCTCTCTGACGTTTGTTCAGACTTGTCCTGAAGTTTTCCTGGTTCTTTTTCTGACTCTTTTTCCCACTATTGTTTTGACTCATTTATGACTTTTTTTGACTTTTTTACCGACTCTTTAACGGTTTTTTATTCTGATTGATTTTTTTTGACTATATTTTTAATTCTTATTGTTTTTTTTGTCTCCCAGTTGGCTTCGAGGAATGACGCGGGTCTAATAAACCAGTCGTCGTATGTTCGAATCTTAACTGGGAGAGGCTGTTAGAGTCAATAGGATCGTACCAACTAGCCCTGCAATTGACTTGCACTCTAACAGCTGGCTGGGAAGTCTGTCGTATAAAAACAGAAGGTCAAGTTTCGATAACGGAATGTAGCACCTAGGCTTTGCTTTGCTTTGTTTTTTTTTCTGACGCTTTTACTGCTTCGTCTGAGTATTTTTCAGATTCTCTTTGTGACTATATTTCTGACTCTTTTTAGGAATATTTTTCAGACCATTCTTCTGATTCTTTTCCTGACGCTTATTTGATTCTTTTTGACTGTATTTGTGATCCTTTTTATTCTTCTCTGTGACTCTTTTTCCGACTCCGGATTTTTTTGGCTCTTTTACAGACCGTTTTTGGACTATCTTACTGTTTTTTTATGAATTTTACTCTTTTTCTGGCGCTTCTGCTGCCTCTTTTTGATTCGTTTCGACTGTGAGGATTTTTCTAACTTATTTAGATTTCGTTTACTGTTTGTTCTTACGATTCTTTTTTTTATTCTTTTTCCGACTTATTTTTAGTCTCTGATTCGTTTTATGACTATTTTCTGACTCTTTTTAGGATTCGTTTCCTGACTGTTTTTCTAACTCTTTTGCTAGTTCTTTTTCTGACTTTTTTCTGCATTTCTTCTGACTACTGCTGGCTTTTTTCAGATTTTGACATTTTTCTGACTTTTTTTTCTAAATCTTTTTCTTTTTTTGCTGGCTTCTTCTTTGACCCTTTTTTCCATCTTTATCCTGTCAACTGCTTTAACTATTGTGACTGTAACAAAAAAGAGTAGGAAAGATTCACATTTTCTGACATTTTTTCTAATTTTTTATGACAATTTCTTACTTTTTGGACTCTTTTTCAGATTCATGCTCCGACTGTTCTAACTTTTTACTGACTCTTTTTTAATGTTTTCTGATTTTTTGGATTACCTACGAATGGCCGAAACACAAATGGCCGAATCACGAATGGTCGAAATACAAATGGCCGAAAATACAAATGACATGATATATCTAATGGCCGAATCACAAAAGGCCGAACGTCATATTCGTCCGAAAATATTCACGGCCTTCAATCTGCAAAACCTTCAAACGTTGGGTTCGTACTGGAAAACGGGCTTGAAGCCTAAAACCTTAATTGAGCAAATATCGTACTGTCCTTACTCGCTGTCGCTCGTTCGGACTTAACTAAGGGATAATCCCTACATATCAGTAAACTTAGGAAAATGCAGACACATTTTTTCACTTTTCCGAAATCTTTTCATGACTCTCTTTACTATTTTTTACTGACTTTTTGCTGACTTATCTTCTGACTCTCTTTTGAATCTTTCTCAGTCTCTTTTCCGGACTCTTTTACTGACTCTATTTTCGACTCTTGTCCCGAAACTTACCTGGTTCTTTTTCTGACCCTTTTTCCGACTATTGCTTTGACTTGTTTATGACACTTTTCTGATTCTTTTTCCGATTCTTTTACGAACTCTTATTCTGATTTTTTTTTTGACTATGCATATTAATAATTTATTAATTCCTGACGCATTAACTACTTTGTTTTTGAGTCTTTTTCTGATTCCGACTGTTTTACTATTATTTTGCTTTTTTCCTAGCTGTTTTTTCAACTATTTTACTGCCTTTTTTAATTTTTTTAATTTGACTTGTTTTTGACCTTTCCTCTAATTTTTTCAACTCATTTTTAATTGTTTAGTTGACTCTTTCCATTGTTTTTCTGACACCTTTTGCCATTTTCTTCTGACTCTGTTGTTCTTTTTCATTTTTTGTTGACTTTTTGCTGACTTATTTTTTGACTTTTTTGCGTCTTTCTCAGTTTCTGTTTTCCGGACTCTTTTACTGACTCTTTTCGGACTTTTTTCTTGCTCATTTCATGACTATTTTTCGGCCAATTCCTAGTTCCTTTTCTAGCGCAATCTTAACGCTTCATTCCTTATTCTTTTTCCTACTCTTTCCGGATCTTTTTCTGATTCTTGCTCTGACCATCATCTGCTGTTCTACTGACTCTTTTTCCGACTACTTGTGACTCTTTTTCTCCAACTGTTTCTGTGCTTTTCACTGATTTTCTTTCGGAATCGTTTTCCTGATTTCTTCTTCTTCCTCTCTCTTTTTCAAATTACGGTTTTGTGATTCTTTAAAAAATTAAAAACAAGAGTCCCATTTTTCCGATTCTTTTATTGACACTTTTACCGATTTCTGACTAACTTTTTTGACATTGTGTCTGATTCATTCTCCGACTGTTTTTCTGATTATTTTTCTGATTCTTTTTTGACTTTGAGATTCTTATTCTGATATTTTTCTGATTCTTTTCTTGCCTGTTTTTCTTTGACTCTTTTTTGACTTTATTTCTAACGTTTTTTTACTCTTTTTTGACCCGTTTTTGACTCTTGCTCTGATTCTTTGTCAACACCTGTTGCAACTCTTTTTGGTTCTCTTTTTTTCGACATATTTCTGACTCATTTTTCTGCTTTTGTTTCTGACTCTCTCATTGTTTCTTTTCCGAGCTCTTGTACTGACTCTTTTCCTGACTTTAGCGGGTTTTCCATGACCCTGTTTTGGTCTTCTGCTGACTTCTTTCTGACTTTTCTTTTGATTCTTATTTGAATCTCCCTCTGTCTGGTTTTCGTCACTTTTTTGGCCTTCCCTCTGAATATTTCTTTCTTTTTAATTCTTGTTTTATTTCTTTTCTGGTCCATCAACTGACTACTGTTTTTGACTGTTTTCAAACTGTTGAAGCCTTATTTAAGCTTAATTTACAGTCAATTCAATTCTAATTCCATACCCAATTTTGACACAGATTTTAAATCCAAGTTCAAGTACATTTTCAAGTCCAATTCGAAATACAATTTCAAGTGCAATTTTATGTCCAATTTCAATTCCTACTCTATGTTTGATTTCAAGTCAGATTTTAACTTTTATTTTAGGTCCAACTTCAAGTACAATTTTAAGTCCAATTTAAAACTTTTAACTGGTTAACTTTGGGCTAGTTCTAGGTTACTGGAAATCTTGGTGAGTGAGCTACAGCTTTCATTAATATTTTTTTGAAACGATGGTTCTGCAATTGATGGAGGGACGGTAGGGGAAAGCAATAAAAAATTTTTGGGAACAGAGTGGAAAGGAGGGGGGCTAATAGGCAGCTACGCTTAACTTAACGCTCCGTTGTGACTCCTACCTTTTGTTCAATGCTGGAACACTTGGTCAACTACAGCTTTCGCCAAATGGAAGACGTAGCTCAAGTAGACATACAGCATTCGCAGATTTAAAAGCTGCCTTTGGCCGCATAGACCTCCAAATTTTGCTCCGGAAGTCTGAATTGCTTAACAAAATGGCTGCTCTCAGTTTTAATTAGGTTCAACTGACTGATAGTACTGTTTATGCAATCAATTTGGAGTTCCGCAGGAAAGCAACCTGGGACCATTACTGTTCATGATATATTTTAATGACGTTTTAATAATAAGCCTTGTCTGTAGCCAAAACGAGAGGCGCGATATGTATTTTCGCCCACATTAAGCAAAGATTCAAACCAATCATACCAAATTGCATTCAAGATGAGCAAAAGTAATGTAGTTGCACCTCATAGAGTTACATAGCGTACCTCCAATTTGCTCTCAATTAGACGGGAGAAGACGCACGCGGGGTACAGCTAGTAAATATATAACAAGCCAATTTATATCCATTTCTAATTTTAATTTCAGCTTTATCTTAAGTGATGGTGGTGGAAAACTCCGAAAAATTATGTTCAGTCTCATGGAAATATTTTAAAACATATGTGTCTTGTTGCCCATCTTTAATGGTAAAATTATTATAACATTTTTGTTGTTCCTGTGTTATGGCCAAAAACCTCGTTTTTTCTAAGTATTTACCTAGAATCTGAGACGAGACGTGTCAACTCGTAAAACACTCAGCAGTGTGGTCAAAACAACATATTCATAACGATTGCTAAAACTGCTAGGCAACGTGGAAAAAGTATCGAAAGTTTGCTGAAAGAAGACAAATAAGTCAGTTGTCAGGTCCTGTACTGGCCTAGAACCAAATAACGTAGAGCAAACAGTTCCTTATAAAAAAAGAAAGAGGTAGAGACAGTCCGCCTCCTGCTGCTCCTGGAGAAAAAAACGAAAGAAAGCACTGGTAAAACGTGACAAAAATCTGGATAAATGAGATACAGCAAGAGGAAAAACGCGAGAGAGAGAGAGAAAAGGAAGAAAACAGATACGAAAAAGAAAAACGAAATAAAAATCTAGAAAAAAATAGGAAGGAAAACGGGACGTCAAAACAGAAACTGGTGGAAAAAAAGAACACGGGAAGGGAAAACGAGGCAAAAAGAGGAAACTGGACAGAAAAAAGGGAAAACGAAAGAGAAAAGAGGTAAAATACGCGAAAACAAGGCAAACCGATAAAGAAACGAAACAAAAAAGAAGAAAATACGGGAGCAAATTGAGACACTTGAATAAAAAAAGAGGAAAATGCAGAAAAAAACAATTAAAACGGATAAAACAGGGTAGGCAAACAGAACGTGGTCCCGGAAGAGGAAAAGCAGGACACATAAATAAGAAGAACGGAACACACGAAATCGAAAAAGGAAAAACCGGACAGAAAACAAAAAACAAGGCAGGTGTTAGAGGAGTTAGAATAGACCTGAAGGTGAGGAAAACGAAAGAAAAATGCCGAAAAAGGAAACAGAAAAAAGAAAAACAAAAGGAAAATTAGCACTGAAAAGAAGAGACGGGTAAGGAAAAAAGAGAAACAGGAAACAGCGGGCAAAAATGAAGGGAAAGAAACAAATAAAGGGAAAACGGGAAAGAAAAATAGTGAAAACAGGACATGAAAAGGAAGATTGGAAGACAAAACAAGGGAAACCAAAAGGGAAAAAAAGGAATAACAAAAGAAGAAAAAGAAATAGAGGCGCTAGAAGCAACGAGGAAAATAGGAAAGAACAAACCGAATATAAAACAAGAAAGAAGAGACAAAATAAGAATGAAATAGGCAAATGCGACAAAAAAGAGAAAAAACGGACCAATGAAAAGATTAAAACGAAGTAGAAAAAGTGAAAAACAAAAAAGGAAAACCGGTGAGCAAAGGAAAAGAGAAGACCAAACACAGATTAAACGTGACAGAAAATAAGAAGAAGGGGGTATTTAAAAAAAGGAAAAATGAAACAGACGAAGACGAAAAATGAGAAGGAAGGAGGGAAAAACGGGTTATAAAAAGACGAAAAACAACAGGAAAACCAAGACTGACGATTAGAAAAAATGTTACAATAAACGAACAGCATAAAATCACTCTATTTTCCAGGCCAAAAGATTCTTTTAGAAGGTCGGGTGTCCCCCCTGTTCATTGATGCCTGGGCATGCTAGTGGTTGTTAGCTTTACAAACACAACTCTCTATACTTCCTGCTCGACAGTTTTTTTTGTCACAACATTCCACTACCAACCTGTTCGACCGACCGACATTGGGCGGGCGACTTGTATCGAAACACACCGGAAAATATTGTTTCTTTGTCCCAGCTAAACGAATCCAGGTTGGCTGGCTGGCTGGCTGAAAACGACTCAATCTATCCGAGCCACCGCTGGTTCTACCGGCGATGGCAGAGAGGCAAATCGTTTCGCACTTTGTTTTTCCAACCAACCACCCCTCCCTGCCTGCCTGCCTATTCTCACTCTAACCCGACAAGCGCGACCCATCGATCCATCTGCTTCGTCAACCTCCGGCAAAAAAGTACAATAATATTTCATCGAGTACAAGCTTTTTTTTCTTTGTTTTTTTTTGCTTATGCTTCCTTGCTTCAAATCATAAATTTTCCCGGGCCTGCTTGGCTGCGAGCGACGCGACGAACAGTTCCTCACTCAGTTCGAGTGTTTTCTTTTGCCGGCTCAATCGAAGCAATCCAGCACCCTGCCCCTCTTTTGCTTCAATTCAAGCTGGAGGTCGTCACCCGCGCCATGTTCGTGGCATTATTTCGGGATGGAAACTTTAACAAGGGATTGCTGCTGCTTCGGTTTCGCACCACACTTCCGGTTCCAGTTCCAGAGACATGACGCGCGATGAACTAGGCGATTTTTTTGCTCTCAAACAAATCGTTGCTTATATGCTTTCCTGGCGACCGACCACCATCATGCCGGCAGACGGAAGCGATTATTTAACGCTTAGTGCTGCGGAAAAAAATTGAATCAAAGAAGGTGGAGAAGGATGCGCTTCCGCTGGTCGTTGATTGCAGAGGAACAACCGGTTACCATTAAGTAAAACCATAATCATGGAGGCTTCCGGCATTGCGCCGCACCGATCGGGAGCATCGGGAGGGTAACTTGAATGGAAAGTGTTTCAATTTGATTATAAATTTCAAAGGAAAATTAATGACTTCAATCATGAAAACTGATCGATGAGTATTTATTCGTCTTTCCTGTGGAGTCAGCATCCGGCAAGGAAAAAGGATGGCCTCACGGAAGGACGGAAGACCGTCGTCGTTGATGAGTATCTCTCTCTTCGGTATGCAGTCGCACCCGGGGTGGTCATCAATCAGAAATCAACCCCGTCCACTGCCCCCCCCCCATGGATAGAGGACAATGCGCGGAGATCCGACAGGAAAGGGTTCTGTGGTTCTCTATTTCGTGAATAGCACGTATTGTTATCCCCCGGGGGAGTGAGAAAATTTATGTCGGTAAAGCAGTTGTTGCTGTTGTTGTTTTTATTTTGCTATTGTTCACACGAATGGCACCCGGAACGAGTCAAGACAGATGAGCTGCCCGTTCGATTGCATGATGGATCGGACCGGATCGGATGGTGTGGGCCGGCCGGCCGCCCGAACTGGAAAGCGTCAACTAGAGGAGGTATCTGCTGGGAATCGAAGGCTAAAGACAGGTGTAGAAAATTTAATTATTCAAATTAATTGCGCCCATTTAGGAAATATCAATTTGCTATGGATATAATGGGGAAGAGTTCTAATTTGCAGTGATTATTAAAGTCCTACCAGAACAGACCGCTTTAAGCAAGGGTCGGTTGAGTTTTTAGGCAAATTCGGGCAATCTCATTCTAATTCATTTCTCTCCTCTTCACAAAATCGTGTTTGTTGTTTGTTTCATAGCAAATTACGGAAATAACACAATAAGTATATGAAAATTGTGAACCTTGATACAGATAATTGATACATTTCATTTAGTTAATGCTAATGCACATCTAATGTGATAAATGTAATTGATGGCATTTTTTCTCAGCTTTTCAATGATAGTTTTAAAATAAACAGAGGATGGAACTTATGGCAAAACGGCGCATTTTTGACAAAATCCAATATGGTGACCAAATCCAAGATGACTGTCAAAAAACTTTTTACTCTATTGGAAAGCACACTTCTTCTTTACAGAGACATGCAATTTGCTAGCTGTTTCATAGCAAATTTAGAAAATATCACATGATATAGATTCAAGGTTAGCTAAAAATTCAATTTCTTCAGCGGTTTCGTGGTACTAAAAGTGTAATTTTCATTTTTTAACCATTTTTAATCAATCAAGTACAAAAGTTTCAATATTTCGGGACCTGTTTTAACGGTAATTACTCACGTTTATGGACGTTAGACATAATGAACGTTATGCATAATGGATGCTAGGCATAATGAATGGTAGGCATAATGGATGGTAGGCATAATGAGTACCGGGGCCGCCCATTTAACATAAATTCATTTCGCATAATTTTGTTCAGCATAACGTCGTTTGCCATAAAAACATTGGCATAAACAGAAGGAACCATCTGGAAGAAAAACATTTAACATAACGTCCTTTAGGCATAATTTGTGCAAAATATATTATGACTCTTCAATGAAGAGTACCTTAAAATTGTTTGTTTTTTTTTATTATTGGAAACACGGTATTAAGTCAGACCGAACCAAGTGACAAAGCTCTGAGTTCGAGAAAAATGCGTTCAAAGGGTTCTTCTGTAGGGTTTATACCTATCAACCGTTCGAAATCTTCTCATAACTCTGGTTTTTGGCAACATTTATGTAGTCCGATTGGAGTAAAATATAGCTAAGAAATTTCTTGATCGTTAGCTGACATTAACTATTTTTTTTATTTTAATTTTTATGGTCGTATTGGATTTTATTTAACTGAATAAAAACTGGCTGTTTGCAACATTTATGTAGTCTGATTAGAGTAAAATGTTGCTTAGAAAATTCTTGATCGTTTGCTATCATTAACTCATTTTTTAAAATTTTACGGTTTGGTCCGGTATGATTTAACACCGATTATATGAGATCGCGACAAGCAATCGAGTTGAGCAGGAGTGTCGAACAGCAAAGTCGAGCAGTCAAATCGAGCAGTTACTTCAAGCGGTTCAGTCAAGCAGTCCGGTCGAGCAGTTGAGTCGAGTGGTCGAGTCGAGCAGTTAAGTCGAGTAGTTCAGTCGAGCAGTTGAATCGAGCAGTCTAGTCGAGCACTTGAGACGAGCAGTCGAGTCGTATGGTTTAGTCAAGTAGTCGAGTCGAGCGGTTAAATCGAATAGATGATTCGAGCAGTCCGGTCGAGCAGTTGAGTCGAGTGGTCGAGTCGAGCAGTTAAGTCGAGCAATCCAGTCGAGCAGTTAAGTCGAGTAGTCCAGTCGAGCAATCCAGTCGAGCAGTTAAGTCGAGTAGTCCAGTCGAGCAATCCAGTCGAGTAATTAAGTCGAGTAGTCCAGTCGAGCAGTTGAATCGAGCAGTCAAGTCGAGCACTTGAGACGAGCAGTCGAGTCGTATGGTTTAGTCAAGTAGTCGGGTCGAGCGGTTAAATCGAATAGATGATTCGAGCAGTCCGGTCGAGCAGTTGAGTTGAGTGGTCGAGTCGAGCAGTCAAGTCGAGTGGTCGAGTCGAGCAGTCAAGTCGAGCAATCCAGTCGAGCAGTTAAGTCGAGTAGTCCAGTCGAGCAATCCAGTCGAGCAGTTAAGTCGAGTAGTCCAGTCGAGCAGTTATTCGATCAGTCGAGTCGAGCAGTTGAGTCGAGTGGTTGAGTCGAGCAGTTGAGTCAAGCAGTTAAGTCAAGTAGTCCAGTCGTGCAGTTGAATCGAGTAGTCCAGTCGAGCAGTGGAATCAAGTAGTTGAGTCGAGCGTCGAATCGAACAGTTGAGTCGAGCAGTTCAATCGTGCAGTCAAGTCGAGCAGTCGTGTCGAGTAGTAAGTCATGCAAATGTGTCAAGCAGTCGAATCGAGTACACTCAAGTCGCTTTTTACGCGAAGGATACGTCCCGCGTAAACCAAACCGCGCAAATTCCAAAAATCGCGTAAAAGACCGCGTAAATTCCGGAATTCGCGTAAAATACCGCATAAATTCCGAAAATCGCGTAAAAAACCGCGTAAATTCCGAAATTAGCGTAAAAAACCGGTAAATTCCGAAATTCGCGTGAAAAAACCGCGTAAATTTCAAAATTCGCGTAAAAAACCAAAATTTCGCGTAAAAAAACCAAAATTTCGCGTAAAAAAAAAACTTTGTGAAGTTCAACACTACGCGAAAAAATAGACGTTTTGAGCACATCCGCGTAAATTCCGAAAATCGCATAAAAACCGCGTGAATTCCGAAAATCGCGTAAAAAACCGCATAAATTCCGAAATTCGCGTAAAAAACCGCGTAAATTTCGAAATTCACGTAAAAAAAACGCGTAAAAAGCGACTTTAGTGTAGTTAAGTCGAGTAGTCCACTCGAGCAGTTAAATCGAGCTGTTCAGTCAAGAAGTCAAGTCGATCTGTCCAATCAAGCAGTTGAGTCGAGCAGTCTTATCGAACAGTTCAGTCGGGCAGTTCAGTTAAGCAGTCCAGTCGAGCAATCAAATCGAGTAGTCTAAACGACCAGTCCAGTCGAGCAGTCTAGTCAAGCAGTTGAGCAATCGAGCAGTCCAGCAGTCGACCAGTGAGGTGACTGACAATACAACCCATTGCTACGAAAGCATGACGTCCTGTCAGGGACCTGTTTTTAGTTACCGATAAGCCTCTTATGACGTCCTGTCAGAGACCTGGTTTTCGGTACAGACATAAGCCTCTTATATAAATATAAAGATAGATTAGAATGGTAGTAGTTTGGAAAAAAAAATCGGACAGTTTCAGTGGTCTTCAGTGCCCTCCTCCTTTGGCGATATTTTAGCAGTAAATCAATTCCAATTGAGCTGAAATTTTGCCCGGATCTTTTTTCGTCGCTAAGAATATTTTGCTGGTTGTTCTGTTTGAAAATTCGAAGGTCACCGAACTACAGAAGCATATTCTAGGATAGAATGTACAATAGAGCAGCACAGGGCACGTAGGCAATATGGATCTTTAAATTCCCCCTATTTCGGAGACCCTATTGATTGACATTTGCTATTCCATATGAGTAGTGGTCCCGAAAACAGAGGCTCGTATCAAGAAGAACTCCCAAGCAGGGTCATTAAATGTACCGGTTGGTGACAAAAATTTGAAGACATTTGCCATTTTTTCCTGTGACCAGTCTTGCGAACGCTATCAGTAACAAGCACCGAACCGAAACCGTTCTACGTGTCGTACATCCTTGGGTATGGGGGAGAAAATGTCACCAGTCTTAGAGATAAGCAAACATACAGCTTTCCCACAAACAACACGGTTTTAAAAAAGAACGTTCCCAATAAGGATGACATCGATTAATTTCTCTCAGACGGTTCCCATTTTCCTTTTCCATTTCTATTGGTGATACTGATAAAAATATAAATCTAGCTTGAGAAAAGTAAAATAACACCAACATGTATAGTTTAACGCTATGTACCATATTTAAAATTGAAACCAACCTGTACTACACCTATTCTTAATAGGTACTAAAAGCGGTGATCAGCCGAAAAATCGTGTAAAAATGAAATAAATACTAAGTCAGAACCCCATCAACAATAATTAGACCTTAATACACCACTACAATTGTGTGCAATTAGTGGCGAACGCAAGTCGTTTCTATACGATCTCGACGCTTACAAGAGACAGGCACTGTCGATACAGATACAGCACAGAGCGATGGCATTGGTTAAGAGTCTGACATGACATTGCATGCTGGTAAATGTATAGAAAAAATGTAATCGTTTCGGTTCCTGCTGCCAAGTCTTTAATTACGTATTACTAAAAGTACTAGCGGTCCGAGATTACTTCCTTGTGAAACGCCAGAATTGTTACAAAGTTCATTAGATGAAAAATCACCTACTGAGAGACGTGGATTGACCATAAGAGGATACTAGTTAAAACTATAAAATGCTATAAAATTAATAAAGCTGTTTTAAAGCAAATCTATTGTGGTTGCTAATTTATTGTAGTAAACTTATACTTTTCGAGTAGTAATACAATATGGCGTACCACCGAAAATTGATCTTACTACGGATGCTTGTCAAACCACAATAAATCTCTCTCTGTTTTATACAGCTTTTCGAACGGTAGCACCCTGACCAATCAGGCTTATGACTGGTATTGAGAAGAAGATTAACTTAACTGGCAGACTCTTAAAAGAAGATGTGCCAACGCTCAAGCCACGTTCCTGGCTAGATATTGCTATTGGGAGATATTGACAGCCCCGCTCTCCTGAGTCAACTGAATCTGTGTGCTCCTGACCGGCCCTTCAAGACACGGTATCCTGCACCTGCAGGGACGGAATAGGAACTACGGACTGTACGACCCTATCCTATTTATGGTAATGCGGTTGGTTCGATTTCATCATCATCGCCTAATGATGACTCTCTCGTAGACGATAAATTTGTAATTGTACTATTGTAGGTATTTACTGTCGTATGTGTTTATATCATGAAGACCACCAAGTGTCCGATGATTTTTTTTGCAAATAAACAAATTAAGGTTCAACACCGAAATCATTTTTTTATGCGACGTCATATTGTCATATTCTGGTTTTTTTATTTTAGCTCACCTACAATAACTCATCAAAGCAAAGTATTTTCTGCAAAACACTGTGAAGTTATTATCAATCAGTTATTCTGCCACAGAAACCAACAAAAATGAGATTGACTAACTGAGTAAATATATTTGCTTTATATTTATATTTTATATTTTATACATATAATCATATAATCTTGTTAAAACGACCAAATTTTGATGGCGCGTTGATTTTACCCTCCTATCATAACAATATGCACGATAAAATTTAACGCGCATATGCTGCAAACCGACGCAGACTGCTGAGAATTTATTAACTGTTCTATGGGATATTTTATTGCGGCCGCTACAAACCAAATCGATCAGGATGATCTGACAGTAAAACTATTCTGCTCACGGATGTATTTTCATGTTATCCTGAAAGCTGGCGGAATGATACAACTTTTTTTTACCAGAGCAAGCTGTACGCTTTATAGCTTTGCAGCGAAAAGCTTTATTGAATTATTGCGGTAGCTGACAAGCAGCGGAAAGCATTATCGGTTTTTTTGCTCCGTTCTGCCAGAGTGTGATAAGACTACTTAACCTGATGCTTAAAGAGGTTATATAAAGTGTGTTTCCCTTGGTCGGAAGGCAATTTTTTAGCGGCTATCAAAAAGTTTAATAGTTTTATGAAAATGGTAGAGAAGTGCTAACGTACGAAACGTACTAGAGGAACGTGATAAAACTTATACACTGAAGTTACTTTTCACGCGGTTTGGTTTTAACTTTGTGTATGTGTGTGTATGTGTGTGTGTGTGTGTGTGTGTGTGTGTGTGTGTGTGTGTGTGTGTGTGTGTGTGTGTGTGTGTGTGTGTGTGTGTGTGTGTGTGTGTGTGTGTAAGTGAGAGTGTGTATAAGTGAGAGTGTGTGTAAGTGAGAGTGTGTGTAAGTGAGAGTGTGTATAAGTGAGAGTGTGTGTAAGTGAGAGTGTGTGTAAGTGAGAGTGTGTGTAAGTGAGAGTGTGTGCGTGTGTGAGTGGCGCTGTTTAGTCGTCTGTTTCTCAGAGATGGCTGAACCGATTCGTTCGCTATTACGCTTATTGGTAAGGTGTTGTCACCTTGTGGACCACTATTGAATTGTTTTGAGGTCCGAGATTTCGTTTAAAAGTTATAAGCAAAAATGTAAAAATTACGTGACATGATTTTCTCCGGAACCACTCAACCGATTTCAACAATTTTAGTATCAAATGATAGGTCTTGCTACTGTGTTTTTTAGGAGTGTTTTAGGAGAACTTTTGCCGAAAATCATTAAGCAGTTCGAAAGTTATGCTTTAAAATAGGCTTTTTCAAGGTGTCAATCGTCGAACGTTTCTCTGAGACGATCAAACCGATTTATGCGCTATTAGTCTCATTTTGACAGGTAATATAACCTCATAGAATACTATTGATTTGTTTTTTGATTGGATGCTTATTTTGAAAGTAATGAGTAATCGTGTACAACATAATAAAATTTACAATTATTTGTAACGATTTTAACCAGATAATTCATCAAATTTCAATTATTTTAGTAACAAACGAGAGGCCTTAACGCTCTGAACATATCTAATAAATGTGATTAGAATTGGCATTACCGGTCAAAAGTTATTTAATAAAATATTGATGAAATCATTTAAGAAGACTTTATTGATATAGATCAAATAGCATGCAGAGTGGGTCCAAAGCTCGAAAACGCGATCATTTGCTATAGCGTAAAATGCGTAATTTTCCAGAAGGTGTGTCTTTGGAGCAGTTTATTAAGAAAATATAGCGCAACTTTTTACACTATTACACAGTGGTCCAACCAGCAAAATACGTGATCGTGTGATGTTGCGCCGAAACGTGAAGTTTTTCGCATGTAGTGTCCTTAGGAACATTTCTTGATATAATAAGCCCCTTCTTGTGATAGAAATCTTTGGGTGATTAATTCCCTTAAAAGTGAGATACGGAATTTATTTTCTCGTATATTCGAAATACAGGTTTGGTACTTTCGGCAAAGTTATAGTAAATATCAATACAAACAACTTTGTCAAAGACACCATACTTGTATCTCTTCGTAGAAATTATCTATGAAGTGTTATTCGTAGACAAATCCTTTAAAACAGTTTTTAAACCCTGACTTATTCTGGTCAACTTTTACGTGTTCTTCTAAAAAGTTGTTTATCTTGCTAAAATCTACGTTTCTGTAGAACATTATTATATGTTATTTTCTAAAGTTTCGGAAATTTTGAGCCTTTTTTGTGGAAAATAGTACTTTTTTGAGCTTAAATATTTCCCAAGGTGGCAAATGGTGGCAGATCAAACAACTCCTACTTTAAAATAGTACAACAACAAAAAACCTGTAAAAGCAAGTGTCAATTAACTGTATCTGTTTGTATCCTCAAAAGTTGTAGCTGTTGTAAAAATCCATCTGTCATGTTTACAGAACAATTAAACTGTACTTCGGATGCAATAAACGCCATTTTGTTTACGTTGACAATCTTTTTCTAACAAGTTAAGTTACCAGAAATTTTTTCGCCTATTTTCGAGTCGAAAATGAATGTAGACTTAAAATTATTAGACGCAATTAATTAGAGAAAAGCTTCCAAATAACTAACTTATGCCTATGTTGCTGAATTATGTTCCGAAGGCGTGTCGAATTCTGTTACAAAGAACAAATGAGATGGTATAACAAAGGTTTCTTTCACCAGCAGGTGGATTAAATCGGTTTTTTTTACAAAACTCTCAAAACATTTACTATAGCAAGACCCTTCATTTGATAAACTTGTTGAAATCAGTTGATCGGCTTCGGAGTAAATCGTGTCACTTAATTTTCACATTATAGGGTGAGTAGTAATAACCGTCCTTGTGACGGGAGCCCAGTTTGACTTAAAAGCAGAAGGTTACTAGAGTCGAAAGGTGAAAGGTAGATTATCTGCTACAGCACATCGCAACCAACAAAATGATCGGATAGATGCAGCATATCTTTCGGATATTCCTCGGAGCAAACTGGCTGTTCAAAAGTTTTAGAGTGTTTCCAGGACTATGGTATGGGGATGTTTTGTTTTTCCCATCGTCAAAGAACACTACAAGAATGCACCATTCTGCTTCCAACAAGATTCTGTACCGTCTCACCAGGCGAAAGTTACACAGGGGCTTGGTTTGAGGACAATTTTCCGGATTTTATTTCCTCGAAAGAGTGGCCTACCCCTTGGCCTGATATGAGTCTTCCCGACTTCTATGCATGGGGTTCATACTAGACAAACCAGGAAGCACAATAGGATTGAATGTGGATACTTTCAAGCAACGTTCGAGGAAAAGATTTGGGATGAAATGCCTCAGGATATTGTGCGTAACGCTTTTCAACTTCGGTTACGACTGGTAATTAAGTAATAAAAGCAAAAACAGAAATATTTGAATTGGACTAATTAAAAATTAATGTTCTGGATAAACATTACACGACATACATCGAAAATTAAAATGTATGCAAGCGTCTTGTTTTGGTGACCATTTACTTTACTGACAGTTATTACTACTCACCCTGTACATCACGAGAAGTAGCTTCACAAACTACACTTTCTAGGAAAATATGGATCTTGAACACTATTTGTTCCTGCTGTCTCTTTGTTGACTACTTTCTCCTACTTTCTCAAATCAAATAACTTTTAAAGTTGGAATAAATGTTTAACTTGCGCAGCGATTTAACATTTTAGTATTGCAGAAAAATCTGTAAGATATTATTTAATCATGGTATTTACAAATTAAGTTTTATACTTTTCATTGCACATTATGTAAATAATGAAACGAAAACTTATGCGGAACAGTTAGGAATGTCAAGCAGGAACAAAAAAAAATCCGCTCCTCCGGATAAAACAAATATCAATCTTCAGCATACCAGAACTGACCCGACTTTCATTGTAGTCAAACACACTCGCCGACGAATGGTCCGATTTCCGGATTGACCTCCCGGGGGAGAGCCAGGTCCCAACAAAACTTTCCGGTGCCTTTTAAGAAAGCAGCCTCTTCTCTCTCTGTCTGTCTCTCTCTGCCTTTTCTCCATGCCATCCGCTTGGCATTTTTCAGCGGCAAACCGAGATCCGAAAACAGAACGAGGGTGCCTTGTTTAAAAGAAAATAAAGTAAACATTTTATGAATATTTTATAATCCTGCCTGCTGGGTTGCCTTTACCGCAGCGCAATCGACAACAAGAAAGTTGCTGCTGCTGCTTTGCAATCTCACCCCGAGAAAAAAAAGAAAGAAGCTAGCTAGCCAGCCGACGACGACGACGATCAGCAGCCAAAATAGAAGCCGAAACCGAAATAGTCGAAACTCCTTTAAAGGCAATCCCGGTAAAATTGTGTGCGACGGTGAAGCCACCTTCGGTGGTGGGGGAAGAAGTTAGGGAAGGACGTGAGACAGCATAAGCACCCATACGGTACCGCAGCCTGTGTAAGTCTATTACATGCGATGCAGATGTAATTTTTTATATACTTAACACACCCTTTCTGTCAGATTTCATTCCTCGGGTGTGTGCCTTCTAGCAGCCAGCCAGCCGCCCCAGCCACTCACCCATCTTTCGCGTTCGCTTGTTTCATCATCGGCCTTCACATTCAGTTTGGTTGTTATTCACACGATTTTCGGTTCGCCGAACCAACCGACACTGAGCCAAAAGAAGGCTCACAGTCACAGCAAAAAAAAGGATAAATAGCACCCGCAACCCTACCAAACCAAACCAAACCAATGTTGATGATGATGACGATTCGCATGTGTATGGGAGTGAGTGAGTGAGTGAGTGAGTGAGTGCGCTAGCTCGCGGGTAGAAGAGAAAAGCACAGCGGCGGAAAGCAATGAACTTTTTGACTGGCGATTAAATTGCGGAATTGATAGCAGGTATTTTTATGAAGCCGGCAGTCGCTTCAAGATAGGTACGTACGTAACGTACGGTAGCGAAGCCCCGAATGCGAGGAATCGAATCGTTAAAAATTTATACTATTTCGAAATTGGAAATATTGTGCGCAATAAAACAAGTGCTTCTCTCTCTCTCTCGTTAGGTTGTCGTGTCTAAGTGAACAAGGCGCGGGGGGTTGGTACAAAGACAGGAGGGGGAAAAATCTGTGCCGACTCGACTCGCGGGGACGGGGGCAGTTCAATTATTTAATGACTCCGAAAGTGTAACGAAAATATGCAGTGCTTTTTGTGGTATTCGATTCGGCTGCGATTACTGCTGAAGCACAGCTTTGTGTGAGACCATGCGTCTCCACCTTTTCGATAAGTCAATCACCGCATGGGGGCGCGTCAAAATTACGGTGTTTAACTTTCGCGCACTTGACAGTTCACCTAGCCAAACGTCGAAATTGAAGTTAACACTACTTGCTTGACCGAGAGCCTCCGGGAACTCTCTGCATCAGGACGTAGAACAACAACAAACCCGAGGGAATGATGACATGTTTAATGACTTAGGGTCATAAATTATTAATATTTATCAATTTATATTTATGTAAGCACGCGTTATTTATTGTGCCAGCGCCGGTGCCAGTGTGCCAAAGGGCCCAAGTCGAACCAGGTGCTCAAGTGGAGCTTTTGCCGGTTCAGAACCGGACACGGACACGGACACGATACGCAATGCAGTATTTACAATCCCCCCTCCTTTCTCATCGGGCTGCCAACCCAGCCGTCACGGTACAGACTCATGCACCGGGAGGCTTTTATATATCATCATGACTTTTCTCTCCTAAAATACCATTAATATGTCATATTTTTATGGGTTTATAATATGAGCTGGAATGAATGTGTGCTGCTCAGCCAGCCAGCCAGCCAGCCAGCACTTACTCGCACACTGGAATGGCCGTTGTGCATGATTTGGTGTGAGAGACTGTGCATGTCATTGCATGTTTGTTTGGCTGCAGTTCCGATCAGTGCTGGAAAATCAAGAGCAAACTCCGATCGTTGCTGCTGCTGCTGCAAGACTCACATAATATTAATATTTCCTTTATTTTCATTTTCCATCGAGGTGCACAGCAATAGACGGGTTATTGTGTGGATTGGTTGTGTGGACGTGTTTTGCTTTTTTTTCCTCCTCTTGACTGAGTGCTGGAGTTGGGACTGTAGTTCAGGTGGTGGTGGTCAGCGTTAGGGGGGTGAAGTATATGCCGAGCGTGTCCAGTCATCAGCTACTGCTTTTTAAATACCAAACAGCCCGGAGTCTACTGGCCGAGAACCGATATGTTTGTTGTCACACATAGGGTATGTGTGCTTGTATGTGCGATGTTGCATCGGTGCCACAATGCGTGCCTCGTCGTTGGATGTTTATTTATAGACGTTTACACCAGCCAACAACGAGAGGATGCATAATTTTTCCGGTAAAATTCAAAGGAACAACCCGTGGCGGACGGCACTCGGTGGAAGCCCGAGGATGGGTGGCGATGAAAGTGACCACGATACGATTTATTGGTCCCTTATGCGTAATAAATGGATATGCCGTACACACACGCACACACCCGGTCCGACCACCGCGCCGTCGCCGGGTACCCTCGAAGCACGGTTTTAAATCCGAGATGGCACCGGATAGCGTGTCCCTTTAGTGGCGCGGGATCACTTCGGTGACGTCCGGCTATGCACCCGTTCGTTCCCAACCGTCGCTGTGCCGGTAAACTCTTTTGATGGATTCTGCTGGAAATTCATCAATTTAAGGATTAAACTATCGATTGATCTATCGAACACTTTGCCAAAATTCCAGCACTGCCTGCAGGCAGGCGTCAGTGCGTTCGAATCGAGTGGCCGCTTCGGAAAAGCTGTTGTTGTACACAGTGATTTCGACTACCGAGCGCCACTAACGATGCCGCTGCTGCAGCAGGTTTTAGGCTCGCAACGGTTCAATCGGGAGGAAATTAATTAAATTACTCGAAACTGTGCTTCGTTCGGTTGAGCTGATTCTATTGCACGTGTTTGTTTGTTTCGAGCTTTTATCAATGAGCTACGCTTTTTATGATGCACGTTTAGTCGGTTTTTGACGGTCTGTAAAACTGTGTTTGATGAAACGGGGTTTGTCGCACTCGTTCGAATCTGCATCATTCCTATCAGAAGGCTGGTCAGGCCAGACATGGTATAATCTGATTCGAGTAATGCAAAATTCAGCTCGGAGCGAAACTTATCGCAAAGTTGAACTGAAATTAAACTGTAATGAAACTAAACTGAAACTGAATTGAACTTCCCTTCATCACTATACACGGACGCTGAAAAAAGGTTCATTTTTCCAAATGTTTCCATTTTCCAATGAAACTAAACACAATTAAAAAACCTTATTTACCAGTTATTCGCTGCCTATAAAACAAACATACGTGGCAACCAGAATATATTACGACAATAAAATAAAGGGACAAACAAATGGTGCTGCACTGGTACGAGCACGATAACTTTCGGTTAGAATATATTTTGATACACACCCGCTCTCACAAGCGCTCGGTTTGTTGTTGCAGATTTACAATAAAATATGCATCTGTCTTAAGAAAATGACTAGCTTGCTTTGACCCAACATCTGGCGTACAATGCTTATCACTGGTAAGCTACCAATGTACCCTTGGTAACTACCAGCCACTGCGGCTGCCGGCTGCTGACGCAGTGGGACATGATTAGATTTGCTTTTGTTGCGTACAATACCTACGTATTGCATACAACAGTGTATCTCTTTCGTAAAAGACAGCATGGTTGCCATGAAACATCAGACGGATTTCACGCCAACTCGACCAAAGGTTGGTACGACCCTCTCAGAATTCAATGAAGCTTTGTGTGTGTAAAGAGTTCCTGTGAATAAGCAACTTTGCATACTTAGTTTTTTTCCAAAATTGCTCTAGACTAACTTTTGGAAAGGGCGCAATTTTTTTTAATAAATTATTTTACTCGAAAACTACAAAGAACCTACAAAACAATTATCTATGGGTGACTTTTAGAAAATGTTCCGAATTTTCAAAAAAAAATACTGAAAAATTAATTTCTACACTGAAAAAAAAGCATTTTAAAAATCAAAAATCGATTTCTCAAAAAACGCTTTCTCAGAAATTGATGACATTTTTTTTGAAGACAGATAATTACATGCCCTACAAATCTTTCATATATCGCAAGATAGTCAAACTGAAGGGAAAAAAGTTTTCCTAACAAAAACTTTTTTAAGTGCTTACCGAGACAAAAAGACATTTCAGTATTTCCAAAATTATATAGCATCTACAAAAGAATGATGTAAAAATAACTTGCAGAAAATTTTCTGAATTTTCATAAAAAATACTGAAAAAATCAAAATTATTTCCTACATTGAAAAAAAAAAAGCATTTCAAAAAATAAAAATCGATTTCACAAAAAAAAAGCCATCTCAGAAATTAATGACAATTTTATTGAAGACTAGCTGACCCGACAAACTTCGTATTGCCACAAATTTACCGATGTTGTACATAAATCATGAATCTCGGATGATCTTTGTCACAATCTCGAGTTTTGCAAGCCCTTCAGTGGGCGGCGCTTCCGACGGCGGGTCACCGGCAACACTCACGACCGTCTCGTCCTGAACGATCTAGTGTTACTATAGATAGTTTTTGTGGTCTTGTATTGACTAATGTTTTATGGAAGAGTCTCGAATTTCTCGAGCTCGATTAGTTTTTGAGTTTCGCAAAAATTTCTGTTTTATTTGTATGAGAGTCCATATCCCCAAACCACAGGGGTGAGAGGTCTCTAACTATCGTAACATAAATTCAAGACTCCAAAATCTCCCACATGCCAAATTTGGTTCCATTTGCTTGATTAGTTCTCAAGTTATAAGGAAATTTGAATTTCATTTGTATGGGAGCCCCCCTCTTAAAAGGGGGTGGGGTCGTAATTCACCATAGAAAAAATTTCTGCCATCTAAAACTCCCACATGCCAAATTTGGTTCCATTTGATTGATTAGTTCTCGAGATAAGAAGAAATTTGCATTTCATTTGTATGGAAGCCCATCCTCTTAAAGGGGAGATGGGCCATAACTCGCTTTCTAAAGAAGAGAGGGGTCTCAATTCACCATAGAAAAAAATCTTGCCTCCAAAACCACTTACATGTCAAATTTGGTTCCATTTGCTTGATTAGTTCTCGAGTTATGAGGAAATTTGTTTTTCATTAGTATAGGAGCCCCCCCCCTCTTAAAGTGGCGAGGGGTCCTAATTCACCATAGAAAATGTTCTTGCCTACAAAAACACTCACTTGCTAAATTTGGTTGCATTTGCTAGATTAGTTCTAGAGTTGAGGAAATTTGTATTTCGTTTGTATGAGAGCCCCCCCCCCCTCTTAAAAAGGTAAGGGGTACTAATTCATCATAGAAAAAAAGGTTGCCTCCAAAAACACCCACATGCCAAATATGGTTCCATTTGCTTGATTAGTTCTCGAATTATGAGGAAATTTGTATTTCATTTGTGTAGAAGCACCCCCTCTTAAAGTTGGGAGGGGTCCTGATTCACCATAGAAAATATTCTTGCCCTCGAAAACTTTTACATGCAAAATTTTGTTCCATTTGCTAGATTAGTTCTCGAGTTATGAGGAAATTTTTATTTCATTTGTATAGGAGTCCCCCCTCCTAAAGTGGGGAGGGGATCCAATTCATCATAGAAAAAATGTTTGTCTCCAGAAACACCCACATGCCAAATTTGGTTCCATTTGCTTGATTTGTTCTCGAGTTATGAGGAAATTTGTGTTTCGTTTGTATAGGAGCCCCCCCCCCCTCTTAAAGTGGGGAGGGGTCCTAATTCACCATAAAAAATATTCTTGCACTCGAAAACTTTCACATGCCAAATTTGGTTCCATTTGCTTGATTAGTTCTCGAGTTGAGGAAATTTGTTTTTGATTTGTATGGAAGCCCCCCCTCTTAAAGGGGAGAGGAGTCATAATTCTTGTTTTTGCATGAAAATCAAATCCTGAGCTTCTTTTGAATGCACTTTCATGAAAAAATAGTCATTAGCTTGGTCGTATCGTTTTTACAATGTAGCCCGTTAGAGGGTTTAGAAAATTGTATGAGATAAAAAAATAGTGCGAAAGAAGCGCAATAAACATGCTTGAGAATGGAAAATATGATCGATATGATTACTAGTGCTTGTCATTTTCGATTTATTCATTAAAACATGATACATGACATAAGACCTCTGTCTTTTAAAGTGTCACTAACGAAAATATATCGTACAAAATTACTAGCAACCTTTTTTTTTCTATTTTTCATATAAAATTTCTAAGCTCTAGCATCTATTGATTCAGTGTCTATTTTCGAAGCCTGCAAGTCGTAGGCGAAATACGGAAAAAGTTTTTTTTAGTTTAATTTCATGTTTTGTATTCTACTAAGACGCTCCAAAAACTTTAGACAACTGACTTGTTTCTCACTATACTTATATTTCAATGCAAATTTTAAAATTGTAAATCGTAAACACATACACATACATAGATTGATATATACACACAACACACACACATACATACATACATACATACACGCATACATGCATACATACGCTCATACATCATACATACATACATTTGATATTGATCGATATTTCGATTTTACACCTTTCAACGGTTTAATATACGGTGCTTAAGTTTGAATAACTTTTGAATGGATCGTCCGATTTTCAATAACTTGGTTTCGTTTGATAGATCTCAACAGTAATTTTCAAATAATAATAAATTGTAGGACAAACCTTATTGAATTAATACTTATATGTTACAAAAATATATTTTAAATACTTTTTTTTCCACATTTTTTTATGTAACTTTCAAATCACATGCCCAATTATCACGAAATTTGGAAGTTAAGGGTTTGAAAGGCTCCTCTTTTATGCAATTAACTTTTTTTAAATCGGTTAAGGGGCCTATGAGAAAATGAAGTCTCATATTTTTCGTATTTTTATATATAACTTTTGCACTAAAAGTCCGATCAATATGAAATTCAATAGCGACCTATGGGACAACTAGACCTTTCATTTGACACTAAGACCATCAAAATTGGTCCAGCCGTCTCTGAGAAAAGTGAGTGAGATTAAAAGCGTTCCACACACACACACACACACACACACACACACACACACACACACACACACACACACACACACACACACACGCACACACACACACACACACACACACACACACACACACACACATACACACACACATACACACACACATACACACACAGAAAATGCTCAGTTTTCGAAACTGAGTCGAATGGTATATGACATTTCGGCCCACAGGACCTTCTTTCGATTTTCGGTTTTCCGAGTGATTTCTATACCTTTATACTACATTTTCATATAGTAGAAAGGCAAAAAGATATAAACAGCTATAACGGTTGGTTGGCATAATTTTTTAACTAAAAAAAAAGTGTGACATGCAATCCATGTCATTTTAAGTAGGTGTCCTCCGTGGTTCTCACTTGGGACCCATTTCTTTTTTCTTTTAAAGATAAGCGACGTACTCCATTGTCTATACCTATGAAAATGGATTTCTGTCTGTCTGTCTGTCTGTCTGTTCCATATAAAATCGAAAACTACTGAACCGATCGGCGTGAAAATTTGTTTGTGGGGGTTTTTGGTGCCTTGAAAGGTTCTTATGATGGTTAGAGATTCCTCCCCCCCACTAAGAGGGGGGGCTTCCTTACAAATGAAACACATATTTCTGCTTAAATAGAGAACTAATCAAGCAAATGGAACAAAATTTTACATGTGGGTGTTTTTGGAGACAAGTATTTTTCTATGGTAATGATGGTTTGAGACCCCTCACCCCTGTGGTAAGGACTCTCATACAAATAAATGCGTAACTCAAAAACTAATCGATCTCGAGAAATTTTAGACTCTTTCATAAAACATTAGTCAATAACAAAGACCACCAAAAATCAATAGTAACATTAGATGATTCAGGACGAGACGGACACAGGCCGCGAGTGTTGCCGGCGACCTGCCGGAAGCGCCGGCCACTGCGGGGGGCAGCCTCCCGTAGAGATCACCTCTATCTAGATTTATTTATTTTCCTAGATCTACTGACCTCTATTATTTCCTTCAATTGGGTCATGCCTGCGAAATGGTACGCTCAAGTCGCTTTTTACGCGAAGGATACGTCCCGCGTAAATTCCAAAATTCGCGTGAAAAACCCAAAATTTCGCGTAAAAAAAACTTTGTGGATTTCAACACTACGCGAAAAAATAGACGTTTTGAGCACATCCGCGTAAATTCCGAAAATTGCGTAAAACAACCGCGTAAATTCTGAAAATCAGGTAAAAACCGCGTAAATTCCGAAATTCGCGTAAAAACAGTCGCGTAAAAAACCGCGTAAAAAGTGACGTCAGTGTACTTTCTACAAAAAGATTTTCTATGAAATGGTACATTCCGCGTAAGGTTTTTCGCGAAATGGTATTCTGCGAAACTCTATATTCCGCGTTATCCGTTAACCGAGAAATGGTGTACCGCAAAACGGTATTCGGCGAAATGGATTGTAATGATTGCGAATATTTAAATGCCATCCGCTTTATTTTATCAGACTAAGCAATGGGGAGATTCGTTTCCTACTTTCCTGTGAGGAAAATTTGTATATTAAAATACCCCTGAACTCCCCAGAAACTTGCAAAACTCGAGATTGTGACAACGGTCATCCGAGATTCACGATTTATGTACAACACAGTTTAATTTGTGGCAATACGAAGTTTATCGGGTAAGCTAGTTTTAAAATAAAACAGACGTCACGAAAGCCTCATTCAGGTCCTAGTGCTTCATTTCGGCAGTAATTTGGTTAGAATTTAAGTTTAAAACAACAAAAAATAAATATGTTAATTCATCCTACAACGATAAAGTACAGAATGAGCATTTGTAACCAAACTGTCGAAGATTTGGTTTGAACAACTAAAAGATGGCTTTTGTCCAAGCAAGCGATCGAAGCCTAAATTGATTCAAATCCTCTCCTCTTCGAATTTATAATTGCGTGCGACAAGGGTAGAATGACAAATGAATACACAGTAGCAACTTTATCTCCCTCTTCGATCCATGTCGGAATTGTCCCCTTTCTTCCCTCCGGCAACCAATCGTGTTTTTTTTTCTTTTCCTCTGTGCATCGTTATCGTCGGCCCAGAATCCATCACACCGAACCGATGCCATGCCAGCAGGATAGCACCGGAGGAGGACAGGTAAAGGCTGTAATCTTGTTAATGTGTATTAATTAAAAGTTTCCTGCTTTCGCATCCTCCGGGAAGTAATTCCGGATAACTGCTCGAACCAGCTCGGACGGAAGATGGTCGGTTTCAGACCAACCGATCACCGGGCACCATCAATTAGTCATGAATTGGAGGAACGTGGCATTGTTCCATTTAATAATGGTTCAAAATTCGTCTTGTTTAATGTGGTGAGCAATTGATTGAGTGAATACAAATCCGTCCTTCCCCGATTGTGTTATCTCTGAAATGTGGTTTGTGATTGTCCGGTTCTTTGAAATGTCCGATTTTAAAAGCTTCTGTTTGTGTGAATCCTGCTGAATACGCGCTGCCTGTAATCTCCACAATCCACATCAATATTGCAGCGATTATCCAAATATAGCGAGCCAATTGAAAGTGTGAACAGCTCCGATTTTCCACTCCATTGAAAATCCCTTTAATCCGACCTCAAATTGAATAGCAAACGCACCCGTAACGCCTCTTTGCAGAACCACTCATGCAATTTGGACCTGCCGGGACCGGGAGTTTAATCCAAGTAGCCTCCGAAAACAGCAGACACCAAGCGGCTGGGCTCGGGCTGCCGTGCCGTGGCAAGAGTGGTTTCCAATCGGTTGCAATCGTAGTCACGAAATGTAAGCGAAAATTGCCCCCCGAACAGTTGGCGCCCAAAGCGGATCGGACGAAAGTTTTCCCGCCGCACTTTGCCGCAACCGTGGAGGTCGCTCGAGAGCCAAAAATTCTCGATCCAAATACCCGAAAAAGGGGCCAGCGAGCCCAACTTCCCAACGTGTATGCATAATGTAGCGTGTAATAATGAATAAATTGAATCTTGAACTATCCCGGTGAATAAATCCAGGCACAATCTCACACACGACGACTCTTTGGCCAAGAACTCCCAACCCAACCAACCAAGCAACCAACGACGACGGAACGCAAATATGCTCAACTTGGCTCTTGGCTGTACGTTTGAGGTTTCACCCAAGCCCGAACAGACAAAACACAGTAAGCGGGAAATTTAACAACCTAGAACTAAATATGTAACGCAAATAACAGCAGCGAAAGCAACATACGTGCACGATGGTGGCATCCAGCAGGCAAGCAAGCACAGGCCGTTGCAGAAAATCCTGGATCTACCGTTTTTCAGTCCAGCTCCAGCTTCTGGAACGTGTTGGATTCACTCGTTACTCAACTCGACTCGACTCGACTCGACTCGACTCAACTCGCTGTTGCTTACTTGCAAGCTGATGATGATGCTGATGCTGCTGCTGCTGATGGTTTTTCCATGGCTCACTTTGTTTCCCGGCTTGGCACCAAACTACAGAAGCAGACGGTGCTGGATATATTTAATATCTCCAGTACACTTTACGGCATGATCCGAGCGAGCGACCGACCGACCGACCGACAGACAGACAGACCTGGGCCGTAGTAGTAGCAGTCGTGAAGAAGAGCTGCTCACTCGGTATATTTTTCGCAACTTTTTACCCACTATATAGCGGAGAGGCTTTATTTGCCCTACCAAAACCAACCAGCCAACCGACTGGGAAGAAGAATGTGGGGAAACAAGCCACGAGGTCCTACAAACAACGGAGAAAAAAACAGCGGCAGCAACAATGTAACGAAAACGACGGCACAAGCGGTGGGTGGATGGGAGCTGGATTGGATACAAAAAAAAATGAACCGGCGACTCGTATCAAGAGGCGCAGCTGCTGGCTGGCTGGGTGTTGTAAAGGGAGAAGAATTGGAAAACAACAGAAGAAGGTTAATGCACACCAGTTTGCGTTCCACTTTGGAAAATGCGCCGCAGTAAGTGTCTTCCCTGTGAAGAAAGTTTATCCTTCTTCATTTGAAATTGTTGGCTGCTGCCGCTGCTGTTGAATGGTTATTCTTTTTCCGTTTCGGTAGGATGCGGTAACCGCCGCGGCGTGGACTGAATATGACCGCGCGGTTGGGATGGGTCAAAACGAACGGTAGGAGGATAGAAGGAGACGTTATGAAAAGTGTACACGGCCTGCCACCCCCCCCCCCCCCCCCCAGTCTGAAGATGGTGGCGGAGCAGCCCTATAGGACGCATGGATATTTTGGTTTGTGTCGGCCGATGTTGGCACAGTTAACAGAAAACAGGTAAAGGTGAATAAGGATGCCTGCCTGCATTGCTTGTTGCTATTGTTGTTCTACATGATGATTATGTTTAGTAACATAAACTTTATTTCGTTCTAATTTAGTCTTGATGATCTTAACATAAGTGAACTTAACTCTATCTGCGAAATAATGATACGCAACCAAATTATTAAAGCATAGTGTCCCTCAAGGAGGTCAGTTGAGTTAATTAATTTTTCTCCCCTCTGAAAAACCAAACCACTGCTGAACGAGTACTGTGGAAAATTGCGAAATTTCATTTCGAATTTCATAGAATTCATAGAATTTCATAGAAGGGCATAGTCTGTAGGGTTATGATCGAAGCAATGTTTAACGAATGCGGCGAACGCTATTTTTTTCGGCAAATCCCAGGGAGAATTTTACACTTTACACATCTCTCGGACTAGCATCTGGAAAAGTTTTTCACAAAAAGTAAAAACTAACTTTTACTTGGCGAAAAAAATTTCCATTATTTTTTTTTCGTTTTATTGTCCATTCAGTGCATATCTCAGCAACCAAGCATATCCCAAGTAACAATTCCAAGTTTTATTACGTTTGTATAGTGGTTTTCATGACCAATTTCATAAAACCGTCAATAAAGCTATGAGCTCCACCAGAACCTGATGACCGCTATAAACTGCTTTCTGACCAAGTGGCCCACTCTTTAGAATGTTTTCATAACCGTTATAAGAATCAGACTATAAGCTCAAGTAGACGTATCACACTCTGCTGAAAGCAGCAATAAAACTGGTTAAGCTTTCGCTGCTTGACAGCCACCGTCATAATTTAAAAAAGCTTTTCGCTTTTCTGGCAAAAGCTAAGTAATTAAGTTCGCTAGCTTTGTCAACTTGAAAATATATCCGTCGACCAGTATAAAATATCCCATAGAATATTCATCAAATTTTAAGCAATTTCGTTGGTTTGCAGCATGTGCGCATTTAATTTCATCGTGCATATTGATATGATAGGTCGATAAAATCAGCGCGCCACTGAAATTTTGTAATTTTCGAAAACTGTTTGTTTTAACAAATTGAAAACATTCAGTTAGTCAATCTCAATTACTAGCAAAATTATTTTAGTTGCTTCCTGTAACAGAAAAGCCGATTGATAATAACATTCTTTCTGAAAAACACTTTGCTTTGATGAATTTTTGGTTGCAAAACTAAAACAAAATACTAGAATATGGCAATATTGCCTCGCACAAAAAAATGATTTTGATGTTGAACTGCGGTATTCTTCATAACAGCAGCAAAAAAAAAATTGTTTGGTCAGGGTGTTTAAAACATTTTAAACTTACATATAAAAATGGATTTCTGTCTGTCTGTCTGTCCCCATGCTCCTTATAGAATCGAAAACTACTGAACCAATCGGCGTAAAAATCCACATGTAGAGGTTTTTCGGGCCAGGAAAGGTTTTAGTGACGGTTAGAGACCCTTCCCACCACTAAGACGGGGGGCTCCCATACAAATGAAACACAAATTTCTGCATAACTCGAGAACTAATCAAGCAAATAGAACCAAATTTGGCACGTGGAGGTTTTTGAAGGCAAAAATATTTTCTTTGGTGAATTAGGACCCCTCCCCACTTTAAGAGGGAGGGCTCCTATACAAATGAAATACAAATTTCCTCAAAACTCGAGAATTAATCAATCAAATGGAACCGAATTTGACATGTGGGAGTTTTAGATGTCAGAAATTTTTTCTATGAATTACGACCCCTTTTAAGAGGGGGGGGGGGCTCCCATATAAATGAAATACAAATTTCCTTATAACTTGAGAACTAATCAAGCAAATGGAACCAAATTTGGCATGTGAGGCTTTTAGGGGGCAGAAATTTTTTCTATGATGAATTAAGACCCCTCCCCTGTTTAGGAGGGGGGGGGCTCCCATACAAATGAAATTCAAACACTTCCTTATAACTTGAGAACTGATCAAGCAAATGGAACCAAATTTGGCATGTGGGGGATTGTGGAGTTTTGAATTTATTTTATGATAGAGACCTCCCACCCCTGTGGTAGGGGGATATGGACTCTCATATAAATAAAACAAATTTTTGTGCGAAACTCAAAAACTAATCGAACTCGAGAAATTCGAGACTCTTCCATAAAACATTAGTCAATAACAAGACCACAAAAACTATCTATAGTAACACTAGATCATTCAGGACAAGACGGCCGCGAGTGTTGCCGGCGACCCGCTGTCGGAAGCGCCGCCCACTAGGGGCAGGCAACTCCCCGCAGAAATCACTACTGTCTAGGTTCATTTGTTTTCCTAGGTCTACCTGGGTTTCCTGGAACGACTTAAACGCTTATTGGCCTACATTTGAATAGCATTGGAGATGCTTATTGGTTACCTGGGATGCTTTCATAGTTACGCAACTGCCAAAATGAATCATCTAAGGTTGAACTGCTCAGAAACTTGCAAAACTCAAGATTGTAACAAAGGTCATCCGAGATTCACGATTTATGTACAACACAGGTTAATTTGTGGCAATGCGAAGTTTGTCGGGTCAGCTAGTAGCTCTATAAAACGACCAGATTTATTCCGGTGTAACAAGTAACCGCGATAAGATCAATTTTGATTGGTGCGCCATTTTGTATTGCTACGCCACACTTATGGTAACTTTATAAGAGACGTGGTGCAGCCAACAAGTTTTAACGAGGTAATATAAGCAACCACAATAAATTTGCTTTATTAACAGTTTTATTATGGTTTCCTCGTGTGTTTGGACTCGTTTCCTCTAGGTATTGCGCAATACCACCATAAACCAAGAGATAATGATTAATATCGCAAAAAACCTATATAAAATTCAAGTAAAACCAAGTGGCTTTAGAATTGTTACTTGAGATTACAGAAAATATCTTCCTCTATATATAAAATTGAACGTGAGTTTGTATGTATATGTGTTCGGTCATAACTCCAGAACGCCTTAACCGTTCTCCACCAAACTAGACAACACATGTTATTTGACACAAGGGAAGCAGCACTGTAGAGTCGATAAAAGGAGGGGAGCAGTTTATAACATAACGTTTCTCTTTCATCTAGACCTATTGCAGTTGCACAAGTGGCTGGAGTAATTTTCAGAGAGCAACAAACTACGTGGCAGAAGGGGGATTGGGATGGAGCTATAAGAGAGGACAAGGAACGCGAGTATGAATGTATGTTCCGCCATAACTCCGCAACGCCTGGATGGTTCTTCATCAAACCTGGCACCCATGCTTTTTGGCATAAAAGAATCAGTGCAGCGTTGGAAAAAGGTGGAGCGATCGTTCGTAAAGCGGTGCGTGTCGCTTGCATTTGGACCGATAGCAGTCGTACAAGTGGTTGGATGACAAGAGGCTGTTTCTGAAAGGGGGTTAGCATTGTCAATGACAAAAGGGAGGATCAAAAATGTAAAAATATTTCACCGCGCTTCATAGGGATTTGCAAGTACCTGGTGGAGAATATGGAGGAGGGAGAGCTGATAAATAGAATAGAGACATTCGAATGTAAAAAAGCATTTTGTTTCTTGCACTCAGAGAATTTTCGTTACAAAACAAATGTACAATCTGTTTGACGGTCATGTGCTCCAAGCTCAACAACTAAATAACACAATAGCAATATCGAAGAAAGCGATTTAGAAACGAAAATGGGAATAAACGCTGTGCCGAAATCATTTCTCCCCAATGCATTGATCATTTTTCTAAACAAATATTTCGACTACTGATGGCTTCCCCTGCAGTTTTCGTCGTTGAAAACGAACGTATCGAAGGGACAACTTTGGACAAATTATTCATATTCCCTGCGTAGGCGACTGGCAAGTCAGCTGATGCTGAACTTGTGTCATTTTTTCTGGCACACTTCCCTAACACAGACATCAAATTGGACTAGGTTTAATCGCGTTCGTAAGAAATCTGTTGGCACGAAGGAGCTTTGTCACTCTTTCTGGCATACTTCCCAAGCAAGGACATCAAAA